>NW_027361825.1:25992500-26537500 GCF_039654945.1 Dendrobates tinctorius | reverse complement strand
ACCGCTTCGGGCCCAGGTTGCAGGGTGCTGCTCCAGGTGCTGTGAAAAGAAAAGAAAGAAATTACTACCATAAATTAACAATCGCCAACTCCTGTGGAATAGAAAAGCACAGAATAAAACACAATACAACTAGAAAATACTTACGTTCGGGAGGCAAGGACCGGTCTTAAAAATGCCAAGGCACGATGGTATCTGTACTTCGTGCCGGTCCTTGCCGCAGCACCACTGCGAACCTGATTCTCCTGATGGATATCCCTGTTGAAGCGGTCCTTCATCGAGCGCAAAAAGTAAGACTATGCACTGGAGGCTGTGATCATCCAACTGTGTGTGATGATAGAAACTCCATGGAGTTAATAGCATCACACACAGTTGGGTGATCCCGGCCAAGATCACTGCTGCATCACACTGCATTTAAATACTTACGAAAATCCTTGCGGACCCGGGGAGAGGCGTTGTCCCAGCCATCCATCAGCGATGCGGCCACCTCGTTCCAGAGCCGCCGGATCACCAAGTTGTCTGAGTGCAGTTGGTGACGGGTGTCCCACAACGGGACTCGCTCCTGGACTAGACGGATGAGCTCGTCGTTGTCCAGGGCGAGGTCCTCCTCCCGCTGTGGAGCCTAGAAAAGAAAGACAAACATTAATCTTTGAAAGATTTTAAAATAAAAAATCTCATAAACTAGCTGAAGAGCCCGGCGCTGCCCGGGCATAGTAACTAACTGTGGTTAGTTATAGAAAATTATAATTATCCTCCATCCCATAGTCCCGTGCCCATATACCATCATACATATCCTCCATCCCATAGTCCCATGCCCATATACCCATCATATATATCCTCCATCCCATAGTCCTGTGCCCATATACCATCATACATATCCGCCATCCCATAGTCCCGTGCCCATATACCCAAACAAACAAACATACACACACACACACACACACACACACACACACACACACACACACACATACATACACACATACACACTTTGAGCTTTAGATATTGATACACAAGCCATGAAAAAATTTTTGGTTTTAAATGAAAATAAATGCAAAAAAAGCAACAAACATCGAAAAAAACAACCATGAAAATTTAAAAAAAATACTTTAAAAAATACCAAAAAAAAAAAAGAAAATAAACCAGCCTAGAAATTAAGTTTAAAAAAAAATCTGTAACCAAAAAAGCAGCAAAAAAAACAAGGAAAATTACCAAAAAATACTAATAAAAATTTACCAAAAACATAAAAAAAATAAACACCTGAAAGAATTTTCAATGCAGTTAAAAAAAAAAGAAAATAAACCAGCATAGAAATTAAGTAAAAAAAAAAAAACAGTCCGTCTGTACTTACATCACGTCTTCCCGCCTGCACTTGGCCTTGCTGCTCCTGCCGTTCCTCCGGTGGTGGTGGCGTGATGGAGGATGAGGTCTGAAAATTAAACCAAAAAAATTAACCACATGTGTTTATTTTTTCCAATCCATACGGAAGCATGGTACTCACTTCTTCTGCCTCTTGCCCTGTCCCGGGGACATATTCCTCACCAGATGAAGACATGCTGCAATAAAAAAAAAAAGAGACATAAGTACATAGAAATGTATTGAAATTTCAGCCAGACATTAGGTTTTTCATACTTACATTGGTGCAGCTTGTGCTGTGTGTCCACTCGTGAGCAATCCTTAAAGTATTGTGGAATCCCAGTGCAGTGCCCACACCATTTTATCACCTTGGTTTAATTTTTTTTTTTACTGTCTAGACCACATTTCAGTCGTGTTTATTTTAAAAACGCATGCGCATAAAAACGCAAGCGTGCGCAAGACCATGCGCACGTATGCGCTCCCATAGGCTCCAATGTGGTGTTTTTGCGCATTCCGTGCGCAAGCGTGCGCATGCGTTTTTTTGACGAGACAGGGTGGAACCAAAAATGCAACATGTTGCGTCTGACGCGCCTGGCGCGAAAGACAAAAAAACGCATGCGCACGAAAGCGCAAGTATGCGCAAGACCATGTGCACGTCATGTTAAATATACGTGCGCAGTGCGCATGCGCACTGGTGCGCACGATGCGCTGCGCACAAAAGCGCAAATGTGAAACCAGCCTTAGCGATATCGCTAGCAATATCGCTATAACTTGTGACGTTATAGCGATATTGCTAGTGATATCGCTGTGTGTGATACTTACCTACGACCCGCTCCCCGCTGGTTATCGCTGATTGCACGAGAACGTCCAGGACTGTTTCTCGTCGTCAGCTCCCTGCGGCGCATCCTGTGGAGAGACGAGCAACGAGCGTGGAGCCAGGCGGGAGGACGTCAGGATCGCCTAGTGTGACAGGTAAGTAGCGACCCCCGTCCCCAGCGATGTCGCTGGTGAGATCTGCCTGTGTGGCAGCTCACTAGCGACCACTTAGCGATGCACCAGCGATCCTGACCGCGTCATATCGCTGGTCGGGATCGCTGGTGCAACGCTAAGTGTGACAGTACCTTTAGAGGAAACTTAGAATCATAGAATCATAGAATCGTAGAGTTGGAAGGGACCTCCTGGGCCATCTGGTCCAACCCCCTGCTCAAAGCAGGATTCGCTAAATCATCCCAGTCAGATGTCTGTCCAGCCTCTGTTTGAAGACTTCCATTGAAGGAGAACTCACCACTTCTCGTGGCAGCCTGTTCCACTCATTGATCACTCTAACTGTCAAAAAGTTTTTTCTAATATCTAATCTGTGTCTCCTCCCATTCAGTTTCATCCCATTGCTTCTAGTCTTTCCTTGTGCAAATGAGAATAAAGTTGATCCTTCTACAATGTGACAGCCCTTTAGATATTTGTAGACAGCTATTAAGTCTCCTCTCAGTCTTCTCTTTTGCAAACTAAACATTCCCAAATCCTGCAACCTTTCCTCATAAGACAGGGTTTGCAGACCGGTCACCATTCTGGTCGCTCTTTTCTGAACTTGCTCCAGTTTGTTGATGTCTTTTTTAAAATGTGGTGCCCAAAACTGGACACAATATTCCAGATGAGGTCTGACCAAAGAGGAGTAGAGGGAAATAATGACTTCACGTGATCTAGACTGTATGCTTCTGTTAATACATCCTAGAATTGCATTTGCCTTTTTTGCTGCTGCATCACACTGTTGACTCATATTCAGTCTGTGATCTATTAGTATACCCAAGTCTTTTTCACATGTGCTGTCACTTAGCCCTATTCCTCCCATTCTATATATGCTTTTTCCATTTTTATTGCCCAGATGTAGTACTTTGCATTTCTCCCTGTTAAAAACCATTCTGTTAGTTGCTGCCCACTTCTCCAGTTTATTTAAATCTTTTTGAATCCTCTCTCTCTCTTCTCTAGTATTAGCTATCCCTCCTAGCTTTGTGTCATCAGCAAATTTAATCAGTTTACCCTCAATTCCTTCATCTAAATCGTTGATAAAGATGTTGAACAATACAGGGCCCAGGACAGAGCCCTGTGGTACCCCACTTGAGACATTCTTCCAACTGGATGTGCAGCCATTTACGACCACTCTTTGGGTCCGATCACTAAGCCAGTTATGAATCCACCTAACAGTTGCCTTGTCCATTCCATACTTAATCATTTTTTCAATAAGGATTGTATGAGAGACTTTGTCAAATGCTTTGCTGAAGTCAAGATATACTATATCTACAGCATTTCCTTGATCCACCCAATCAGTGATACCGTCATAGAAGGAAATTAAGTTAGTCTGACATGACTTATTAGTTACAAACCCATGCTGACTCTGTTTAATCACTTCATTCTTATCCAGGTATTGACATACATGTTGTTTAATAATTTGTTCAAAGATCTTTCCTGGTATAGAAGTCAGACTCACCGGCCTATAGTTACCTGGGTCCACCTTCTTCCCCTTTTTGAAGATAGGAACAACATTTGCTCTTCTCCAGTCTTCTGGCACTTCTCCTGTTCTCCAAGAATTTTCAAAGATTATAGAGAGGGGTTCAAAAATTTCTTCTGCTATCTCCTTCAGTACTCTGGGGTGTAATTCATCTGGACCTGGAGACTTGAATTCATTTAGGCTAGCTAAGTGTTTCCTCACTATCTTTCTGTTTATAGATATCCTGGATTCTTCTATTCCCTTAATAGGACAGTGAATAACAGTTGATGTTACATTTCCTTTCTGAGAGAAAACAGATGCAAAATAGGAATTTAAAAGTTCAGCCTTCTCAACATCCTGTCTTACCATTTCATCATTTTCATCCTGTAAAAATCCTATAGCATCTTTGACTTTTCTTTTACTTTTGACATATCCCCAAAATCCTTTATTATTGCTTTTGACATCTCTTGCAAGCCTCAATTCATTTTCAGCTTTAGATAATCTGATTTGTGCCCTGCAGGTTCTGCAGACAGCATTATATTCTTCTTTAGATATGCCTCCCTCTTTCCATTTTATAAACATTTTTTTCTTCCTTTTTAGCATGTGCTTAAGTTCTGTGTTCATCCATCCTGGTTTCCTTAACTGCTTCCTATTCTTCCCTCTTTTCGTAATTGTTAACAACTGTGCTTTGAGAATTTCATTTTTCAAGATTTCCCATCCTTCCTGGACATTTTTGTCTTTAAGGATATCCAGCCATTGGATCCCTCCAATTCTCTTTCTGAATCCCTTAAAATCTGCCTTTCTGAAATCTAACCTTGACGTCTGAGTCTTCACAGGTCTTCCGCCTCTAGTTATCCAAAATTCTAAAATAGCATGGTCGCTACCTCCTAGGGTCCCAGCCACTTTTACCTCCTCAACCATTTCCTCCCTGTTTATAAGGATTAGATCCAAGGTAGCAGTTCCCCTTGTTTTCTCCCTTACCTTTTGGAAGATAAAGTTGTCAGCAAGAGAGGATAAGAATTTCCTTGATCTGTTAGTTTTGCCTGAGAGAGATTCCCAACAAATGTCTGGATAGTTGAAATCTCCCATGACAACTATGTCATATTTTTTTGAGAACTTGGCCATTTGATGCATAAAGAGTTCATCTATAGCTTCAGCTTGCACAGGCGGCCTGTAGTAAATGCCTACAATGGTGTCCTTTCCATTGTTCTGTCCTTGTATTCTTACCCAAACAGTTTCCACAGAACTCCCAGTCTCTGAAGCTTCAATCTCTGTGCAGATATACGCGTTTCTAACATACAATGCGACACCTCCTCCTCGTTTATCAAGTCTGTTTCTTGCAAATAAGTTGTATCCTTCTAGTCTTGTATTCCAATCATGTGTTTTGTCCCACCAAGTTTCAGTGATTCCAATGACATCATATTTCTTTTCCTGTGTTAGTAGTTCCAATTCTCCTTGTTTGTTGCCCATGCTTTGTGCATTAGTATAGCTGTCTACAAATATCTGAAGAGCTGTCACAGTGTGGAGCAATTATCATTATTCTCATTTGTACATGGAAACATGAGAAGCAATGGAATGAAACCAAAAGGAAGAAGATACAGATTATATATTAGAAAAAACTTTTTGACAGAGTGATCGATGAGTGGAACAGGCTGCCACGAGACTTCCATGGAAGTCTTCAAACAGAGGCTGTGAGAAAATGGAAACCGGTCTTAGGAGCTCAGGAAAGAGACTCAGACAAGAGATGGGGTTAAACCACAATGCATTTCGACAGAGGATCCGTCTTCATCAGGTGAAAACTTCCACCTGATGAAGACGGATCCTCTGTCGAAACGCGTTGTGGTTTAACCCCATCTCTTGTCTGAGTCTCTTTCCTGCGCTCCTAAGACCGGTTTCCATTTTCTCATTGCTCCTATCCTCCATTGGAGGTTTTCGGCTGGAGCTGCGGTGGAGACTTGACATCCTTGTCTGCCCCTGGGTTGCTTCCTAAGCGCTCTTTTATGACCGCTTATCACTGACTCTTATTCAAACAGAGGCTGGACAGACATCTGTCAGATGGTTTATTGAATGCTGCATTGAGCAGGGGGTTGGACACGATGATCTTTGAGTTCTCTTCCAACTCTACCATTCTATCATTCTATAGTAATAATAATAATAATAATCTTTATTTATATAGCGCCAACATATTCCGTAGCGCTTTACAGTTGAACAGTTTCAAACACAACAGTCATAAGTAACAACGTTAACAATACAATAATTAAAGCGAAATAAGACGACCCTGCTTGTGGAGCTTACAATCTACAATGAGGTGGGGGAGATACAAAGCATAGGTTTGTATTTACAATGATGTATTTACAATGACGGTCCAGCCATCTTCAGGGGGTGGGGGTTAGATGGAGATAGTGAATGGGCCACACACACACAAACCTAACATGACTTTGATTACTGAATGTGATAGGCCGCTCTGAACAAATGTGTTTTGAGCGAGCGCCTAAAACTATGCAAATTGTGGATGGTCCTAATATCTTGGGGTAGAGCATTCCAGAGGATTGGCGCAGCACGGGAGAAGTCTTGGAGTCGGGAGTGGGAGGTACGGATTAGGGCAGAGGTTAGTCGAAAGTCATTTGCAGAGCGCAGCGGTCGGTTAGGCCGGTAGACAGAAATGAGGGAGGAGATGTAAGGGGGTGCCGCACTGTGGAGAGCTTTGTGGGTGAGAACAAGTACTTTGAATTGTACCCTGTAATGAATTGGCAGACAGTGTAACAACTGGCGAAGAGCGGACGCGTCTGAGTAACGATTAGCCAGATGGACAACCCTGGCTGCTGCATTAAGGATAGACTGGAGAGGGGAGAGTCGAGTGAGAGGGAGGCCAATTAATAGAGCATTACAGTAGTCCAGGCGGGAGTGGATCAGGGCGACAGTGAGAGTTTTTGTTGTTTCCATGGTGAGAAAAGGGCGGATTCTAGAGATGTTCTTTAGGTGTAAGCGGCATGAGCGGGCAAGAGATTGTATATGGGAGGTGAAGGAGAGATCGGAGTCGAACATAACACCCAGACAGCGCGCCTGCTGTCGGGGTGTTATTATGGTGCCACCCACAGAGAGGGAAATGTCAGATTTAGGGAGGTTAGTAGATGGTGGGAGCAGAAGAAGTTCAGTTTTGGAGAGGTTGAGTTTCAGATAGAGAGCAGACATGATGTTGGAGACTGCAGACAGACAGTCAGTGGCGTTCTGTAGTACAGCGGAGGTAAGGTCAGGGGATGATGTGTACAGTTGTGTGTCACCAGCATAAAGATGGTACTGAAAGCCAAATCTGCTGATGGTCTGTCCAATTGGGGCCGTATAGAGAGAGAAGAGAAGGGGGCCAAGGACTGATCCCTGAGGTACCCCAACAGTGAGAGGAAGAGGAGATGAAGTGGAGCCAGAAAACAGAACACTGAAGGAGCAGTCGGAAAGATAGGAGGAGAACCAGGAAAGAGCAGTGTCCTTAATGCCTAGTGACTGGAGCCTAGAGAGTAGGAGAGGATGGTCAACAGTGTCGAAAGCTGCAGAAAGGTCGAGAAGAATGAGCAGAGAGTGGTCACCATTACGTTTTGCTGTCAGAAGGTCATTGGTCACTTTGATGAGTGCAGTTTCTGTCGAATGTAGGGGGCGGAAACCGGACTGTGAAGGGTCTAGGAGGGAGTGAGTGGAGAGGTAACGGGTAAGGCGTGAGTATATCAGGCGCTCCAAGAGTTTAGAGATGAAGGGGAGATTGGAGACTGGTCTGTAGTTGTTTGTGCAGGATGGGTCGAGGGTGGGTTTCTTTAGTAATGGAGTAATGATAGAGTGTTTGAAGGAGGAGGGGAAAATGCCAGAGGAGAGGGAGAGATTAAAGATTGTAGTTAGGTGAGTTGTGACGACTGGGGAGAGAGACTGGAGGAGATGTGAGGGAATGGGGTCGGTTGTGCATGTAGTCGGACGAGAAGAGGAGAGGAGCCTGGAGACTTCTTCTTCTGTGATGGGAGCAAATGTGGAGAGTGAGCCAGGGGAAATGCAGGGAGGGATGGGAGTCACTGAACTTGGTGATTGGGAGCGGATTTCCTGACGGATATTGTCTATTTTCTCTATAAAGTGGGAGGCCAGGTCATCAGCACAAATGTCTGTGATAGGGGCTTGTACAAATGGTTTAGAGTTTGGAAGGATTTGATCACTGAAGTTCTGTACCTGAAAAAGAGGGTGATATGCCACCCAAAACGCATTGTGGACTGTACATGTTTATTTAATAAAAATAAGAATACACATTGTCATTTTTGGTTCCTTTATTTTATGTTGACTAGGAGTTTCTTTTTCGATCTATTGTGTGGGACGTTACTCACGGACGTGAGGATGGGTAGTCAAAATGTTAGACGTCAAAAGCCAGGAGGGTACATCATAGACAGAAGGTTGAGACAAAGGTGTAACCAGATAACAGTCTGAGGTCAGAATTCCCAGAAGGTAGAGGATAATGACAAAGGGGCTAGGCAAACAGATGGTCAAGGCAAATCCAAGATCGAGCAGCAAAGATCAGAATACAAGACTAGGAGCACAGAGCGAACACACCTCTTGAGAAAAGCTACAATTGGCAGCAATCAAAGGCTTCGCTCACATGAGAGTATAACACGGCGAAGTGCTATTTGATGTTTTATTGGTTGTCACTCTTCCCAGTGTTATACTATGGGGCAGTGCACATCACCTATTATTTTCTCATGCCAATTAGGCAGAGAGCTGGCTAAATATCTATTTAATTACTGTGAACAGGAGACACATGCATGAAGCCCTTTCACACCCAGTTCTTGATTGGATGGCTATTCTGTGATTAAAGACAGAAGCATGTCAACATGCCCCAGCATCCGATTGGATGGCTGAGCTGTCCATCACCATACTGACAGCTCAGGAAGCCCCTGTCCTAAATTGAACAGCAGAACTGTCATTCACTGCATCAATTAGAACAAAACCGTTGGCACAACCCTGGTAACCGGAGGTGGTGCACAAGTAGGATCCCAATCCGTGAACTTCAATTTATATAGACTTGGCACACACCAAAAAGATTCTGATGCAGAAAGGTGGTTTTAATGAATTGCAGTACATACATACAGACGTTTCGGTCTAGGACCTTCATCAGTGTACAATAAGTTGTACTGTGAGCTCTTAGTGACTGGGCTTTAAGGGAGACACCAATACTGCAAGGAGGCACCTGCGGCCGTCCCACGTGGTTCTATATAACAAGTGGACGCAGTATCCACCGCGAATCCAAGGGTGCCATAGCAAGGTGAAGATATGAACTGTGTTTACATCTGCTGTCGGTTTTTACCATCAGAATTTGGTCAGAGTTTCATCAGTTTTTCCTAGATAAAAAAGCTAATGGAGATTTCTCCAGCTTCATCTATAAAACAGTCAGTCAAAAATGGATAGCACATGCATGGCATCTGTGGGCTGTCCAAATTTTTCACAAACCCATAGACTTGCATTGGCGAGATTAATCCAACAATCGGATCAATGTCGAACAGGTCTCTGAGAATTTGGAAGAAAAAAATCAGACATGAGAACAACTGCATATAATATCATAAGAACATGAAAAATAAGAATGCAACTCATAGGCCGGGGTCACACTTGCAACTGCAATGCAAGAAACTTGCGTGAGTCTCTCGCCTCCATACCCAGCACTGCCGCCGGCACTCGGGACCGGAGCACTCAGCTGCATAGAAATACATGCAGCCGCACACTCCACACACTCCAGTCCTGAGTGCTGATGCCAGTGCCGAGTATTGAGGCAAGAGACTCGAGCAAACTTCTCGCATTGCAGTTGCAAGTGTGACCCTGGCCATAGAGAGAAAAACTGACATCTCAATGAACCCTATGTGCTTTGCAAAAGTATGTGTGACCACTAGATGGCGAACATGAATAAGTTATAAATTTGTCCACGTAGGAAACATGCCCTAAATGGTTAGTTAACATTGATGAGTGAATGTGCTCTGATAAGGTCTGTTTGTTAGACAATCCCTGCAAGTGTTGGGGCTGTCGAACAGCGGTCAGACATGCAGCCGCGAAGACTCGAACATAGTATTCAAGCACGCCGAAGTCACTCGATTAACACACGAGCATGCTCAGAAAACACCTTATCCCAGCATGTTCACTCATCACTATTAGTTACCTGGCCTTTGTCCATTTGGCAGCATTAAACAGATAATCTGCTAGGATTACATGATCCTTCCTATGTAAAAAAAACACGTTTACCTGCATAAGCATAGCTGTAAGGGATCATACTTATTTGCGAGATAAACGGACAAGTGCAATCTGATAAAAATGGATTGCCCTCTGACCAATGTTACTCAGTGGGTTACATCTCATCTGTGATTTTTTTTCTCAGCTGAAGTCGTGTCTAGATAAAAATCGAAGCATGCTGCGATTTGCCGTGCACGGGCTCATACCCATATGTGTGAAAAAAAGTACCGATTTCGGTCCAGAAAAGTACAGTATGACTACTGTCATGCAAGTACCATGTGATTTTCATGTGAGTACAATCCAATTTGTCACACCTATCATCCAATAGACAGTGTGATTGCTATCTGATTGCAATGTGATTTTAACAAGAACTTTTATAGAGAGCAATTCTCTATGTTATTTACACATAGTTTTCGCAGGAAATATTCTTATAGATAGAGCGAATAGTAGGATTTTTATTCTTATAGTAGGATTTTAGTAGGATTGTAGAAGGATTTTATTCTTATAGATAGAGCGATAGTAGGATTTTGGCGTGCGCTGCACACTTTTGAAGGTGCGCCCGTGCGCGCCGAATGCAGCATGTTGCATTTCGGCGCGCACGGCGCACCTTCAAATGTGCGCAGCGCACGCCAAAATCCTACTAGCGCACGGCCAGCGCACGATCTGCGCACACTATGCTAAAGATAGGGTGCGCAGATCGCAAGCGTCCATGTGCGATAGTAGGCGGCGATGACCGGATGGGGTGGGCAGCAAGCCGGCAGGGGGCGGGGCTTAGCGGAGCCGTGCGCTGCGTCGAATAAACGCTACTGTGAAACTTGCCTAAGATGCACCAATTCTGGCATTTAAGAGGGCTTTACACATAGCGATATCGCTAAAGCGTCACCAATTTTGTGACGCAGCAGCGCCCACTCCACATAGCAACCAATCACTAAGCATCTTTCATTTCACCAGAGCTGTTTAAAAGAAGCTGAGATGTGATTGGTTGCTATGAGCAGCAGTTTTCCTTGTAGACAGTTGTGGTAACAGAGGCCTATTATTCTTATCATTTCTTTGGTCTTATCGTCCTTCTGTAAAGCTGGAAATAACACAATTTATTACCGTGCCGACACAGACCACCCTCTGACACAGACTGCAGGGGGAGCCCAGGATCACACAGGATAGAATTAGATACACGGCTCGGCAGACTGTATCACACAGGATAGGATTAGATACACAGCCCAGTATCACACAGGATAGGATTAGATACATGGCTCAGCAGACAGTATAACACAGGATAGTGATAGATGCATGGCTCAGCAGACAGTATCACACAGGAAAGGAATAGATGCATGGCTCAGCAGACAGTAACACAGGATAGGATTAGATACACGGCTCAGCAGATGGTATCACACAGGATAGGATTAGATACACGGCTCAGTAGACTGCATCACACGGGATAGGATTAGATACATGGTTCAGCAGATAGCATCACACAGGATAGGATTAGATACACGGCTCAGCAGACAGTACCACACAGGATAGGATTAGATACACGGCTCAGCAGACAGTATCAGACCGGATAGGATTCGATACACAATTCAGCAGTTAATATCACACAGGATAGGATTAGATACACAGCTCAGCAGACAGTATCACACAGGATAGGATTAGATACACGGCTCAGCAGACAGCATCACACAGGATAGGATTAGATACATGGCTCAGTAGACTGCATCACACGGGATAGGATTAGATACATGGTTCAGCAGATAGCATCACACAGGATAGGATTAGATACACGGCTCAGCAGACAGTTTCACACAGGATAGGATTAGATACACGGCTCGGCAGACAGTATCACACAGGATAGGATTAGATACGCGGCTCAGCAGACAGTATCAGACAGGATAGGATTAGGTTCACAGCTCAGGAGACAGTATCCCACAGGATAGGGTTAGATACACAGCTCAGCAAACAGTATCACATATGACAGGATTAGATATACAGCTCAGCAGACAGTACCGCACAGGATACGATTAGATACACAGCTCAGCAACAGGAGGGCACATTTTCTTTCCAAGAATTCCACTCATTCCATCTGATTTGCCTTTTGATTTTAAACGCCTCCAGTTTCCACTTCGACTGGCATTTGCAATGTCCATTAACAATGCTCAGGGACAGTCCTTGAAAGTAGTAGGGATCGATTTGCAATCTCCATGCTTTTCTCATGGTCAACTTTACGTGGCCTGTTCAAGAGTTGGAACTGCCAAAAATCTGTTCATCTTTGCACCGAAAGGAAAACCAAAAATGTAGTTTATCAAAAGGCTCTTGAATGATTTGAGAATAAAATACTATCAATAAATAGGTAATCATTTAGTTGATTTGTGTTGTGAATCTGTAGTGTTGAATATATGATGTGAAATGTTTTTATGTGCAATATAATCACTATAATTTGTTATAACTAACCACAGTTAGTTACTATGCCCGGGCATCGCCGGGCTCTTCAGCTAGTTGTATATAAAACACTCACAATAGAGTCCTTTAATTGAAATAATTTTGGGGGGTCCCCCATTTTAATTGCCAGTAAAGGCTAAGGCTAGGTTCACATTAGAGTTTGTGTGTGCAGCGTATCGTCTGCATGCGCAAACGCATGTCAAAACGCGTACAAGCGCATGTTTGCGCAGTGTTTTTTTATCCGCATCAGCTTACGTATGACGGCAAAAAACGCTGCGTTTGCATGTATCTGCGTTTTTTTCAGGGCAAGCGTTCGGAGAATTTCCTTGACACAAGGCACACCCAATGGGCGTGTCTCATTTGCCGGACATGATTATGTGAAAAACGCATGCGTTTTGAAAGCATGCGTACACATGTCCTTGCATACACATGTGTTCCCATAGACAGTAATGCATTTATTTGACGCACTCATCCACATGCGCATGAATGCGCTTATTTGACGGATCTTTGTCGCTTCCAAAAATCCAACATGATGCGTTCGCCGGACCTGCTGCACACCGAAAACCACGTATGCGGACGCTGACATGTGGGAACTGATGCAAACGCATGACCCTGCGTACACCATGTTAAAGATAGGGAAACATGACGTATACGGATTGCTGCAGATGAAACGCTGCGCAAACAGACGCAAATGTGAAAGCAGCCTAAGTATACAGCTGTGAGTCTGGTTTCACACTTGCGTTTCTTTGCGCTGCATTTTTGCGCATAAATGTGCATGCGTTTTTTCCCCTATACTTAAGATGGGTGCACATAGTCATGCGTTTGTACACATTTGTATGCGCATGCATTATTTTGTAAAGTGCGCCCGGGCGCACAAAATGCATCCTGTTGCATTTTTGTGCAACTGACCTGTCTCAAGAAAACGCATGCGCACGCAATACGCATGCAATGCACACGAAATTCACCCAAAAACACATTATAGTATATGGGTGCGCTGACGTGCGCATAGTCAAGAAAATGCAAAAAAAACGCATGATGCGTTTTTTATGCGCGTTTGCACTGCGCACGCAGCGCAGCACAAAAAACGCAAGTGTGAAAGAAACCTGAGCTGATATTAATAGCCTAGGAAGCTCTATGGGTATTACTGACATTGCTTTATGCCAATATCTTGTGGCAAAAAATTGTACGTGTTTATATTGTGATACGTATAAAATGGGGAACTAAGATCATTTACATAGTAACATAGTTATTAAGGTTGAAGGGAGACTTTAAGTCCATCTAGTTCAACCCATATCCTATCCTAACTTGCCCTAACATGTTGATCCAGAGGAAGGCAAAAAACCCATGTGGCAAACAGTAAGCTTCACATTGGGGAAAAAAATTCCTTCCCGACTCCACATACGGCAATCAGACTAGCTCCCTGGATCAACACAATATTAAGGAGACTAGTGTATATACCCTGTAATATTATACTTTTCAAGAAAGGCATCTAGTCCCTTCTTAAATTTTATTAGGGAATCACTCATTACAACATCATATGGCAGAAAGTTCCATAGTCTCACTGCTCTTACAGTAAAGAATCCGCGTCTGTGAGTATGCTTAAACCTTCTTTCCTCTTGACGTAGAGGATGCCCCCTTGTCCCCGTCACAGGTCTAAGAGTAAAAAGATCATTAGAAAGGTCTTTGCATTGTCCCCGCATATATTTATACATTGTAATAAGATCACCCCTAAGCCTTCGATTTTCCAAACTAAATAACCCCAAGTGTAATAACCTGTCTTGGTATTGCAGACCCCCCAGTTCCCTAATAACCTTGGTCGCTCTTCTCTGCACCCGCTCCAGTTCAGCTATGTCTTTCTTATACACCAGAGACCAGAACTGTGCACAGTATTCTAAGTGTGGTCGCACTAGTGACTTATATAGAGGTAAAATTATGTTCTCCTCATGAGCATCTATGCCTCTTTTAATGCATCCCATTATTTTATTTGCCTTTGCAGCAGCTGCCTGACACTGGCCACTAAATGTGAGTTTGTCGTCCACCCATACACCCAGGTCTTTTTCATTGAAGGTTTTGCCCAGTGTTTTACAATTAAGCACATAATTATACATCTTGTTCGTTCTACCCAAGTGCATGACCTTACATTTATCCCCATTAAAGCTCATTTGCCATTCATCAGCCCAAGCTTCTAGTTTACATAAATCCTCCTGTAATATAAAATTGTCCTCCTCTGTATTGATTACCCTGCAGAGTTTAGTGTCATCTGCAAATATTGAAATTCTACACTTTATGCCACCTACAAGGTCATTAATAAATATGATAAAAAGAAGCGGGCCCAAAACT
Source organism: Dendrobates tinctorius (assembly GCF_039654945.1). NCBI lineage: Eukaryota > Metazoa > Chordata > Amphibia > Anura > Dendrobatidae > Dendrobates > Dendrobates tinctorius. The sequence continues at coordinate 26,522,652 of NW_027361825.1, read as the reverse complement.
GACCCCTGTGGTACCCCACTGCTAACCGTGACCCAGTCCAAGTGTGCTCCATTAATAACCACCCTTTGTTTCCTATCCCTGAGCCAGCTCTTAACCCACCTACACATATTTTCCCCTATCCCCATTGTTCTCATTTTATGTATCAACCTTTTGTGTGGCACCGTATCAAAAGCTTTTGCAAAGTCCATGTACACCACATCCACTGCATTCCCTTGGTCCAGTCCGGAACTTACCTCTTCATAAAAGCTTATTAGATTAGTCTGACAGGAACGGTCCCTTGTAAACCCATGTTGATATTGGGTCATGAGGTTATTCTTCTCCAGATACTCCAGTATAGCATCTCTTAGAAAACTGTCCAGGATTTTACCCACAGTTGAGGTTAAACTTACTGGCCAATAATTTCCGAGTTCAGTTTTTGTCCCCTTTTTGAATATTGGCACCACATTTGCTATATGCCAGTCCTGTGGTACAGACCCTGTTATTATGGAATCTTTAAAGATTAAAAATAATGGTCTATCTATGACTGTTCTTAATTCCTGCAGTACTCGGGGGTGTATCCCATCCGGGCCCGGGGATTTGTCAATTTTAGTGATTTTTAGACGCCGCCGTACTTCCTGCTGGGTTAAGCAGGTGACATTTAATGGAGAATTTTCATCCCTGATCATGTTATCTGTCATGGGATTTTCTTGTGTAAATACTGTTGAAAAAAAGTCATTTAGCATATTGGCTTTTTCCTCATCCTCATCCACCATTTCACCCAGACTATTGTTAAGGGGACCAACACTATCATTTTTTAGTTTCTTACTATTTACGTATGTAGTTAAAGAATATTTTGGGATTACTTTTACTTTCTCTGGCAATGAGCCTCTCTGTCTCAATCTTTGCTGTCTTGATTTGCTTTTTACAGAATTTATTTAATTTTCTGTATTTAGTTAATGCCTCATCACTACCTACTTGATTTAATTCTCTAAATGCTTTATTTTTATCTCTTATTGCACCCCTTACAGCTCTATTTAGCCATAGTGGTTTCTTCCTATTTCTCGCATGTTTATTCCCATACGGTATATATTGTGCACAGGTCCTATTCAGGATGCTAATAAACATCTCCCATTTTCTTTGTGTATTTTTATGTCTCAGGATATCGTCCCAGTTAATTGCACCAAGATCATCTCTCATCCGTTGGAAATTTGCCTTCCTGAAGTTTAGTGTCCTTGTAACTCCTCTACTACACATCTTATTAAAGGATACATGAAAACTTATTAATTTGTGATCACTATTACCCAAGTGACCCCCAACCCTTACATTTGATATGCGGTCTGGCCTGTTGGTTAATATTAGGTCTAGCAGTGCCCCCCTCTTGTTGGGTCCTGAACCAGTTGTGAAAGGTAATTGTCTCTCATAATTGTCAAAAACCTATTACGGTACCTTTGCTGGAACTGCAGGTTTCGGTTCCCCAATGTATTTCAGGGTAGGTGAAGTCCCCCATAATAATGACTTCTCCTTGAGTCGCTGCTTCATCTATTTGCTTTATGAGGATATTCTCTGTTGCTTTGGGGAGTGGAATTAATTCACTTTCCTTTTTTTGTCTTGATATCGTATTGCACCAAATTTTTCATGAGTGACGCAGAGGTTGCATAAATTTTGCACAAAAATGCTACTATTTCTTTATCATTATTTGTAGTGGAATAAGTTGCATGTCCCATAAAAGAGTCAAAAAAATTGAGCAAATAAGAAAATTTCTCTGGGGGCTGGATGACTGGAATATATTTGCTCAAAAAAAATTGTGATGTTTTAAAAAGTTGCAATTCAAAGAGTCAAATATCTGGAAACCTCAAACCTTGCTCCCAATGGCAATGAAGAATTAAGGCAAACATGAAAACACCATAAGTGCAAATGCCAAAAAAAACTACACAAAAAAGAAAAAACAGAAATGTAATAATGAATCTGGCTTCCTGTTTACATGTGCTGACATTCAGAAACTCAGTTTTAGGAACAGATAAATGGAACTAGTGATCCGTGGCACCAGTTATGCAGGTCTAAGCATGGGGACTGATCATTTCGGCGTCAATTTGAGTCCCGATTTTTAGAACGGAAGAAAAAGTTTTGGGTTTTTTTTTTCTGATTTAAAAATCGGACACCAACGCACCTCATATTAATCAATGAGATACCTCTTCTCCCATCACAATTCATTGATTTTTTGCCTGTTCCTAAAATTGAACTTCTGAACGGATTTAGGAACATTATTCTTTACCTTCAGTTCGATCGTGTGCTGTGTAGCCAGCTATTTAGTAATTTTTCAAGACGCAGTCTGCACTGCAAGTAAACAATGTTTCTATTGATAGACAACAAGTGAAGATTTTGAAAACCATAGGAATGTACGGTGAAAAGAGAACAATGCTCCATAATTTCCCAAACATTTGTCCAGACTTGGATTATTTTTATGTCATATTTTTTTCATTACGGGTGTTGGAAGCGCATTGTTACATGACGTATTAGTGAGTGAATAGGACACATGTTCTGCATTGTTTATGGAGTAATTGAAAGCCCAATAGGAATATAGCTGGCAGCGCATTCGCTCTGTAGCTTTCCTGGAGCGTTATATCAAGTGAAATCTTATGAGGTCTGTAACATACAATGTGTACTGCTGGCTCAGCCGCTTTCTCCTGGATGTAAGCAAAAACCGGGTCAAAGGAACTTTCCCAGGCGACCTATCTGTTGTGCTGCTTTTGGATCCCTGTTAGCACAGCCCCACTACTGAGTCATATGACATTTTAAGAAGAAGAAGTTCAACCTCTCACAACCTTAAATTTAAAAAAAAGTAAATGTACAGTGTAAGGAATGGGATTACAAATTTTACTAACAGATTTGTTACGCACCTGTCTAAACTTCAGGGTTGGGATCGGTTTCTTACTCCATGTCTGCTATCTTTCGCTGTGCTCCACACCGGGTTTCACAAGTTGCCTGGTGTATCTCACTAACATCATTGCCAAAGTCATTTTAATGTCGACTTAGACATACATGTGGTGTCTGAGTAGTCTGTCAGCGTTTGTTTTTGAGTTTGTTATCATCCAGTTTCTTCAATTGCAATCATTTCCGCAAACAGCAGCAGTTTCAGCAACCTTCATCTATTGCTACTCAGACCTGTAGCTTAATCCATTGTCTACTGTAAGCATTACGAACTGTTATCAAAAGACTATTCACATTATGCTGCAATAATATCTGCAAACAACCTGCATCTACATACTGGTTCAATCAAACCTGACATTTAATCATTCACCTGCTATCATGTGTTGTCTACTCTCCTAACTCTGTGTTTCCAATGTGTCAAGGTCTTCTTGTTTGCTTGAAATCCAGCATAGCCCATTGTCCAGGACCTTGCAGTTTCATATTCATCCAGCAAATGCAACGCGATATGCTATTTCCTTAGGTCCTTGCGTTCACCCCGATATACAGTTTAGTGAATCGACCTCACCAGGTGAGCCCTCATAAGGTGTCTAAAAGGTTTCCAGAAAACCTAAAATGAGCTCCAGTACTACAAGAAGAGCTGACAAGTCTCCCACATGACACCAAAACCTCCTGTAAACTAGAGAGAAGAGAAGGTTTTTTGTATATGATGCCATAATGCTCCCTCATCAGATGGAACCCCAGCATGCAATCGCACACCCTAGGTGTAGGTTTGGGTGGAGGTGTGGCATCTAAAACGGCACATGCTAAGCTAAAAATTGCATGGGTCTAGGATCCAGAGTAACAGTCGACATAGTTGGCACAATATGCCTACTCTTTCAGAATTTCATCTTTAGTGATATCTGCTATTTTTTTTAGAAAGTCCCTTCACACTATAAGCCTGCAGCAGTTGTATACTCTAACACATATTGCTTTCACAATTTAAGGATTGGAGTGGAACAAGGTGTGGAGAAGCGAGTTATTCAAGCAGGAGCTGGGGCCACCTAGGGTACTATACAGCTGTCAGTCATTGATGGATAAATTAGTATTAGACACTGATCCAGGATTCAGAGTATAACTGTTTCTTTGATCTAGTAGTGTTCTCAACACCTGGACTGAAAAAACTGGAACAAAATTACAAATCCCATCCCTGGACCAGTTTCACACAAACTTTATGAGAAACATAAACAGATATCATAGCACACCATAACAGTACTCTCAGATCAGCCGGGGACTCCCGCTGATGTCATTGAGGCTGTGGGGAGTCCCCTGGCTGACCTGGAGTGAACTAATGACCGTGGGAAAAAAAGTCAGAAACTTTCCCACGTTAATTAGTTCATCTCCAGGCAGCCATTGAGGCTGCGCAGAGCTGAATTAATTCATTCTGAAGCCGTTTACAGTGAAGCTGGTAGCATTAGCACCGGTCCTCATTGTAAACTATTTAACCCCTTCTGATGGATTGCAGCGTGGGACATAACTGAACGGCAGAGAGGTAAGGATATTGGTGATTTTTTTTATGTTATTTTTTTGCAGGTCATGGTTTTTTTTGGGATTACCAGAGTATTAAAAATTTGTCAAAAACTTGGTGTATTTCATTAAAAGACTTTTTAATTAATGTCTGTGTGTGGTTTTTAACCCTTTCTTAGTATAGGGTTAATAATGGATCGGTGTCTTATTGACACCTCTCCATTATTAATCGGCTTAATGTCACCTAACAATTGAATGGTGACATTAACCCTTTGTTATATTAACTAGAGTTGAGCGACTTTGGTCAGATCGGATTTCATGAAACCTGAATGAAACAAAATTTGTTTCGGATGAAACTGGTCCGACTAGGGCAAAAAAAGTCGGAGTTTCGTCTGAAACCCGACCCCAATGCAAGTCACTGGGGAATAAAAGTCGGCATTGAGTGGATACAATTTTTTTTTTTGTTAGGAAGTTATAAGGGTTAAAAGTTGACAACAAAATTTACAAAACCATTTTTTTTAGGGACCACCTCACATTTGAAGTCATTTTGAGGGGTCTATATGGCAGAAAATACCCAAAAGTGACACCATTCTACAAACTGCACCCCTCAAGGTACTCAAAACCACATTCAAGAAGTTTATTTACCTTTCAGGTGCTTCACAGGAACTAAAGCAATGTGGAAGGAAAAAATGGACATTTTAATTTTTCCAACAAAAATGTTATTTACCATCAATTTTTTCATTTTCACATGGGTAACAGGATAAAATAGATCCTAAAATTTGTTGGGCAATTTCTCCTGAGTACAAAGATACCTCATATGTGGTCATAAACCACTGTTTGAGTGCACGGCAGGGCTCAGAAGGTTAAGGAGCGCCATTTGACTTTTTGAATTGAAAATATGCTGGAATATTTAGTGGTTGCCATGTCGCGTTTGTGTGTGCCTAAACATTGTAGCTCCCCCACAAGTGACCCCATTTTGGAAACTAGACCCTCCAAGGAACTTATCTAGGTGCATAGTGAGCACTTTGAAGCCCCAGGTGCTTCACAAATTGAGTACTTTTCTTCACAAAAAATTTATTTTAGCCTCAGTTTTTTCATTTTCACATGGGCAACAGGATAAAATGGATCCTAAAATTTGTTGGGCAATTTCTCCTGAGTACACCGATACCCCATATGCGGTCATAAACCACTGTTTGGGAGCATGGCATGGCCTGGAAGGGAAAGAGCGCCATTTGACTTTTTGAATGGAAAATTAGCTTCAATCGTTAGCGGACACCATGTCGCGTTTGGAGAGCCCCTGTGTGCCTAAACTTTGGATCTCCCCCACAAGTGACCCCATTTTGGAATCTAGACCACCCAAGGAACTTATCTAGAAGTGTAGTGCGCACTTTGAACCCCCAAGTGCTTCACAGAAATTTATAGCGCAGAGCAGTGAAAATAATCATTTTTTTTCCTCAAAAATTATTTTTAGCCTGCTATTTTTTATTCTCACAAGGCTAACAGAAGAAATTGGACCACAAAAGTTGTGCAATTTGTCCTGAGTACAACGGTACCCCATATGTGGGGGGAACCACTGTTTGGGTGCATGGGAGAGCTCAGAAGGGAAGGAGCGCCATTTTGGAATGCCGACTTGATGGAATGGTCTGTGGGCGTCATGTTACGTTTGCAGAGCCCCTGATGTTCCTAAACAGTGGAAACCACCCCCCACAAATGACCCCATTTTGGAAACTAGACCCCTTCTGGAACTTATCTAGATGTGTAGAGAGCACTTTGAACCCCCAAGTGCTTCACAGAAGTTTATAAATGCAGAGCCATGAAAATAAAAAATCATTTTTTTTTTCCTCAAAAATGATTTTTTAGTTCGCTATTTTTTATTTTCCCAAGGGTAACAGGATAAATTGGACCCCAAAAGTTGTTGTACAGTTTGTCCTGAGTACGCTGGTACCCCATATGTGGTCATAAACCACTGTTTGGGCACAAGGCAGGGCTCAAAAGGGAAGGAGCGCCATTTGACTTTTTGAATGGAAAATTAGCTCCAATCGTTAGCGGACACTAGGGTGACCGCGAAAAATCGATGTCGGAATTTTGTCCGTCTGGACCCCACAAAACGATTCCCCTTTCCAGATATTGAGATAGCCAAAATTTGAGCTCGATCAAACGACGTTAACCCGTGACGCTCGTCGCTCAAAGTTTGAAAAAATCCAAATTGAGGTATTTTAAGATTTAGGTATTTTGCATAGTCTGTTAGACTATAAAGAATGTGACAACAACATTGCAGAAATAGCCCTGACCAAATTTTCGAACCATTTGTGGTATTTGAATGCAGAGTTGGTGGGATTATCGTTTTTTGATCCCACCATTACAGACAATGAAAAGTTGTTAATGGCTAATAAATTGCTCAGTAGCACAGATGAACCATCAGAGCACGCTAGGGTTGTAAATCCAAAAGTTAGGAAAGAAAAATTAAAAGAGGTAGGAAGTAACCGACTTTAACGACCTTCTGACAAAAGATGAAGAACAAAAGCAATATGTCCTGCAAGTTGTAAGCAAATGCCGAGCATTATATTCTGACGTTTCAAAAACTACTTTAACAAAAGCTCTAGAATAGATTAGATAACTATGTAAAATTATCAACTCATGTAGGTTAGCGTGCTCTGATGGTTCATCTGTGCTACTGAGCAATTTATTAGCCATTAACAACTTTTCATTGTCGGTAATGGTGGGATCAAAAAACGATAATCCCACCAACTCTGCATTCAAATACCACAAATGGTTTGAAAATTTGGTCAGGGCTATTTCTGCAATGTTGTTGTCACATTCTTTATAGTCTAACAGACTATGCAAAATACCTAAATCTTAAAATACCTCAATTTGGATTTTTTCAAACTTTGAGCGATGAGCGGCACGGGTTAACGTCGTTTGATCGAGCTCAAATTTTGGCTATCTCAATATCTGGAAAGGGGAATCGTTTTGTGGGGTCCAGACGAACAAGATTCTGACATTTTTTCCCCCCCATATGAGATCCGGTCACCATGTCGTGTTTGGAGAGCCCTGTGTGCCTAAACTTTGGAGCTCCCCCACAAATGACCCCATTTTGGAAACTAGACCCCCTAAGGAACTTATCTAGGTGAATAGTGAGCGCTTTGAACCCCCAGATACTTCACAGAAGTTTATAAAGCAGAGCCGTGAAAATAAAAAATTTTTTTTTTCCTCAAAAAATGATTTTTTAGCCCACTATTTTTTATTTTCACAATGGTAACAGAAAAAATTGGACCCCAAAAGTTGTTGTCCAGTTTGTCTTGAGTATGTTGGTACCCCATATGTGGGGGGAACCACTGTTTGGGTACACGTCGGGGCTCGGAAGGGAAGTAGTGACGTTTTGAAATGCCGACTTGATGGAATGGTCTGCGGGCGTCATGTTACATTTGCGGAGCCCCTGATGTTCCTAAACAGTGGAAACCCCACACAAGTGACCCCATTTTGGAAACTAAACCACCCAAGGAACTTATCTAGATGTGTGGTGAGCACTTTGAACCCCCAAGTGCTTCACAGAAGTATATAACGCAGAGCCGTAAAAATTAAAAATCATTTTTTTTCCACAAAAATAATTTTTTAGCCCCCAATTTTTTGTTTTCTCAACGGTAGCAGGAGAAATTAGACCCCCAAACTTGTTGTGCAATTTTTACTGAGTATGCTGATACCCCATATGTGGGGGTAAACCACTGTTTGGGCACACGTCGGGGCTCGGAATAGAGAGAACACTGTTTGACTTTATGAACGCAAAATTGGCTGGAATAAATGATGGTGCCATGTCACGTTTGGAGACCCCGTGATGTGCCTAAACAGTGTAAACCCCTCAATTCTAACTACAACCATATCCCCAACACACCCCTAACCCTAATCCCAACCCTAATCATAACCCTAACCACAACCCTAACCCCAACACACCCCTAACCCTAATCCCAACTCTACCTTAAGCCGCAAAGCCTAACCGTAATCCCAACCCCAACCCACCCCTAACCCTAATCTTAACCCTAATTCCGATCCTAACCCTAGTTCCAACCCTAACCCTAGTGCCAACACTAACCCTAGTTCCAACCCTAACCCTAGTTCCAACCCTAACCCTAATCCCAACCCTAATTCCAACCCTAATTCCAACCCTAACCCTATTTTTAACTCTAACCCTATTTCCAAAAAAATAAAAATAATTTCTTTATTTTACTATATGTGCCTGCCTATGGGGGTGATAAACGGGGGGTTTAATTACTATTTTTTTCATTTTGATCACTGGGAAAGAATATCATAGTGATCAAAATGAATGAATGAATCTGCAGTGTTTGCAGATTCAGGCGGGCGCACTGCGCATGCGCCGGCCTTTTTCCAAGATGGCGGCGCCCATGAATCAGGACGGCGAGACACCGGGAGCCGGAGCGGGATATCGGAGGTACTGGGGGGGTGAGAGGGGGTCTGAAGGTGGGGGGAGCGGAGAAAAGGGGGAAGGGAACAGATGATGATGGCAGCAGTTGGTATCGGGGGGCCGATCAGCCCCGTGAGTCGTGGGGGGGTCGGAACTGGGTCTCCAGCCATGTCCAATGCTACTGCAGCATTGGCCATAGCTGGATTGTAATATTTCATCAATTTTCATTGATGAAATATTACTATCGCTCTGATTGGCTGTTAAAAGTGAAACAGCCAATCAGAGCGATCATAGCCTCGTGGGGGCGAAGCCACGCCCCCCTGTGGTGAAGTACAAAGCCCCCTGTATCTGCGGGTCAGGTGACCTTTCAGTGACCCCGGTCACCCAACCCGCAGGGGGGCTTTGAAGTCATGACACAGGGTATGCGTCATGGGTCGGATTGGCACCGACTTTCATGACGCATACGCTGTGTCACAGGTCGGGAAGGGGTTAAAGTAATGATGGCCACTCGTTTTTCTTTGCTTCACTGCTTCTTTCTTGCCATAATACAAATTCTAACAGTCTATTTAGTAGGACTATCAGCTGTGTATCCACCAGACTACTGCACAACACAACTGATGGTTCCAACCCCATTTATAAGGCAAGAAATCCCACTTATTAAACCTGTCAGGGCACACCTGTGAAGTGAAAACTATTTCCGGTGACTACCTCTTGAAGCTCATCAAGAGAATGCCAATAGTGTGTAAAGCAGTAATCAAAGCAAAAGGTGGCTACTTTGAAGAACCTAGAATATAAGACATATTTTCAGTTGTTTCACACTTTTTTGTTAATTATATAACTCCACATGTGTTAATTCATAGTTTTGATGCCTTCAGAGTGAATCTACAATTTTCATAGTCATGAAAATAAAGAAAACTCTTTGAATGAGAAGGTGTGTCCAAACCTTTGGTCTGTACTGTATATATATATATACACTCACTGGCCACTTTATTAGGTACACCTGTCCAACTGTGTGTTAAGACTTAATTTCTAATCAGCCAATCACATGGCGGCAACTCAGTGCATTTAGGCATGTAGACATGGTCAAGACAATCTCCTGCAGTTCAAACCGAGCATCAGTATGGGCAAGAAAGGTGATTTGAGTGCCTTTGAACGTGGCATGATTGTTGGTGCCAGAAGGGCTGGTCTGAGAATTTCAGAAACTGCTGATCTACTGGGATTTTCACGCACAACCATCTCTAGGGTTTACAGAGAATGGTCCGAAAAAGAAAAAAAATCCAGTGAGCGGCAGTTCTGTGGCCGGAAATGCCATGTTGATGCCAGAGGTCAGAGGAGAATGGGCAGACTGGTTCGAGCTGATAGAAAGGCAACAGTGACTCAAATTGCCACCCGTTACAACCAAGGTAGGCAGAAGAGCATCTCTGAACGCACAGTGCGTCGAACTTTGAGGCAGATGGGCTACAGCAGCAGAAGACCACACTGGGTACCACTCCTCTCAGCTAAGAACAGGAAACTGAGGCTACAATTTGCACAAGCTCATCGAAATTGGACAGTAGAAGATTGGAAAAACGTTGCCTGGTCTGATGAGTCTCGATTTCTGCTGCGACATTCGGATGGTAGGGTCAGAATTTGGCGTAAACAACATGAAAGCATGGATCCATCCTGCCTTCTATCAACGGTTCAGGCTGGTGGTGGTGGTGTCATGGTGTGGGGAATTTTTTCTGGGCACTCTTTGGGCCCCTTGGTACCAATTGAGCATCGTTGCAACGCCACAGCCTACCTGAGTATTGTTGCTGACCATGTCCATCCCTTTATGACCACAATGTACCCAACATCTGATGGCTACTTTCAGCAGGATAATGCGCCATGTCATAAAGCTCGAATCATCTCAGATTGGTTTCTTGAACATGACAATGAGTTTACTGTACTCAAATGGCCTCCTCAGTCACCAGATCTCAATCCAATAGAGCATCTTTGGGATGTGGTGGAACGGGAGATTCGCATCAGGGATGTGCAGCCGACAAATCTGCGCCAACTGTGTGATGCCATCATGTCAATATGGTCCAAAATCTCTGAGGAATGCTTCCAGCACCTTGTTGAATCTCTGCCATGAAGAATTGAGGCAGTTCTGAAGGCAAAAGGGGGTCCAACCCCTTACTAGCATGGTGTACCTAATAAAGTGGCCAGTGAGTGTATATATATATATATACACTCACTGGCCACTTTATTAGGTACACCTGTCCAACTGTGTGTTAAGACTTAATTTCTAATCTGCCAATCACATGGCGGCAACTCAGTGCATTTAGGCATGTAGACATGGTCAAGACAATCTCCTGCAGTTCAAACCGAGCATCAGTATGGGGAAGAAAGGTGATTTGAGTGCCTTTGAACGTGGCATGATTGTTGGTGCCAGAAGGGCTGGTCTGAGTATTTCAGAAACTGCTGATCTACTGGGATTCTCACGCACAACCATCTCTAGGGTTTACAGAGAATGGTCCGAAAAAGAAAAAAAATCCAGTGAGCGGCAGTTCTGTGGCCGGAAATGCCTTGTTGATGCCAGAGGTCAGAGGAGAATGGGCAGACTGGTTCGAGCTGATAGAAAGGCAACAGTGACTCAAATTGCCACCCGTTACAACCAAGGTAGGCAGAAGAGCATCTCTGAACGCACAGTGCGTCGAACTTTGAGGCAGATGGGCTACAGCAGCAGAAGACCACACTGGGTACCACTCCTCTCAGCTAAGAACAGGAAACTGAGGCTACAATTTGCACAAGCTCATCGAAATTGGACAGTAGAAGATTGGAAAAACGTTGCCTGGTCTGATGAGTCTCGATTTCTGCTGCGACATTCGGATGGTAGGGTCAGAATTTGGCGTAAACAACATGAAAGCATGGATCCATCCTGCCTTGTATCAACGGTTCAGGCTGGTGGTGGTGGTGTCATGGTGTGGGGAATTTTTTCTTGGCACTCTTTGGGCCCCTTGGTACCAATTGAGCATCGTTGCAACGCCACAGCCTACCTGAGTATTGTTGCTGACCATGTCCATCCCTTTATGACCACAATGTACCCAACATCTGATGGCTACTTTCAGCAGGATAATGCGCCATGTCATAAAGCTCGAATCATCTCAGATTGGTTTCTTGAACATGACAATGAGTTCACTGTACTCAAATGGCCTCCTCAGTCACCAGATCTCAATCCAATAGAGCATCTTTGGGATGTGGTGGAACGGGAGATTCGCATCAGGGATGTGCAGCCGACAAATCTGCGCCAACTGTGTGATGCCATCATGTCAATATGGTCCAAAATCTCTGAGGAATGCTTCCAGCACCTTGTTGAATCTCTGCCACGAAGAATTGAGGCAGTTCTGAAGGCAAAAGGGGGTCCAACCCGTTACTAGCATGGTGTACCTAATAAAGTGGCCAGTGAGTGTATATTTATATGCATTCTATGTGTCTATATCTATTCTTTTGTTTGTGTTAGAAAACCTGTCATAGGGCTCCATTATATGTCCATTTTGCAAGCCGGCGAGAAAATCTCGGCATACGGATGCCATACGGATTACATACGGATGCTTACATGCGCAAAATGCGCGACCACACCTTGTTTACGAATGACAAACGGAGCACTATTTAGGGGACATTTCTCCGTATTACGCATGTAAAATACGGACCGTATTTTGTGTCGCTTAGTGTGACCCCGGCCTAAGACTACATTCAGCCACCACTAGGGGGAGCTAAATGTATATAGATGCATACACAGCTGTATAAATGTGTATTTTGTAAATTCCCCTTAGTGATTGCTATATCAGTGTGAGGGTAAGCTGATTGCTGCTATTTTTCCGACACTCAAACAGGTTCTACCTCTATCGTATCTCTCCTGAAACAACTCCTAGAAGCTCCCAGGAGACAGGGACACCTGGACTTCCAGCAGAGCTGACTCACCTTCTGTTGCAGAAGCCACCCAAAACCTTCAGGAAAACAGTGACCCCTGCTGTTCCAGCATGTGTCAGCTGAGACTCGGCATCTAACCTCACATTTAATGGCATGGGAACGAAGTGTGGTCTGTAAAAGGGTGGTCAGAGAAAAAATATGGTGATGTGCATTTTGTTTAGAACTCGTGATTCTTCATAGAGGTGCCAAGGTTGCTCTAACAGCTTATGAAGTGTGATAGACTTGGGCCTACAATGAAAACTGAATGCAGATACTGCTTTGTTTAGATGCTCCCATGATCCCTAGAACTGTACGTCAACAGCACTACAGACCAGACCACCATGTATTACAGTGTCTCAGATTATCATTTTTCTATACTCAGTGTCCTCTCAGGGATGTCCACACCAAGATAGAAAACAGATCACCTGCAAAACTCTGCACAGTCTGCAAAAGGCATTATGGATGGAGCTGACAGCTGTCTGCAGCCATAACATTGACCATGGTCGTACTAATGCATGCATTATGGGAACACTATTTTCTCTGCTGTGTGGAAGTCATTGTGGTTTTCAGAATCCTTTTTCAATCTCCACCTTCTCCTTCCCAGCTCTAATCTAAAAGGGAAATATTTCCAAGAAATAACCAAGATGGTTTTCCTCTATGCAAATGAAACAGAAGGACCCACCATTAGACCATAGGATCCACCGACGTGCCCAGGCTCTGACATCAAATAATTCCCAAACAAAGACTGTGCATGATATACAGAATGAAGGGTTAATGTACAATACTGCCGGTGTGCAGTGACGTTAATACTACGTAAAGGGGATATAAACTTTGTCAATGGCGTAGGCAAAGGTCTAACTTGAAGCTACTTGGACATGCCAGCCAACATTGCATGCTGATTCTCGAGACATTTTAAAGAGGTTGTCCAAAGCAACAACACCGATAGTTGACAAACATTGATAGACTTTACTTGTCAGATCAGTGGTGTTGGGTCAAGTTGCACCACCATCGGCCAGCTATTAGCAGGTTCTTCACTTAGCGGGAAATACACAGTGTACTGTTATGAAAGAGTCACCAAGGAGGAAAAACAAAACAAGCTAAGCCCCAGAAAACCAGAGAGAAGCGGATTGCAGACCCTTGATCCTATCCACACAACTATCAGTAGCCGTGGAGCGTACCTACGATGATCCTAGACGCCTCGTAACAGCCGGAGAACTAAATAAGCCTAAAGCAAGAAATGGGGAAATCTAAACTGCCCCAGAGCAGACGCCAAAGCAATAGACAGCCCCCAAACATGTATTGACGGTGAGACAAGATGAAAACACAAACACAGATAGAAAAATAGGCTGAGCAAACGATGGGGCCCACACTAACTAGAAAGGACAGGAAAGGAAAGATGCTGTCTGCAATCACGCACAAAACCCTGCCAAAAAATGTCCAACACTTTCCCATAACAAAAACCCTGAAGTCGCTAGACTTCAATTCTCTATATCAGCACTCTGGTATATTCTGAAGACAGAGCAAAAAGAGACCAATCTGATCAGTGACAAAAAGCAAACTGGCATAAACAGAGACATAAGAATGGAAATTCAGCACAGCCCCAGTAGGGGCTGGCTGACCACAAAAACTGAGTAAACCAGACCAAATCTCATGTGAAAAATAGCAGAGCACACTTAGCTTGAGAAGGCAGGAACAGAACTGGAAACCAGAACCTCAGAGCAGGAGAAAATCACCAGCACAAAATTAGGGAGTCGGCTGTCTTAAATCCAGTCAGAGACTCCTGATGTCCACTCACAGTCCTCCTCCTCAGATGGCAGGTCTCTGCAATTTAGATCAGCTTCATTACCTGCTGTCACCACCAGAGGGAGCCCGGATGGAGAACTCACGACTCCTCTGTCAACACAGCCATCTCCACCGCCCTCACCAGAAGCCAGAGGTAAGCCAGAAAATGAGTTCACAACAGTACCCCCCCTTGAGGAGGGGTCACCGAACCCTCCTCCATGCCACCAGGCTGATCAGGATGGGCCCGGTGAAAAGCACGAACCAATCTATCGGCATGAATGTCAGAGGCAGAGACCCAAGAATTGTCCTCCTGGCCATAACCCTTCCACTTGACCAAATACCGGAGTCTCCGTCTAGCCAGACGAGAATCCAGTATTTTCTCTACCTCGTATTCCACATTACCTTCAACCAACACAGGGTCAGGAGGTGCCACCATAGGAACCACTGGCTCAACAAACCTCTTCAACAGAGAATTATGAAACACGTTATGGATCTTAAACGTAACTGGAAGAGCCAATCGAAAAGAAACCGGGTTAAGAATCTCCAAAATCCTATAAGGCCCAAGAAATCTTTGCTTGAACTTTGGAGATGCAACCTTCATAGAGATATTTTTTGACGACAACCAAACCATATCACCCACTTTAAACCGGGGACCAATGGTCCTATGCCGGTTGGAAAACCGCTGGGCCTTTTCTTGAGAGAAGGACAGCTTATCCACCACTTGGTCCCAAATCTGCTGCATTCTCTACCACAGTGTCAACACCTGGGCAGGCTGAAGATTCCACTTGCCCTGAAGAAAATCGAGGATGAAACTCAAAGTTACAGAAAAAGGGCGACATCAATGTGGCAGAACTAGCTCTATTATTTAGGGCGAATTCGGCCAAGGGCAAAAATGAGACCCAATCATCCTGATCAGCAGAAATAAAACATCTCAAATAGGACTCCAAAGTCTGGTTTGTTCCCTCAGTCTGCCCATTGGTCTGTGGGTGAAACGCAGAGGAGAAGGATAACTGAATTCCCAGCTTGGAACAAAAGGCTTTCCAAAATCTGGAGACAAACTGGACTCCTCTGTCCGACACAATGTTCTCAGGAATCCCATGCAACCGAACCACCTGTTGTAAAAACAAGGGCACCAACTCTGAGGAAGATGGCAGCTTTGGGAGTGGTACAAGATGGACCATCTTAGAAAATCTATCACAAATCACCCAGATAACAGTCATTCTCTGAGAGACAGGAAGATCAGAAATAAAATTCATTGAGATATGGTTCCATGGCCTCTTGGGCACAGGCAAGGGCATCAACAACCCACTAGAACGAGAACAGGGTTTAGACCGGGAACAAGTCCCACAAGACTGCACAAAATTCTTGACATCACGAGATAAGGCGGGCCACCAAAAAGATCGACTCACCAAATCTCTAGTACCAAAAATGCGGAGCAATGAACTTCAGACATCACTCTCTTCCTCCACTGGTCAGGAACATACAATTTTGCCATAGGACAACACTCAGGTTTGTCCTCCTGAAATTCTTCCAGGGCACGTCTCAAATCGGGCGAGATGGCAGAAAGAACTACCCCCTCACCTAGGATGGTAGTAGGTTTGGTCACAATAGGAGAATCAGCAAAGAAACTCCTAGAAAGGGCATCTGCCTTAACATTCTTAGTGCCCAGAAGAAAGGAGACCACAAAATCAAAACACGTGAAAAACAAGGCCCACCTAGCCTGTCTAAGATTGAAGCATTTGGCGGACTCCAAGTAAATCAAATTCTTGTGGTCAGTGAGGACCACAACTTGATGTCTAGCTCCCTCCAACCAATGTCTCCACTCCTCAAATTCCCACTTCATGGCCAACAATTCCCGATTCCCCACATCATAGTTGCGTTCAGGTGGGGAGAACATTCGGGAAAAGAAGGCACAGGGATTCATTTTAGAAGTCACCGGATCTTTTTGGGACAAAACAGCTCCTGCACCAATCTCCGAAGCATCTACCTCTACCTGAAATGGAAGTGAGACAT
Organism: Dendrobates tinctorius; assembly: GCF_039654945.1. Taxonomy (NCBI): domain Eukaryota; kingdom Metazoa; phylum Chordata; class Amphibia; order Anura; family Dendrobatidae; genus Dendrobates; species Dendrobates tinctorius. Next base: position 26,506,100 of record NW_027361825.1, on the reverse strand, counting down.
CAGGTTGCCGTAAAACCGGAGCAGTAGTGAACCTCCGCTTCAGCTCCTGAAATGCCAGAACAGCCTCTGGAGACCAATTCAGCAAATCAGCGCCCTTCTTGGTCAGATCAGTCAGTGGCTTGGCAATACCAGAAAAATTAGCTATAAATTTACGATAAAAATTAGCAAAACCCAAAAACTTCTGGAGAGCCTTCAAAGAAGTGGGCCGAACCCAATCTTAAATGGCCCGCGCCTTGGCCGGGTCCATTCCAATAGTTGATGGAGACAAAATAAATCCCAAAAATCAAATCCTCTGTACCCCAAAAAGGCATTTTAATCCCTTAACATACAGGGAATTCTCTCTCAAAATCCGGAACACAGTCCGAACATGTTCCACATGAGAATCCCAATCACTGGAAAAGATCAGAATATCATCCAAATAGATGATCAAAAACTTATCCACAAAGTCCTGGAAAATATTCATGAAGGATTAGAAGACAGAAGGGGCATTAGTGAGCCCAAAAGGCATCACCAGGTACTAAAAATGTCCCTCCGGAGTATTAAACGCCGTCTTCCATTCATCTCCATGCTTGATGCGAATAAGATTATACGCCCCACTGAGGTCAAGCTTGGTAAACCAGCAGGCACCTTTAGCTCTGGGGAATAAATCAGAAATAAGGGGTAACGGATACTGATATTTAACCGTAATCTTGTTAAGGGAACGATAGTCAATACAAAGCCTTAATGAACCATCTTTCTTAGCCACGAAAAAAAACCCAGCACCTAAGGGTGAAGATGATGGTCTAATATGACCCTTCTCCAACGACTCCTTAATATAAGATCACATAGCCTCGTGTTCAGGTACAGATAAGTTGAAAAGCCGACCCTTGGGAAATTTACACCCAGGCCTCAACTCAATTGCACAGTCATAACTCCTATGAGGAGGCAGGGACGCAGACTTACTCTCACTAAATAATGTACATCATAAAAATCAGCCAAATAGTCAGGAACATCATGAGACTGGGGAGAGGTGGAGAAAACAGGAGTGTCACTAAGAACACACTGACAGCCCCAACTCACCACAGACGCAGATTTCCAATCCAAAACTGGATTATGGATTTGCAACCAGGGGAAACCCAGAACAATAGTATCATGCAAATTATGCAGTACCAAAAATCTAAAATTTTCTTGGTGGTCTGGGGCGACCCGCAATATCACCTGGGTCCAAAACTGAGGTTTATTCTCCGCCAAAGGAGTAGCATCAATACCCCTCAAAGGAATAGGCGTCCGCAGAGGTATCATGAGAAAACCACAACGTTTAGCAAAATCCAAATCCATCAGACTCAAAGCCGCTCCTGAATCCACAAAAGCCTTGGCGGAAAATGTGGATAAGGAGCAGATCAGAGTAACTGCCAGAAACTTAGGTTGTACGCCACCCACAGCAAATGTGTGTGCAAAATGTTTCTCTCGTTTAGGGCAGACAGAAATAATATGAGAGGCATCTCCACAGAAAAAACACAGCTTATTGTGCCTTCTATACTCCTGAGGTTGCACCCTAGACAAAACGCTATCACATTGCATAGGTTCAGACATTTGTTGAAAAGATGGCAACACCTCTCATGTAGTTTTACGTTCACGTAAACGCCGATCAACTTGAATGGCTAATGACATAGAATCGTCAAGACCAGAGGGAACAGGAAATCCCACCATAATATCTTTTACGGTTTCTGATAAACCCTTGCGAAAGAGAGCTGCCAAGGCATCATCATTCCATGTAGTAAGGACCGCCCACTTTTGGAATTTTTGACAGAATAACTCTGCAGAATCCTGACCCTGGTTCAATGCCAATAGGGCTCTCTAAGCTTGATCAATAGCATTAGGTTCATCATACAACAACCCCAAAGCTTGAAAAAATGCATCCACATTAGTCAGAAAAGGATTTTCAGATGTCAAAGAAAACGCCCAATCCTGAGGATTGCCGCACAGCAAGGAGATGACAATTTTAACCTGCTGCGCAGAGCTCCCCGATGAGTTAGGCTTCAAGGCAAGAAGTAATTTACAATTATTCTTAAAATTCAAAAAATTATACAGAGCCCCAGAAAACACATCAGGAGTAGGGATTTTTGGTTCAACAGCATGTAATTGAGTGAGATAGGTGGAAATTCCCCGCACTTCAGCAGCGAGCTGCTCCACACGATCAGACAATCGTTTAATCTCCATTAAGAAAAAAATCCTTCTACGGCCCCAGAGAATAAGACGAAAAAATACATATAAAAAAAAAAAAATTGTGACACTTTTTTTTTTTACAATTTTTTTTTTCCTGCTTTTGAGTACCCTAGAATCTGCGGTATGGCTGGTGATTCTGTTATGAATGAGTCACCAAGGAGGGAAAACAAAAACAAGCTAAGCCCCAGAAAACCAGAGAGGTTGGTAACTAAGCAGATTGCAGACCCCTGATCCTATCCACACAACTAGCAGTAGCCGTGGAGCGTACCTACGATGATACTAGACGCCTCGTAACAGCCGGAGAACTAAATAAGCCTAAAGCAAGAAAAGGGGAAATCTAAACTGCCCCAGAGCAGACGCCAAAGCAATAGACAGCCCCCAAACATGTATTGACGGTGAGACAAGATGAAAACACAAACACAGATAGAAAAATAGGCTGAGCAAGCGATGGGGCCCACACTAACTAGAAAGGACAGGAAAGGAAAGATGCTGTCTGCAATCACGCACAAAACCCTGCCAAAAAATGTCCAACACGTTCTGATAACAAAAACGCAGAAGTCGCTAGACTTCAATTCTCTATATCAGCACTCTGGTATATTCTGAAGACAGAGCAAAAAGAGACCAATCTGATCAGGGACAAAAAGCAAATTGGCATAAACAGAGACATAAGAATGGAAATTCAGCACAGCCCCAGCAGGGGTTGGCTGACCACAAAAACTGAGTAAACCAGACCAAATCTCATGTGAAAAATAGCAGAGCACACTTAGCTTGAGAAGGCAGGAACAGACTAGAAACCAGAACCTCAGGGCAGGAAAAATCACCAGCACAAAACTAGGGAGTCGGCTGTCTTAAATCCAGTCAGAGACTCCTGATGTCCACTCACAGTCCTCCTCCTCAGGTGGCAGGTCTCTGCAATTTAGATCAGCTTCATTACCTGCTGTCACCACCAGAGGGAGCCCGGATGGAGAACTCACGACTCCTCTGTCAACACAGCCATCTCCACCACCCTCACCAGAAGCCAGAGGTAAACCAGAAAATGAGTTCACAACAGTGTACACAGATAGAACACAACAGCTCCCTAACCTCCATAGTGGTCATTCTGGAGTGCTGAACTCTGCTCCTTTTGAATTCAACCTGAAATATCCATATCTGGCATTACTACACCCAACTGTCACGTGCCCCATCCTGTGTGACACGGCCAGCAGGCCGGTAACTAAAACAATAGGACACGGCACGTGTGAATGTCCTGTGTGACGCGGCTCGCAGGCCGTTAACTAATACAACAAGACAAAGGGGATAGGGAAACATTTACAATGGAGGGCCCTGCAATAGGGAACGGGAAACGTGGAGACCTCCTGCACTCCCCTGAGTCAGTGTCCCTAACGCTCCTAACGTTCCTATGCCGGTTCCGCACCGGGTGCCTCTCAGGAATCTGTAGCCCTGGCACACCATACACCTATCCTTTGCTAGGGATCTGGGTGGCGCAGGCACTGGCCCCACCGCTGCACTAACACCAACATGAGGAAAAGTGACAAACAGGGAAACACAGCTTTGCTCTGATGCACTTGCTCCTGGCAACAGAGACCAACACCTGAGTGCATCTTCCTCCACCATGTCCAACACCTGGGTGCAGCTTTACAGCAACAGCGTCCAGCACTGAGTGCCGCCTTGGAGCAACAGAGTCCAGCACCAGAGTGCAGCTGTCCAGCAACCGAGTCCAGCAAACTGAGTGCAGCTCTACACCATAGCTGCCACTCCACCAAGCTTTGCAGGAATTCTTCACTGACACCATAGCTGCCACTCCACCATGCTTTACACGAACTCCTCACTGACACCATGGCTGCCACTCCAGGACTCTGAATGAGCCACCCTGGACTCTCCTCCAGCTCCCCATCCAGCTCCTTCCTTCACCCAGGATGGTTGGAAAGCCCAACAATAATAATATCACCAACGTGAGTGAGCACTACTGACACACCTTTATAGAGCAAACAAACCTGTTAGTGATTCCCGTGCAATTACTCTAACCACCACCGGGGGCAAACTATCTCTAAAAACACCAGTGCAATGACCATACTGGCCACCGGGGTAAAACTATCTCTAAGCACAAGTGCAATCACCATACTGGCCACCGGGGGCAAAACCAACACTGAGCAAAACAGCTCACAGGAAAAAAAAGGTTACTTGTGCATTTAATCTGTCAGATCCACCCTGGATCATGACACCAACAATCACATGATTATTAGGTCCAGTGAAGGAAGCTCTGTGAGCACTGTGTATACTGCAATTGGAAAGGCAGAGACAGTAACAAACAGGGTTGCCATCAGGGCATTACTGTCTGACTAGCGTATGGGGCCCGGTGGGCAGAGGGGGCCCGCATTGGGCCCCATCTCATCTGCTCACCGGGCCCTACTGGCAGGCTAAACCGGGCCCAGGCTAGCGGAGCTGCGGCAGTTCAAATCTATTGATGTGCGGGCCCGGGCCCGCACGTCAATAGTTAGCAGCCGCCAGTCAATCGGAGGCTGGCAACTGACGTCAGCCACAGCACGCACGTCGCTGACATCTGACGTCAGTCGCCGGCGAGTGTGCGCTTCAGCTGCCTGGAGGGAGCTTAGTTACCCGCTGTGTACCTTAGATACCAGCTCCCAGTGCCAGCACGCAGGAATCTAAGGTACACAGCGGGTAACTAAGCGACGCGCTAGCTTAGTTACCCGATATTTACCTTGGTTACCTGCATCCTCGCTGGTCCTGATCGCTGGTGAGTCTGCTGTTTGGCAGCTCACCAGCGATCATGTAGCGAGGCACCAGCGATCCTGACAAGGTCGTATCGTTGTCGGGATCGCTGGTGCATAGTTTAGTGTGACAGGGCCTTAAGATCTAACCTGCTGTCTTCCTCTGCTTACTGTCCCTGAATGTTAACATTGATTCCTGAGGACGGACTGACAAGCAAGCAAATCACTAATAAAACACAGCAAGAAAATACCTACAGTAATAATACACAACAATATCGACGCAACCAGTGCTCTGTGCTGGAAAAAGTCTCTCTCTCTTAGAGCTGTGGACTCCATTCTACGCCCATTTGTCTTATAGTCTTTTGTAAGTGGCTACATCCTCACAAATGGGAAAAAGGAAAAGATATCAGTTGTATACATTTTCCACTCTGGCTAATAGATTATGTTCCTGATTCACGATTTCTGCATTATTAATGGAGTTGTCTTCTAAAAACAAGCTATCACCTATTCCTGGGATTGTTGATAACTTGATTGATGAGGGTCCGACCACTTCGACTTGCACCGATGGGCAGAACTCAGAATTTATATCCCCAAAGGGGAATTTGATGCCTGATACAAAATAGGGCAGCAGTTCAGATCATTGCTCAATTCATTCTCTAAAGAGCTGCCAAAAAAAAAACAAGCACAGCAATCAGCAGCCCCATAGGAAATGAATGTTAACGGCAGTGGGGTATGTGCAGTGCCGGTCCACTCTAAAAGAGATAAAAATGCCCAATTCTGGATTTGGATGGGTGATAATTTGTTTTCCCCTGACAACTCATTTAACTTCAATTAGGGGTTTAAAAATGTTTTTAAACCAAACAACCCCTTTAAAACACCTAGTGAGTAAGAAACATCTGTGCATCAACCCCTTACCATATCCATAACCACATTCTGTAACAGATGTATGTTAGATGCATGCTCCCAGTGATTTATAGCAGACTTGCACTTAATGATGGTAATTTACATATACTGGGTATAACATTTCTCGTTTGCACACAATAAATCCATATTTTTCAGGAAATTGTAGGACATTATAGGAATTGGGTGTAACTGTTGTTTTACGCTCTCCCTGTGGTGACGTTTCTGGTCTGGATTCTTGACCCACCCAAATGACATAAGGGAGACCCTTGCAAAGCTAACTCTGTACCAGCTCGCCTAAAACACACGTGTCATTAAGATGTGGTGAATGTAGTTGTAACATCATGATACAATATATTGGAAGAGACCACATTCTAACGAGCATGTCTTCTGCCATCCTTGGAATAAGCACGTGCATCATCAGCTGTTTATTATCCATCTACACCCAGTGCTGTAAATAAGGGTGGAGATAATGTCCGCTCTCCCTTGGCATCAACAACTTAGAGTGTACAGGGCTTGTGCTGAAGATCTCTGATACATAAGTTGTCGAATGCCTCTCACCTGGCTAGTTTGAGCCCTATTCTGCGCTGATGAGGGGCAAGAATCCTGGAACAGCTATCTGCGGATGGATATATTTTTCCATGAATTAGTAATTACCTCCAATACGTGGCACTACAGACCTCATTTTCTTCTTCCTGGAGGAGAGTTCATTTGCATCCCATTTTCCCAGGGAGTATTGCTTGGCCTATAATTTCCAACTCCACCTATGAGAAATAGTGCTCCCTAGAACCATAAATTATAATAACATGCAAAACATTCAGACCCTTGACTGATATTATTATTTGTAACCAAAGAAGGCTACTCATAATGATGCGCTCAAAGTGTTGGCCTTCACTGCACAGGGCCTACACATTGTGGCACTTGGAGAGGCATTCTACCCTTTAGATGTAGGTGATGGCATCTACGTCAGATGAGCCAAGGTCATACCTTCCAAACAGTCCCAATTTTGGTAAGACAATCCCAGAAACCTGATCAATCAACCATGACCCAACATGAGCATATTGACATGGCCTGAATTATCTTCAATTTTGCCATCTACATGTTGGTAACAATGCAAGGTTGGCAAACAGTCCATTTGCCAAAAATTCCAGCGTGCAAGGCACAGGGTTTAGATTAATTGTTAGGAAATTGACAAAGTCCTGAAGCACAAGGCAGAGGATTTTGAAAAAATTTGTGGGAAATGGGCATTCATAACAATTACAGGGACGTTTTCAGGGCAGTGGAAGGGAACGATTAATGGCCTCCATACACATTACACTAGCATGTACTTAACTCACTGATGTTGACAGATTCAACCAACAGTCTAATGTGTGAGCCCAAGACAGAAGATTGTCATTGGAAAACGGATCCGGAATGTCCAATGTCATACCGTTGATCATTTTGTTCTCTAAGAGGTAAGCCACCAGAGATGTCTGATAACGGCTCTCTCATGGAGAAAACCAGAGCGCTCGGCACTATGAGTGCCCCTGTTTATGGGAGAATTGAGGAAGAGTGCTTCCTGTTGAATGATCGTTCGGCCGACGGCTAAAGTGTACTGTATGAGGGGCTTTATTTGTGGGGCATAACTGCATATATTCTTGTGCACATTTCACAATTAGTCACTAACAGCACCAATGGTGGACACAGACAGAAGAGGGCCCCTGTACAAAAATAGTATATGGGCCCTTTGTAGTAGAAATAGCTCCTCATAATGCACAATTTCACCTGCTTTGGAGGTGGTAGAGGCCCCCTTACCTCTTGGGTCCCTGTGTAGCTGCACAGGTTGTACAAATGGTATATCCAGCCATGGACAGCGCCATAGTTGCAGTTAGTTGACGTGGATCGTTGCCTCCATTTTTTTCTAGAACATTTCTTCATGGTTCTTAACTTGATACCTACATGAAGACTTCTCTGACCCCACACCCCTGGGATCACACTTCTCTCCTCACACATATTTGAGAGGATGAGTACAAGATATTTCATAGATTTTGTAAGAGCCAAAACACTTGGCTGTTTATCTTGGTTACTGATTCCCAGAGCTCCAGGGGTGGAGGAGGATGACGTCCTATGGTCGGAATCTGGAGCTGTGAACTGTATACATGACATAATATGGTAAGATATCTGAGGAGGCCACAAAAGCATTTCTTGTACCTGCTGCATGTGTAGTGGGCATCGTCTTCTGATTAACACCTCATGCAGAGGGGGGTGTTATATGGGTGCAATGGTGTCTTATCTGTTTTATGCACAGTATATTGCATAGTGTAAAAAAAGAACTTTATGCTTGTTAGATCTGTGCCAGATGAGATATAGTGAACAGGGAGCGTTGTACAACAGTTTTGCAAACTGTTTGGTCCCCATTTGCTTTTTTTGGGAGGTAGTGACATATTTGGCACAGTACCAAGATTTAGCCTGATTGTAATCACACATAAGGTATGTACAGAATTTTATATCAAGGGTCATTTCCATGGTGGAAATTTAGCATATGCCAAAAATGTTTGATAGATACTTGTCCTGTCTTTCAGTCCTCCTGCTATTTTGCCATTATTGAGAATGGAAAGATGGCTTCATATACATGTCGCTCCTGGTTCACATCTATGGAAATTCCGAGCAAGCCTGGCCACCTCCACTGAATCCCAGAGGAGATAGACAGAGGCCTCTTCTCAAAAGAAGAGCAGTTTCAAGAGGTGAGACCCACAACTTTCAGATACTTCCTTTCCTTGACAAGAATAACTTACTATATAGTGACTAATGAGAGTATTCACCCCCTTGAATTTTTACCTAATTTGTACCTTACAACCAACTTGTGTTTAAATATTTTTGTAATCCATTTTGTGTGTGATGCATCAGCACAAAAAGTCTAAATCAGTGAAGTGAGAAAAATGTAGGCAAAAAAATAAATTGATGGGATAAAATAAATAAAAATTGGCATGTGCATATGTATGAACCCCTTTTGCTGTGAAGCCCCTAAATATTTCTGGTGCAAGCAATTCCCTTCACAAGTCACATGCTTAGTGAAAGCAAGTCCAACTGTGTGCAATCTAAGTGTCCCATGATCTGTCAGTATATACACTTTACCTTTTCTGAAAAGTCACAGAGGCTGCAACACCATTAACAAGAGGCACCACTAACCAAGCACCATGGAGACCAAGGAGATCTCCAAACAAGTCAGGGATAACGTTGTTGAGAAGTACAAGTCAGGATTGGGTTATAAGAAAATATCCCAATCTCTGATGATCCCCAGGAGCAACATCAAATCCATTATCATCCAATGGAAAGATCATGGCACCACAACAAACTGTTAAGGGCTGGCGGAACGCACCCAGTAATAAGGATGGTAATAGGATTTGAGGTGCGTTCGCAGCCCGGGGTCCACCGTGCAGAGGTGATAACCTGCAGCTAAGCAATGAGGAGAGATATAAAGTATGAGAAAGCCGGACACCAGCGAGTAACCCCTGACCCGATGCTTGCAGAGGCGGACTCTGTTACTCCACGGAGTCCACACCAGCCGGCGTGTAAGCGAGACCTGTTAACGTCACAGGTCACTGCTATATGTAGCACCGCTCAGAGCGAATGCAGTGTCTGCCCTGGTGATAAACACCAACCAGCCTATCAACTGTGCTGGTATGCGCATGCAACAGAGCGCGGCGCTGCTCTGGCAGACACAGCGGTAGCAGCGGTACGTAAGGCCTGTGCTGGCCGACGCCCCAAGGCGCTAGAGAACGGTGAGAGACTAGACTTTGGCGCTAAGCAGTGCTAGAACTATGGTGCTACTCTGATTCCTGAACCCTAACTCATACGTATCAGAGGAGGGGGAATCTTAATGAGTCTGTCACCAGTCTCATACATCCGTCATCTCACACACACTAAGCGTTATGGCATCAGAGTCTATCATAGCGCATGGCGGGGCGGCCATGCGAACCTTTTATAGCCGCGTCCTTCCGGGACCCCCCTGATGGTCCAATCTGAGCTGGAGAAGGACCTGAACATGTGACCTCCGATCTCCAATGAGATCGTCCCACGGGCATGCTCAGTGGACCAAAAGGAGGATTTAGTCCCTGGAGCCGTTCGCTGCTGGCCAGCATGCGTTGCTATAGCTGGACCTGAGGTCGTGGCAGCAGCAACCAAACCTACAATGCTGGTGTGAGCAGGCTCCACTGTGGCCGGAGAGGAATGGGAGACCGCCGAAGGCAAAGCTCGGGATTCCTGCTGTGCAGCGACAGGAACCCAATGCCTAACACAAACCTGCCAAGAGAGTGCCTCCCACCAAAACTCTCAGCCCGAGCAAGGAGGGCATTAATCAGAGAGGCATCAAAAAGACCAATGGAAATCCTGAAGGAGCTGCAGAGTTCTCAAGCAGAGCGTTGAGTATCTTTCCATGCAACCACAATAAGTTGTACAGTCCATAGAGGTTTCCTTTATGGAAGAGTGGGCAGAAAAAAAGCCTTTAATTACATGTGGAAGACTCCCCAAAATTGAACTTTTTGGCCACCAAGGTAAACATTATTTCTGGCGCCAAACTAACACAGCTCATCACCCCCCAGAACACCATCCCCACAGTGAAACATGGTGATGGCATCATCATGCCGTAGGGATGTTTTTCGGCAGCAGGGGCATGGAAAATGGTCCAAGTCAAGGGTAAGATGGATAGTGCGAAACACAGGCATATTCTTGAGCAAAACCTGTTTCATTCTGTCATTTGAGACTGGGACAGAAGTTCACCTTCCAACAAGACAATGACCCAAAACATACTTCTAAAGCAACAGTTGAGTGGTTAAAGGGGAAAAGTGTAAATGTTCTGGAGTGGCATTGTCAAAGCCCAGACCTTAATCGAATTGAGAATATGTGGTCACAGTTGAAGATTGCTGTTCAACAGAGGAAACCATCTAACTTGAAGGAGCTGGAGCAGTTTTGCCTTGAGGAATGGGCCAAAGTCCCAGTGGCCAGATGTGGAAAGCTCATAGAGACTTACTTATCCAAAGCAACTTGCAGCTGTAATTATCAAAAAAGGAGGCTCTACAAAGTACTGACTGACAGTAGTTTTCAGTTATTTCTTCCTATTTGTTGTTTGCTTCACAAAAAACAAAATCACAGTTATAGGCATGTTCATTACATGAACTGATGAAAACCCTTTGCGCCACTGTTTTTTATTAATATAAAACCAGAAAAGTGATAAGAGAAACACTGGCGCTCACAGGGTAAGTTTAGGTTGAAGCTGATGGTAGCTTGACAGCATTCGTGTGCAATCCTGTCACAGTAAGTATATATGAAATCTGTAAAACAAGCAACTGCTACGTTAGTGACCTAATGTACAAAAACTAGGAGATGCGTGTGAACTGCAAGAGAAATAAGGGACGGCTCTATGTTAGGACCTGAATGAGAGACGTAGCACTTATTAGATATTGATGGGTGTGCTGGGCGTCCTATTCGTCTGGTACTGGGGCAGTCCCTGTTGGGCAAGCAGCAATGGCAATGGGAGCGTCCTCCTGTTGCTAAACCTTCCATGGTGCTCGCAGAGACACGAAGTGGTCAACTCGCTATTGCAAGGCGGCGCTTCTGGCAGGAGCACACTGGCACCTCATGTCTCTGTGAACAAAAGGGGAGGCTTAACAACAGGAGGACGCTCCCATTGCCATTGCTTGTTTTACAGATTTCATAAAACCAGAAAAAGTTTCATCTAGTTAATATTCTATCTTCTTTCACCCTATTTCTTCTAGTTTGGAAATACCTTTTTGCTTAGAAGGACCTAAGTTGATGAACTGATTGTAGAATTTCCTGCTGCTGGAATGCACATTGATCACTGTTACCTCTAGATGAATCTGGCAACAATATTAATATTTTCCACCAACATAGAAGAGGATTCTTTCCTGTTAGAGCAGTGAGAATCTGGAATTCCCTGCCTGAGGTGGTGGTGATGGTGAACTCAGTTGAAGGGTTCAAGAGAGACCTGGATGTCTTCCTGGAGCGTAACAATATTGTATCTTACAGTTATTAGGTTCTTTAGAAGGACGTAGATCTGGGGATTTATTCTGACAGAATATAGGCTGAACTGGATGGAGAAATGTCTTTTTTCAGCCTTGCTAACTATGTTAGTATGTTACCTGCAGTGCCTCTGCAGGGAAATCGAAGCATTACACACCTGCTCTAAAAATCAAGGTACTACGTGGACTGATCTGTTACTTTCCATTAGTGATGTCTACTTTTACATTAACATCCATAAACTGAAAAATACAGATTTGTCTAAATACATAGGACAGCTTAATCTCCGTGAAATTGCCCCTAATATGATTACTTGTACGCATTTCCCTAGTAAAGGAAATAAATCAAAGCAGAGATGAATGTGAACAACTAAGTCCTTGTGAAAAAGTGCAGAATAAATCAGAACAACTGATCTAAAGACAATGGATGCTTTGTCCATAGAGAAAACCATCTTTATTGCTTGTCCCCTATTACAGATGTTACATGAACTGTCAATATTAAGGGAATATTCCAATTTTGTACATTTATAGCATATCCACATGAGAGATGTGGGTCCCACCAGTGGGAATTATGACCACCCATCCACTGATAGCAGAGTGCAACAGGGACTCACAACTACTATACCTGTAGGGCCAGGTTCACATTAATGCATATCATCTGATGCGATATGCGAATGACACACAGCTCAAACTCTGCTGTGAGCGTGATCCGAGCTTCAGTGTAATGTGCCCCAATTATCTTACATGACAGAATTGCAACACAGGTGCGAAGGAGGCGAAAGTAATTTTTCCATCTCTTCCATTGCCAGCATCTGCATTAATCGCAGTGCACTCGGATGACATCCGAATGCAGTCTGATGTTTCACACCCACCCATAGATTTGTATTTGTGAGTGTAATTCGAATTGGCATGAGAAAATAATCACAGACCTGAGCTGCCACATAGAATAACACTGGTCTGAGTGCTATGCAATGTTTTATCACATAGCACTCGGCCATGTTATATGCTCATGTGAGTGAGCCCTAAGCCATATTCTATAGCTGTGCCATAAGTGCATGAGATGGGAAAATTCCCTATGACTTCAAAGAAATAAATCAGTATTGCCTGAATAAATAGTATCTAAAATATATGTTAAATTCTAATTATTTGTTACAGTACTTGGCTCCTTATTTGTGCACTATATGACTGTAAAATTGTGGCATTTTATGTACCATATATCATATATACCATAAAGGATGAGATGCAGATATTTCACAAATTTGCTGAGACAATCTAAATATTCCTGGCAAATTCACAGTGTCCTGGGCACAAATTATTATCTTGTTATTTTTTACAAAGCACACTAAATGCACTCCCTTCATCCCCATATACACATCTTCATCTTACAGTATATCACTCCTCTCCGCCCCTATACACAGCTTCATCTTGCATTATATCACTCCTATTATTATTATTATTATTATTTATTGTTATAGCGCCATTTATTCCATGGCGCTTTACATGTGAGGAGGGGTATACATAAAAACAAGTACAATAATCTTAAACAATACAAGTCATAACTGGTACAGGAGGAGAGAGGACCCTATCAACCCCCTATACACAGTTCCGTCTTGCAGTATAGCACTCATCTTAGGCCCCAATACACAGCTCCATCTTTTAGTATATCACTCCTCTCAGCCACTTACATACAGCTTCATCTTGCAGTCTATCACTACTTTCAACCCCCTAAACACAGCTCCATATTGCAATATATCACTTCTTTCAATGTTTTACGAAGAAGAAGGTTAGAGGCACCAGACTACCATACGCTGCTTAGATCCTGTACCTGTCACGATCCATTTTTGGATCTGTGGCAGATCTGGCTTTTCATATTAAAACTTTTTTTCTTTGGGGGGTTAATGTCAGTTCCCCCCTTCCCCCACTGGCCTGCTGGTGTGATTGCATTGCTGCTGGGTTTGCTGATGCAGGTTGTGACCACTCCCACCATGCTTTTAAAGGTCACCTGATGCATCAGCTGACTGTTGGTTATACAGGTTCTTTTGGAGACCAACCAAGCTGGAGACAGGAGCTTTCTGGTGCAGTGGTGCTTCAGCTGAATGCTGTCATCTGGTGCCTTACTCTGCTGTGAGGTGCATTGCAGCAGAGAAAGCTAATTGTTGTATTTTTGTTCCCCATTCCCTTTTGGTGTCTGGCTTACCTTACCTTGAGTTGTCTTAGTGCAGCGGTGGGACCACTGTGCTCACTTGCCAATTCCCTACTTAGGGATAGGAGCAGGGCAAATGAGGGTTTAGGTATCCTGCTCGGCGATGGGGTGAAAAAACCCGTATAGGGATGATTTGGAAATCATCCTCAGGTGATGGGGTGAAAAAACCCGTATAGGGATGATATGGAGATCATCCTCAGGTGAGTGCAGGAGGAGTCCATTCCCCCGTTCCCTATTGACAGGGCCTACCGCTGTTACTGTGTCCCTGATGTTTCCTGGTGTGCTTTTTATTCTGCCGTTTGGTGACTGACCAATCGTTGGATCGTGTCACACTAGGACAGTCACTTCATGACACTACCTCCATTGTGGATAACATCAGCACAAAATAATTGGCAGTGGTGCTCTGTTTAGATCCAGAGAAGGTTGCATGCAGAAGTATAAGGGTATGTGTCCACGGTCAGGATTGTCAGCGCTTTGAAAGCAGCGGATACCTGCTCCGCCCAAAGCACTGCCCCTTTTTGTATGCGAGGTGATTCCGCATGTATTCATTGAACACATGCGGAATCACCGCATCCTATCCATAGACTGTGCTATTTATCTTGCAGAGACTGAGCGTCTCCGCGAGATAAACAGACATGCTGCGGTCTAGAAAGATGCGCCGCATGTGCGTACACGCAGATCTGCCACCTACGTATTTGAACACATAGTGGAGATGGGATTTCATGAAATCCCATCTACTATGCTGTAACATCTGGATGCTGCGGATTGGACGCTGCGGCAGTACACAGCGTCCAATCTGCAGCAAATGCTGAACGAATCCTGAATGTGGAAACAAACCTTAAGAAAAGTGAAACTCACCAAATCCTTTTCTTAAATATCCTTTATTTAAAAAAAGGGATATTAATGAGGTGTATATGTGGGTGAAAGAGTAGACGATGGACGTTTTGTGTCCCCATATCGCTTCTATGGGTCCATGATTAAAAGTAACGTCTTCCCATTTCCCTTAGAGGCGGTCTCTTTGTACACGTGAGTAGACAGAAAAAATCTGGACTGTCTCGTTCTTTAGAATAAAGCACTTTTAAGACAAGGATTTGGTGAGTGCCGCTTTTCTTGTACTTCTGCATGCATCACTTCTTTCAGCCCCCATTACACAGCTCTATCTTACAGTATACAGTGGGTACAGAAAGTATTCAGACCCCTTTACATTTTTCACTCTTTGTTTCATTGCAGCCATTTGGTAAATTCAAAAAAGTTCATTTCTTTTCTCATTAATGTACACTCTGCACCCCATCTTGACTGAAAAAAACAGAAATGTAGAAATTTTTGACAAGTTATTAAAAAAGAAAAACTGAAATATCACATGGTCATAAGTATTCAGACCCTTTGCTCAGTATTGAGTAGAAGCACCCTTTTGAGCTAGTACAGCCATGAGTCTTCTTGGGAATGATGCAACACGTTTTTCACACCTGGATTTGCAGATCCTCTGCCATCCTTCCTTGCAGATTCTCTCCAGTTATTATTATTATTATTATTTATTGTTATAGCGCCATTTATTCCATGGCGCTTTACATGTAAGGAGGAGTATACATAAAAACAAGTACAATAATCTTAAACAATACAAGTCATAACTGGTACAGGAGGAGAGAGGACCCTGCCCGCGAGGGCTCACAATCTTCAAGGGATGGGTGATAATACAGTAGGCGAGGGTAGAGCTGGTCGTGCAGCGGTTTGGTCGATCGGTGGTTACTGCAGGTTGTAGGCTTGTCGGAAGAGGTGGGTCTTCAGGCTCTTCTTGAAGGTTTCGATGGTAGGTGAGAGTCTGATATGTTGTGGTAGAGAGTTCCAGAGTAGAGGGGATGCGCGAGAGAAATCTTGTATGCGATTGTGGGAAGAGGAGATAAGAGGGGAGTAGAGAAGGAGATCTTGTGAGGATCGGAGGTTGCGTGTGGGAAAGTACCGGGAGATGAGGTCACAGATGTATGGAGGAGACAGGTTGTGGATGGCTTTGTATGTCATGGTTAGGGTTTTGTAATGGAGTCTCTGGGCAATTGGGAGCCAGTGAAGGGATTGACAGAGGGGAGAAGCTGGGGAATAGCGGGGGGACAGGTGGATTAGTCGGGCAGCAGAGTTTAGAATAGATTGGAGGGGTGCGAGAGTGTTTGAGGGGAGGCCACAGAGCATGAGGTTGCAGTAGTCAAGGCGAGAGATGATGAGGGCATGGACTAGGGTTTTTGCAGATTCTTGGGTGAGGAATGAACGGATTCGTGAAATATTTTTGAGTTGAAGTCGGCAGGAAGTGGAAAGGGCTTGGATATGTGGTTTGAAGGAGAGATCAGCGTCAAGGATTACTCCGAGGCAGTGAGCTTGTGGGACTGGAGAGAGTGGGCAGTCATTTACTGTAATTGATAGGTTCGTAGGGGGAGTCATGTGAGATGGGGGAAAGATGATGAATTCTGTTTTGTCCATGTTGAGTTTCAGAAATCTAGCGGAGAAGAAGGATGAAATAGTGGACAGACATTGAGGGATTCTGTTTAGTAGGGAGGTGATATCTGGTCCAGAGATGTAGATCTGTGTGTCATCAGCGTAAAGATGATACTGAAAGCCATGAGATTCTATGAGCTGTCCCAGGCCAAAGGTGTAAATAGAGAACAGCAGGGGCCCAAGGACTGAACCTTGTGGGACTCCGACAGATAGGGGGCGAGGTGAGGAGGTGGTGTGTGAGTGGGAGACGCTGAATGTCCGGTCTGTTAGGTATGATGAGATCCAGGATAGGGCCAAGTCTGTGATGCCGAGGGATGAGAGGGTCTGTAATAATAGGGAATGGTCCACTGTGTCAAAGGCAGCCGACAGGTCCAGAAGGAGGAGGACAGAGTAGTGTCGCTTGCTCTTGGCGGTTAAGAGGTCATTGGTGACCTTAGTAAGGGCAGTTTCAGTGGAGTGGTGTGACCGGAAGCCAGATTGTAAGCGGTCGAAGAGGGAGCAAGAAGAGAGATGGGAGGACAGTTCAAGGTAGACGTGTTGTTCCAGTAGCTTGGAGGCGTAGGGGAGAAGTGATATAGGGCGATAGCTAGATACAGAGGATGGGTCAAGAGAGGGCTTTTTGAGGATAGGTGTGATGTAGGCATGTTTAAAGCTTGAG
The DNA here is from genome assembly GCF_039654945.1 of Dendrobates tinctorius. NCBI lineage: Eukaryota > Metazoa > Chordata > Amphibia > Anura > Dendrobatidae > Dendrobates > Dendrobates tinctorius. The sequence continues at coordinate 26,488,910 of NW_027361825.1, read as the reverse complement.
GGGAAAACACCAGTTGTTAGTGATAGGTTGAAGAGATGGGTTAGGGTTGGGATGAAGACTGTGGTGAGGTTTGGTATGAAGTGGGATGGGATCGGGTCGAGTGCACAGGTGGTGAGATGTGATCTTGAGAGTAGAGTGGAGAGTCGATCTTCTGTAATGGTGGAGAAGTTGGTTTTGAATGTGGAGGGCTGGGAAGTCAGGAGGAAGGGCTCTGGGGGTTGTTGACCAAAACTGTCCCTGATGTTATCAATTTTCTGCTTGAAAAATGAGGCAAAGTCTTCAGCTGAGATGAGTGGGGAGGGAGGAGGTGCTGGGGGGCGGAGGAGAGAATTGAAGGTGTTGAATAACTGTTTAGGGTTGTGAGACAGGGAGGATATGAGATGAGAAGTAGGTTTGTTTAGCTGTGGCGAGTGTGGTCTTGAAAGTAATGAGGGACTGTTTGAATGCTATGAAGTGCTCGTTGGAGTGGGATCTTTTCCATCTGCGCTCAGCAGCCCTGGAAGCTCGCCTCAGCTCTTTGGTCAGGCTGGTGTGCCAGGGCTGTCTGTTGATTTTGCGAGTTTTGGTATGTGTAAGTGGGGCAGCGGATTCCAAAGCTACAGCTATTGTGGTGTTATATAGAGCAGCAGCGTCATCTGCATTGTGTAAGGAACTTATATCTGTGAGAGGGAGGAGGGATTCAGAGAATGAGTGTAGGTCAAGGTGTTTAAGATTCCTGCGAGGGTGTGAAAGTTTGTGGGGTGGGGATTGTAGACATGGAGTGAAGAGGGAAGAGAATGTGAGCAGGTTGTGGTCAGAGAGAGGGAGAGGTGAGTTAGAGAGGTTAGATAGGGAGCAGAGAAGGGGTGAAGATGAGGTCCAGTGTGTGGCCATCTTTATGGGTGGATGTAGAAGACCATTGAGTGAGGCCGAAGGAGGAAGTGAGAGATAGAAGTTTAGTGGCAGCTGAGAGGGAAGTGTCAATGGGGATGTTGAAGTTGCCCATGATGATAGTAGGGATGTCCGCGGAAAGGAAATGAAGTAACCAGGTGGTGAAGTGGTCAAAGAAGGTGGTGGCTGGCCCTGGGGGGCGGTAGATGACAGCCAGCTGGAGGTTGGAGGGGGAGTAGATGCGCACAGAGTGCACCTCAAAGGAAGGGAGGGTAACAGAGGGTGGCAGTGGGATTGGGGTGAAGGAGCAGGTATCTGACAGGAGAAAACCAACTACTCCGCCATGTTTGCTGCCGGGGCGGGGGGTGTGAGAAAGGTGGAAGCCGCCATACGAAAGTGCGGCAGGAGAGGCTGTGTCAGAAGGGGTGAGCCAGGTTTCGGTGATGGCAAGGAAGGAGAGTTTGGTAGTGACAAAAAGATCATGGATGTAGGAAACTTGTTGCAGACAGAGCGAGCGTTCCACAGAGCTCCTGTTAGTGGGACTGGGGAAGCGGGGGCTGGGTGAATGGGTATAAGGTTGGAGAGGTTACGGAAGGTTGTGATAGAGCGTGGATGGGAGGTAGAAATGACTGTGGGAATGTGGTGAGGAGGACCAGGATTTGGAGAGATATCACCAGCAGTGAGAAGGAGCAGAGAAAGTGTTAGCAGGTGGGAGCAGGAGAGGGCATGAGGGGGCTGTCTGTGTTTGGAGACAGAGGATTGTAAGTTAAGGAACAGTTTTGAGGCAGAGGTGAGGTGGATGGGGAGGATTGAAGAAGAGATGAAGAGTTCCTTACTAGGAGTAGGGATTAGGGGAAATAGCAGAAAGTGAAGGATTATTGGGGTGAAAATGAAAACAAACAGAAACATTGTTTACAGTGACTGTACAGTTACCTTCAGTTCCAATTCTGGTTTTAATTCTTAAATTAATCTTCACACTTCTAGAACACACTTCTAGGAAATCACACTGCAGACTTGTGCTCTGCAATATATGTACAACTAAGTGCAGTCAGGTGTGAAGCAGAGAGGAGTGGTCTCTGCTCATCTTGGCCAGACAATTAAGAGTGGACTAGATGTATATGATCAAGCCAGAGTAAACAAGGTCATAAATAACACTGGGGTAAGCTGGGGTTAGCTGAAAGGCATACCATGTGAATGCTAGGTGCAGAGGCAAGTCTATGTGCAAAGCTGGGTGATGCACTGTGTGCCCTTCATAGACAGACAGCAGGAGAGCAGGAGAGCTGGGTGGATGGACATACCATGTGAATGCTAGGTGCAGAGGCAAGTCTATGTGCAAAGCTGGGTGATGCACTGTGTGCCCTTCATAGACAGACAGCAGGAGAGCTGGGTGGATGGACATACCATGTGAATGCTAGGTGCAGAGGCAAGTCTATGTGCAAAGCTGGGTGATGCACTGTGTGCCCTTCATAGACAGACAGCAGGAGAGCTGGGTGGATGGACATACCATGTGAATGCTAGGTGCAGAGGCAAGTCTATGTGCAAAGCTGGGTGATGCACTGTGTGCCCTTCATAGACAGACAGCAGGAGAGCAGGATAGCTGGGTGGATGGACATACCATGTGAATGCTAGGTGCAGAGGCAAGTCTATGTGCAAAGCTGGGTGATGCACTGTGTGCCCTTCATAGACAGACAGCAGGAGAGCAGGAGAGCTGGGTGGATGGACATACCTGTCCGGTTGGATGGTGAACGTTGGTGGACAGCCATTTTCAGTTCTCTCCAGAAATGCTAAATTGGGTTTAGGTCAGGGCTCTGGCTGGGCCAGTCAAGAATGGTCACAGAGTTGTTCTGAGGCCACTCCTTTGTTATTTTAGCTGTTTTTTCACTCAAGATGGGGTGCAGAGTGTACATTAATGAGAAAAAAATGAAGTTTTTGAATTTACCAAGAGGCTGCAATGAACCAAAGAGTGAAAATTTTAAATGGGTCTGAATACTTTCCGTGCCCACTGTATCTGGAGCAGCTTCAGGTTCTGGTACCACTGGTGCGGTGTCACGGTTCAGCTACTGCTGGTGTGGCTTCAGGGTTTAGGTAGCGACAGAGTGGTACCACCGTAGGAGTGTGAGGTTCAGGTAACACAGGCAACTTAGATAGGAAACCACCCTACAGGGAGCGTGCCTTCAATATTAGATGCCTCTCAGCTATTGGTCGGGGGCATTTCCAAAATGCGAGCGCTGCCCCTGTGAGAATCGTGGAGCATGCGTGCAATCCACCGGTAGACCTGCACGGCTCAGGTTAGCAGGAAGCCATGCAGGGCACAGAGACACTGCTGAGCCAATGGGGCAGAGAGTATGTCAGCGTCCCTGCCGGGAGAAGAGAGCGGGAACATGCTACAGGGATGCCGACATAGAGTGTTACAATATCACTTCTTTTAGACCCGCTGGACACAGCTCCAGCTGGCAGTATATCCCTTTAAGCCCCCTATGGACAGCTCCATCTTGCAGTATAACACTCCTCTTACCTCCTATACACAGCCCCATCCTGTAGTACATCACTCTTCTTAGTTATTAGTGTACTCCTTTCTGTGATATCATCTCTCTCAGGAACAACTCTGTTCCAGACACAACCCAGATCAGATCTAAGCTGGGAGGAAGCCTGCTGAGAGAGACTGATCAACCAGAAACACTAGACCTACAGCTGGAGAGAATCAGTGGCAACTGGAGAGTAAATAGAGCCTTGAAGACCAACCTTTGGGGGGTGATATGTGCAAAACCGGACAGATTTAAAACTGACACGTGTGAACATATCCCCACACTTATTAATTTTGTTAGCAATGTCATGCGTCCGACCTAACCTACATTTTCATAGCAAAATTAATGAGGTGTAAAAAAAAAAAAAAAGGGGGAAAAACCAAAGTCAGAATCGATGCATTTCTTAAGGTTTTCACTATTTGATGTGGTTTTGAGTTTGAATTTTTTTAATAATGGTAGCGCCCAAGTCGAGGAGCCTCAAACGTCCCATTGGGAGCCATGAGTGCTATCTATTAGGTGGAACAGTTGAGTGGCTTTTGCATTGTGGACCAGGAGCCTCCAGTTATTCTTCTACATTGCGGTGTACAGTCCAAGCCCGGGAGGATAGAAAACATTTTGAAGACCAAACCAATACATTTTTATAAAGTTATTTCGACAAAGACCTGAAGAATACCCAGAGCTGTGCTGGCATTGAGGAGAATTTTCCACCCATCTCCATGCCTCCGTCTCCTTGGGCTATGTGCACACGGAGTTTTTTTGGGTGTGCGGATTTTGGAGAGAAAACCGCAGGGAAATCCGCAGGACAAAAGTCCTGCGGTTTATCTGCGGTTTTGCCCTGCGGTTTTACACCTCATAATGGATGAGGTGTGAAACTGCAGCGTTTCTGCACCAAACAATTGACATGCTGCGGATTGTAAACCGCAGCATGTGCACAGCGTTTTTTAATTTCCATAGGAAATAAAGGTACTGTACAACGCAGCAGAATCCGCACCATGTGCACATACCCTTGCTCGGCCCTGGCTCTAGAATCCCAGCCTGTTGTTCTCATACTATCCCTCATAGTGAGGAATTTCTAGGTCATGGATCTGTGCATCTCATAGCTTCGCTGCATTCTCATCACCCCCATCCATTTTGCTCCGCCCTATCTCCACTCTGTATAAGATCTGTCCTCCGTTTTCTTTACCTGCTCTCTCATGCATCTCTCACAATCCTTTTTCTGTCTCTTTTTTCTGTGCAAATATCCATTCTGGTCCTCAGCTGCATCTACTCCCTTCATTGCCCTCAGCGGAACCATTGCCAACTGTGCCCAGTGCCCTGCTTTTTGTTATGGCTTATATTTATATTCACTTATTTTATTTTTCCCGCATTAAACTGCAATTGACCTTTTTTTTTTATTTCCATGGGACAATTCGGCTCAGCTGCTTAAAAAAAAAAAATACAAAAAAATACAAAAAAATACAAAGGCAAAAAAACCTCCTTTTTGTAAAGTCTACTTCTGAAATTTTCACACACAGTGGAACCAAAGAAGTAAATGTTTTACTGTAGAACAAAACCAATTATCAGGAGTCTAACAAAGCTGGGTTATAACCAATGCAGCAGCTTTAAGGATGACCTGTCACTTGCTAAAAATATGTAATTTTTATAACTTGTGTAAATGCCTCTACTCTCCTGAATACGGCCTTTATTTTCTTTTGTTCTTGCGCCTCTCTATTCCTGAGATATGCCCCCCTTTTCTCTGCGAATGAATCCAGTTTTGTCAGCCAAGTGGGTGTGGTACTCATTAATTCTCTCAGACGACCACGCCCACTTAGCGATCAAGACACCAGTTATATACAGGGAAAAGGAGGCCATATCTCAGGAACGGAGAGGCGCAGGAACAAAAAAAAAAAACATCACGGGATTCAGAAGAACAGCGGCATTTACACCAGGTAAATAAAATACATATTTATTGTAAATTACAGGTCCCATTTAAAGTATTGGGATCATGATGTAAACCTCTTTCTGGTTGAAGCTGTCCATAAAACTGTAACTACTTTTGTTCCAACCTCTTTTCATAGTAGAGTTGCAGCCACCTCCATGAGAAATGTAGTATTATATGATGGTCAATCAAAAAATGGTTGCCCATGCATACATATATTATATTAATTAGAGCAACCCACCAGAGTGGACATGGTTGATACTTAGTGGTTTTCCATTCTGGGTACCGAATGAGGTGACACCCTCTAAAACATTCATATTTCCCACTAGGGCATATGAAAATGGATGTCTTAGAGATACAACCCTTCTTAAAGGGGCACTATCATCGAAGACATTTGCGGCATATGTACAGGTCCTCACTTTTCTTCAAAATTGACCATCATCTCACGCCACCCACAGAGAATGGAAAAGTAGCTGGACATGGGCTGCCATCTCCATTCAGTTCTATAAAAGCATACTTCCATAGAAGTGGATGAAGTCAGGGCGACAGAGTTTCCATTTGTGGCAACGCAAGACTTGGCATAAATTGTGGTCATATCACATTATCCAGGGACACATATTATTAAAATTCTGACATATTCATATATCTCCCAGTGTTTTTTGCAGTTTTTAGTGGTAAGTGGTTCTTTACAATTTGACCTGTCGCCATAAAAATTTAGTATTTTCAGGAAGTCTGCTATTCACAAGGGACTGCACAGCAAATCTGTGGGCAGTCAGATACTTGACCTATGTTCTGTCCTGACATGGATGTTTGTGCTTGAATGCCACAGCTAATTCATCCCAACAGTGAAAATATGATTTACTGCAACCCTGTGGGTGCAGCAGCTGTCCGATGTCTGCAATGGAGTGGTGTGGTCTTCATTATGGATGTGGCTGGTAAGATGCAAAAAATTAACAAGGCAAAGTACAATTCAGCAACCATGCAAGATTAATTCTAAAAATTCCTTATCAAATGAGACAATAAAGCCTGTAATTTTTCTGGAGGTAAAAAACAGCAATGAATTATCTTCTAGGGATCTAGAGAGTTAAAGAAAATACATATTCCGGGGAGTTACGAATGCAACTGAATTTTCAGCACTCCACCTAGACATCAAAACTCATGTTATAAAACCTATAATGGCTACAGATTTTTCATACCATTGAAAACCCCATTAAGTAATATTAGTTTCCCAATATAGCATAATAAAAATGAAAAATATACTCAGGCAAGTTGGCACCAAAAGCTTCTATTACATGCCATGGATGAACCCTGCAGTGTATCTTGTTCATCGTGGCCAAATATAACCTGACCGTAGAGAAAAAATGGTCACCTTGGAAATTGAATTTCACGACCCTTTTTCACACCTCTGTAAGGCCAATCAAATTTCTGTAAAAAGTGAGAGATAAATGGCTGCCAAACACATTTAGTGCCTTGTGTCTCTAAGAAATAGATGACTTATAAACCAAAGTATCCTATTTATTGAGTTTGCCATTGGTCGTTGACTGGGGACATTTAGCATGTCTTTACGGACTAGAAATTGTTATCAGATCTTCTTGAAATTGGCCAGATCTGGACACAAAAGTCTCAAAACTGCGGTCAACTCTACTTATACAGTGTATGGAGAGAAGAGGGGGTCACCTACATGCCAAAAAAAATTCTACCTGTTCAATTTTTTTAAATACCCCCCCCCCCCCAAGGCATGAACTGGTGATTGGAAGAACATCCAGAAGCTCACCTGAATGTTTAATCAAATGGCACAGCTCACCATATAAATAGAAGAGGAAATGGAGACAATGTGTAAACTGATTAGTTCCTAATGATCAAATTAATCATCTCTCAGCTAAACTGATCAAATTTGCACACAATGCAAAGCTAGGAGGGATAGCTAACACTAGCGAAGACAGAGAAAGGATTTAGAAGGATCTAGATAAGCTTGAACAATGGGAGGTGACTATTAACAGGAATAAATGCAATAAACCTACATCTGGGAAGAAAAAAGAAAATTACATCTATAGAATGAGAGGAACAGAACAAAGCAACAGCAGGTGTGAAAAAGACTTGGGTATACTAATAGATCACAGACTGCACATGAGTCAGGGTGATGCTACAGCAAAAAAGGCAAACACAGCTCTAGGATGTATTAACAGAAGCATAGAGTCTAGATCATGTGAAGTCATTATTGCCCTCTGCACCTCCTTTATCAGACTTCATCTGGAATACTGTGTCCAGTTCTGGGAACAACATTTAAAATAAAGACACTGAAAATATGGAGCAAGTTCAGAGAAGAGTTACCAGGATGGTGAGCGGACTGCAAAGATGTCCTAGGAAGAATGGTTCAAGGATCTGAGAATGTTTAGCTTGCAAAATAGAAGCTAAGAGGAGACTTAATGCTGTCTACAAATATCTGAAGGGATGTCACAGTGTGGCGGAATCATCATTATTCTCATTTGCACAAGAAACAATGGAATGAAACTGAAAGGGAGAAGATACAGATTAAAAAAAATTTTTTGGACAGTGAGGGTGATCAATGAGTGGAACAGGCTGCCACGAGAGGTGGTGAGTTCTCCTTCAATGAAATCTGTCTGAGATGGTTTAGGGATACGATGACCCTGAAGGTCCCTTCCAATTCTATGAAGCAGTGTCTTTGTTGCCAGTGAAATGTTCCACAATTTTAAGACCTTGTCCTGTGACTTCATTGTATTTGGCCTTTCATTACCATCCCATAATATAACATAGCAATTATATAAAGTTGGAAACAAAATTATTCAACCCCCATTGCATATTAGTTTTATTAGCAAAATTTACAAATATTCTGGTGTTTGGATAAAGGACGCCTCACACTGCTGTTTAAGGCCTCTTTCACACATCAGTATTTTTGATCAGTATTTCATCAGTATTTGTATGCCAAAACCAGGAATGTCTCAAAAATAAGAAACAGGAGTCAGTCTTTCAACTATATTTTTTCTCGGTAAGTTCCATTCCTGGCTTTGGCATACAAACACTGATGCAAAATACTGACCAAATACTGACGTGTGAATGAGTCTTAACACAGCGGAGTACTATCAGATGTTTTATACGATAGCACTTGGCTCAATGTTATATACTATGAGGCAGTGCAGATCAGCAATTATTTTCTCATGCCAATTCAGCATGAGAAAACAACAGTACCATGCTGCGAGTGCATCCGAGAATCGGATTGCATGCACCCATACAAGTCTATAGGGTGTGACTGAAACATTGGACTACACATGGATGACAACCGAGTGCAGTCCAATTACCGCGAATATCATATTATATATATATCTCCATACCTCTAGTCTGATGAAGGTCTGAGTTGTAGACCGAAACGTCATATAATTTTGGGAGAATCTGTTGTACTAATAAATTTCTTCTGCATATATTTCTTTTGAGTGCCGGAATTTCTTATACTATATTATAAATTAAAACAACGGATACCACTCACATGAAAAGATTGGTTATGTGCCCAAGTCCTAAGACCGAAGAGTGGTGCAAACCGTTAAGAGAAGAAGGATCATTGTCTTGCACGAACAAGGAAAGAGATACAAAAAGATACAAAGGCAATGCATTTTGTGGAAGCGGAGTTTTCAAGTGGAAAGTGAAAACTTTCAAGGGGTGTTCTCAAGTTTGAAAGTTATCCCCTATCCATTGGATAGGGGATAATTTTCTGACCTCTGCAGGGTCCGACCGCTGCGGCCTCTAACGCAAATGCAAACGGGGCTCTGGAGAGCTCTGGCTAAATGGAGTGGAGGTCGATCAAGAGCACTGCTGCTCTATATATTGTAATGGCAGCCTCGAAAATCAGCCGGCGCAGAACTCGGCAATCTCTGACGCTTCCATTAGAATGAATGGAGAAACAGTGCTCAAGATCGAACGCCGGTGAATTCAGCCAGAGCTCTTCTGAATATATATTCTCATATATAAAGTGATTTTATATACGTTATACAAAAGTAATGATTAACATAAAAGCAATTTGATATAAACTAACAAGGAAAGGTTAGATGTAGATAGCTGGAAGTTCTACTTTTTTCCAGGACACTTCATTACAGCTTCAGTCTGACCACAATAAATTACAGAATGGAGAGTAATGTTTGGTTTGACCCCGGTTATTGGTCGTATCTCATCCCACATGCATCCATGAAAGCTGAGTCAAAAGAGACAAGTATGAATTACAGCTGAACCTCCCTTCTCCTTTCACCCTGTACTCAGTCTTGGCCTTTGTCTATTGTGCACCAATTACCATTTTTCACCTGTGTGTCATAGGAACAGGTTCAGCGTACATTTCACAGCTCTTTCACCCTGTTTCTCACCATTCCCCCCCCCCTCAACCCCCCGACCGACTTAGGCGTAAAGTTATTAGCCCTCAAATAAGCTTTTCCCTGCAGAAAATCCAATGTCTGCTTCAATATCCTTTCCAGAAGCTGGGAAAGTAAGGTTCTGTTCACACACAGAGTGCCCAATTCAACATATTTTTTTAAGTTGCTTTTCTTTTTTGTCTTGTGGTTTTCATCGACTTTTTTTTGCACTAATTTCTTCAAAGTGTTGCAAATGAGTCAATTTTGCGCATAATCAAAAAATTTCTTTTTTTTTGCCAATAACCTTTTTTTTACTTTTCAGAGCACAAATATAGCAAAATTTATGAAAAAAATTCCCATGTACTCTGGGGATGGGGAATGGTGTGCATATGCAAAAAAAAAAAAAAAAAATGTAGACAAGTTTTAAAAGTCACAAGTAATGAATCAGCCGAAAGCATCTGGAAAACAAAAGGACGAATACATACAACATAGAGTTTATAAAATGCGCAAATTAAAAGAAAAATTAGGTGCAAATCAAAAACAGGCAAAAAAACTCCAAAATCCAGATAAAAGAAAGATGCGAAGACAATAATTGATTGGGCGCAACATTTTTGAGGAGTTATTTTGAGTGGATCAGCTCCAAAATCCTAAAAAAAAAACACTTGGGAAATTTTTACTATTTGTTATCATGTAAAATCTCCTTTGCAAGAGTTTTTTTTTCCCGAAGATGCTTCAAAAAATATGGAGGAAAAAAAAAAAGGATATGTCACTTCTTGGAAGCAGATCTTGAAGAAGACCTCTACAAACAAGACATTGTCCAATCAAAAGGCTTAAAAACTTCCCAAACCCTTCAGGAAAAAGACCCCTTAAAAAAATACTTCCTGGAACAATTTCAGCTTGAAAAACCTTTTTTATTACTTCAAAAAATATTGTATGTACATAGATAGATTGACTGTATATAATTATATTAAACCTCTTGTGTGTCATACCTCTAAGATCATAGTAGGACTTTGGAGCTAGCTGCACCTCTATCTCAGGCACAACTTTCTCCATAAGGGTACGTGCACACGCTGCGGAATCTGCTGCGGATTCATCCATGCGGATTTTGCAAAATCCGCAGATAAATCCGATTTCCGATATCCGATATCTGCGGATTATCCTGCGGTTTGGCTCTGCGGTTTCACCATCTCCACAATGGAGGAGATAGGAATCTGCAGATAGAAATGACATGTCAATTCTTTCTGCGGTTTAGAAACCGCAGATAATCCGCAAGGAAAATTCTGCAGCATCTACACAGCGGTTTCCATTTCCCATAGGGAATAAAGGTACTGTACACCGCAGCAGAAACTGTTGCGGATCCGCAGCGGCCAAATCCGCTGCGGATCCGTATCAGAATCCGCAGCGGGTGCACACACCCTTAGGCCAGGGTCACACTTGCAAGAAACTCGCACGAGTCTCGCGTCTCAAAACCCGGCACTGCCGCCGGCACTCACACCGGAGCGCTCAGTTGTATAGAAATAAATGAAGCTGCACACTCTGGTTCTAAGTGCTGGCGGCAGTGCCGGGTATTGAGACGCGAGACTTGTGCGAGTTTCTCGCAGGTGAGACCCCGGCCTTAGGCCTCAATCTCACCAAAGCTTCCAAATCTGCTTTCCGGGAAGATTCATCGGAACCTGAGAGACTTATCAACTACTCTAGGAGGTTTCTCTTTCTTTTGGTAGCTAACCGTAAATTCTGTAATAGTTGACAAAAGTCTAGAGGACTCTCTATCCCTATCCGGATACAGGGGAAAAGCTTTGGATTCTGTTAGAGATTCCCTTTAAAGAGAGGAAAATGTCCTTTCTACATATTACTTTCTTTGCTTACAACCAAGATCTGATGTCCTTGTGTCTGTCACAAAAGTCTTGTTTAATGAGTTCTGGACATCCAAGGGACTTAAGTCCTTAATGCGCCACCCATGATGTCCCTCGACCATTAGGTTATCAAATAACTCTTAGCACCAGGACACAGACTGTTCTACACCTCTAGGGATAGGATCAAACTTTGTCCAGTGTTTCAGGCATCATTCACACCCTTCCTTGTAGGGTTAATTGTGTTGCTTTAACCTTCCAGGTCATAAGGTCAGGTCTCTTTAATGAGAGGGCTAGCCCAAAAAATACAGAGAAACCCATTATCAGGTTTAATAGGTTAACTTCAATCCCTCACAGTTATGTGTGAACAGGGCCGGACTGGGACTAAAATTCAGTCCTGGCATTTGAAGTTACACAGGCCCACTAGTCACATGGTGACTATATAATATCTTTGTACACTTGTAGTTTACAAGAAGTGAGAGGAGATTAACACGACTATTTAACATGTAGTCAGAGCTGTGCCCAGGATTTCAGCTCAGTCCTATTTATTGCTTTTAGGTACAGTACTCCTCCCAAATCTCTGTCCCCTTTTGTATGCATGATTACAGAATTCCTGGCAGAACTGCTCTCTATTGGGCAACCAGACCCCCTGGTCATAGCCGCCCGTATCATACCTCCCAACTTTTGAAGAAGGGAAAGATGGACAAAGACTGCAAATTTTGGCCACGCCCAGCCACACCCATTTCACAACTAGTCACACCCATGTCCACACCTAATCGCACCCATTTAGCACTGCTGATCACACTGACTGGTACTGAGGGCACAGTGGCTGGCATTATGGGCACACTGACTGGCACTAAGGAAGAGAGAAAACAGGGAGAGAGAGAGAAAAAAGAAAACAGAGAGAGCGAGAAAGAAAGGGGAAAGAAAGAAAGAACAGTGAGAGACAAAGAAAGAACAGTGAGAGAAAGAGAAAGAACAGAGAGAGAAAGAAAGAGGGGAAAGAAAGAAAGAACAGAGAGAGACAGAGAAAGAACAGAGAGAGAAAGAAAGAAGTAAAGAAAAGAAAGAACAGAGAGAAAGAGAGGAAAGAAAAAGAAAGAGGGGAAGAAAAAACAGAGAGAGAAAGAAAGAACAGAGAGAGAAAGAAAGAAATAAAGAAAGATTCTACAAAGATACTATAGCAGCCCGGCTCCCATTGTAGTGCCCACCTAAGCCTCCCGGTGCAGGACCTATCATGATCCGCTCACATGGCCGGCATCTCCGATTCCAAGGCGATCCTGCTGTCTGCGCTGTCGGAGGAGGACACGGTGATGGATCTGAAGCATTCCTGGTTCCGTCACAATCTCCTCAAGAAATTATCTCATTTCCGGTCAGCTTCCAGCACATCACTTCAGGTGGAACGTCATGTGTGTGTTTTAAAATGCTCCTCGGGACTCTGCCGTGTACTCCTGTGTCCGTGGGAAAAGCCAGCTTTGTATGCTTTGTACACACTTGGCTCCGCTCCGTACATCCCGTACACATATGGCTCCACTTCATACACACACGGCTCCACTCTGTCCACCTCGTACACGCGTGGCTCCTCTCCGTACACCTCATACACGCGCGGCTCCTCTCCGTACACCTCGTACACACACACGGCTCCTCTCCGTACACCTCGTACACGCGCGGCTCCTCTCCGTACACCTCGTACACGCGCGGCTCCTCTCCGTACACCTCGTACACGCGCGGCTCCGCTCCGTACACCTCGTACACACACACGGCTCCTCTCCGTACACCTCGTACACGCGTGGCTCCTCTCCGTACACCTCGTACACGCGCGGCTCCTCTCCGTACACCTCGTACACGCGCGGCTCCGCTCCGTACACCTCGTACACGCGCGGCTCCGCTCCGTACACCTCGTACACGCGCGGCTCCGCTCCGTACACCTCGTACACGCGCGGCTCCGCTCCGTACACCTCGTACACGCGCGGCTCCGCTCCGTACACCTCGTACACGCGCGGCTCCGCTCCGTACACCTCGTACACGCGCGGCTCCGCTCCGTACACCTCGTACACGCGCGGCTCCTCTCCGTACACCTCGTACACGCGCGGCTCCTCTCCGTACACCTCGTACACGCGCGGCTCCTCTCCGTACACCTCGTACAGGCGGCTCCACTCCGTACACCTCGTACACACGCGGCTCCGCTCCGTACCTCGTACACCCGCGGCTCCGCTCCGTACACCTCGTACACATACAGCTCCGCTCCGTACACCTCAAACACACACGGCTCTGCTCCGTACACCTCGCACACACGCGGCTCCGCTCCGTACACCTCATACACACGCGGCTCCGCTCCGTACACCTCAAACACACACGGCACTGCTCCGTACACTTCGTACACACGCGGCTCCGCTCCGTACACATCGTACACACACGGCTCCGCTACGTACACCTCGTACACACGGCTCCGCTCCGTACACCACATACACACACAGCTCTGCTACATCCACACTGTAAATCCTGACCCCACACATACTTACCTCAACCAGCACCATGACAACAGCAAAGCAGAGTCTTGCAGACGGTAGAGGCAAGGCTGAGCGCACAGGACCTGTGATGAGGTCACAGGAGGGGCGGAGTCAGGGGTGACATGATCGGGTCTGGACAAAGGCTCCTGATCATGTGACCCCCTGACTCCTCCCCTCCTGTGACCTCATCACAGGTCCTGCGAACAGAGCGAGCAGGCAATCGAGTGCAACGCTGTGAGTGGCTGCGGGGGGGAGGGGGTCTCATGCTAAGGCGAGGATGGGGGGCGTGGCGGCTTCTCTCCCTGCAGTGCCGGAGGAACTTGAAACTATCACCGCCGCCGTGCTGCAGGAGCAACAGTGGCCGCAGCAGCTGGCAAGCGGCCAGATGATCGGGCGCTGCCGCCCGCGGCCCACGTGACAGCGGCCCAGCGGGAAAATGCCCGGTTGGTTATATTGCCAATCAGTGTGAAGAAGATGATGAGGAGAAATCAGGATTGGCCGAAGGTGTATGTGATGTGTCCGGTGGTACAGATCACATGAACTTATCGTTTATAAAGGAGTACCTTGGTAAGGCCGGGGTCACACTGGCGAGGAATACGGGAGAGTGAGAGGCGCTAAAAGCACGCATTACACACGGACAAATGATTCTCTATGGGGTCCCTCGCACCAGGTATATATTTCTCATCCGTATTCTACGCTCCGTGCCAATCGCAGCATGCTGCGATTGTCAGTGTACTACGCCCGTAGTACGCCAATGCAAGTCTATGGGTGCGCAAAAAATACGGATTACACACGGACCACACGTGTGACCTGCGAGAAATACGCACCAGGTGTCTTTTAGCAAAGGTGGCAATTCAGTGCGCTATACAGTAATCTCACACTGACAGGTTTAATAAAGAAATGAAAGAATAGATATATACACATAGAATACATATATATATATATACGCATTCTATGTGTCTATATCTATTCTTTCATTTCTTTATTAAAACTGCCATAGGGCTCCATTATATGTCCATTTTGCAAGCCTGCGAGAAAATCTCACCATACGGATGCCATACGGATTACATACTGAAGCTTACATGCGCAAAATACGCGACCACACCTTGATTACGGATGACATACGGAGCACTGTTTAGGGGTCTGTCATCCGTATTACGCATGTAAAATACTGACCGTATTTTGCGCAGGTTAGTGTGACTCCAGTCTAACTCTGACTCTTGGATGTGACTATTTTTTTTTTATAAATTGCGGTTTAAGGGATAACGTCTTTACTTGTGGAGAGTGACATGCCAATGTAATGAGATTTATAGACCTGGGAAATTAAATATGCAATTTGTCTCTTCAGACAGGAAGAAAACACCTTCTGGAAGTAGCAATCCTAAAAGTCAGTAATGACCCTTTAGCAAGCCTTGCCACATGACTTATTATAAAAGCCAAATCAGATACTCTATTTGAAGAGGTGTGTTTTTTGCCCCTCCTCAGTGCAAGGCAAGAGATCTGATTTAGCTGTATGAGAGGCCTCTTGACTGGTATATAAGGGATAACAACTCTCCTTGTGCAGTGACATGCCTGACATGCCAGGATAAGGAGCCTAACAGGCCATGCAATGCTCCTCTCGGAAATTAAATATACAAATAGCCTTTTCAGAGAGGAACAGGATTTGAACTGAAAATACAATTTGCACATTATAAATTGCATATCTCTGATTTTAGGTTAAGCATCAATTTGGTCACTATACCATAATATTATAAAAGCGTTTTTTTATGGTATTTACCTATATATGCGTTTTTTTCCTATACTTAACATGGGGTGCGCATAGTCATGCGTTTGTATGCGCATGCGTTTTTTTGTAGTGTGCGCCCGGGCGCACAAAATGCATACTGTTGCGTTTTTTGTGTGCCCGACCTGTCTCAAAAAACCGCATGCGCACGAAATTCACCCAAAAACACATTATAGTCTATGGGTGTATGGGTGCGCTGACGTGCGCATAGTCATGCGCACGTCAGCGCAAAAAAGCATGCTTTTTTTGTAATAACCATACACAAAAAATAAGAAAATGCATAATAAACGCATGATGAGTTTTTTATACGTGTTTGCACTGCGCACGCAGTGCAAAAAAAGCAAGTGTGAAAGTAGCCATAGCCTAGGGGACCTAAAAAGTTTTTTTGGATCCTGTATGAAGACCAATAATATTTGGTAGGTGAGCACCTAAAGGTATCAACTAAAGGGAGCACACTGTCCACCATCCAACATAAGGCCAGAATTTATAGCTGGTGCTAACCTAAAAAGGTGAAGGATATAATAAACTGGCAATGCATATTGAGTGACCAGAACAGTCACCTTTATCCCTTTTCCAGAGGAACTACATTGTTGGCAAATAGGAGGGTGAATAATTGGCTTACTGACATAAAAATTGTTGGGAGAGATGCAAACACCAGTCCCTTTTTTACTAGGGTAACCAAACCCAATGACATAATGGAGGATGAGTTGAAACCCTGTTTTCTCTTACCCGAGGAGTTGGGATACAGAGGAGAAGCATTACAGCCTTAACTATCCATATGGATCCCGCAGACGGAGTATTTCTTTACACCTGAGGAAGTTTCATAGCAAACAAGGAAAACTTTTCCTATGCATTTCTTCTTTTGGGAGGCAATGGTAGATAATCAGATGTAGGCAATGCTTCTTAGCTAAATGTATGCATATGAGTTCTTCTTTTAAAGGAAGAAAAGCACTTCTCTAGCGCCACCAATAGTGCCAGGAACTTAAAAAACTAATTCAAAGATATCTCGTCCAGTCACCTTGAACCCTGCTTTGTGCTGATGAGAAGCAAAGTCTGTGAAACAAGGCGATCTACCGATGGGGTCTGTGGTTTGGATCGAGCTTCCTTGTCATATGTCCCGTCTCTACAATGGGTCAGATGTTGAGTAGCTGCTTATAGGTGGCACCAAAGTGACTGTTTTCTTGCTGATTGAAGGGAACCAATTTGCTGTATCTATTTCATCATACTTTTTTTTAGTGTTAGCGCTGTTTATGTCGGTTTTTAATTGTTCTCAATGACAAAATGCAAAAAAAGGTTGTAATAATACGTTGATGCCACATATCAGCTAAAGAGATTGCTCAGGTTGTGAGAGTGAGACATAAGCTTTTATAACGTTGCGAACTTTATGCGCCTATACAGAGTCCATTACAGGGAATGACCGCAATGTTTCTTTATTCAGCTCAGAGCGACTTACTGAATGATGCCCCCAAAGACATGGCCACAAAACTGACTCCATGGGTAACTATAAGATCATTTTTTTTATCAGGTTACATGTAACCTGTCCTGGAGGATCGGACATATATGAAAAAGCAACGGAGGCTAACATGCGGTGATTTGGATCTACATATCATCCACCTTTGTCTATGTGACAGATAATTTATTTCCGAAAAATTGACAATTATCAAAACGTAGGCCCTCAATCTGTCAAAGCAATTTTGCCAGAATTCTGATGTAAATTGCTTTTAAAAATTTAGCGGGGTTCGGAGTTCTGCAAAAATGTTGTGACTTTTCACATTTTCACACCAGTTTCTTCCGGATACGCCAAAAGGAGCAGGGATGGGGTGTGAAGGGGTACAGCGAGGGGCATCTAATTCATGACGAGCTTTGGTGTTACCAGGGACTGGTGTAAGATTTCTGGTGTGGCACACTAAAGTTTATGTTGCTTGTCAGATGCTCCGGATTCATGAAGAGGTCCTACTCATGAATCAAAATTGTCTAACTCCACCACACCCCACATCATCAAGACTGGTGAGAAAATACCGGTCTTGATGACTAGGGGCCATGGTTTTTAGCTTTGTTCATCTATGCCTCTAATATACAGTGATTATAGTATTGATAACCTACCCTTAGGATAGGTCATCAATATTAGGGTCCCGTTTCACTTAGCGACGCACCAGCTATCCCGACAACGATACAACCTGGTAAGGATCGCTGGTGCGTCGCTAATGGTCGCTAGTAAGCTGTCAAACAGGCAGATATCTTCAGCGACGCAGCAACGATCCAGCGATCCATATAACGACCTTGGCGGTCATTGGTACCTTGTCACACAGCAGCTTTTCTGACGATTCCCGCCTGCGTCCCTGAGTTCTGCGTCGCTAACGAGGTCGCTCGGTGTCCAACACAGCGATGCGCGCTGGCCAGCAGGACATCGTCGATGAAAAAATGGCCCAGGACATTCCAGCACGATCAGTGATATCCAGCGGGGGGGGGGGGGGGGGCGGTCGCCGCTGCGTGTCACACGTAACAAGGTAGCTGGCAAGGTCGCTGTTGCGTCACAAAATCTGTGACCCGCTAGCGATCTCGCTATGTGAGACGGGGGGCTTTAGATTGCTGGAGGTCTAACACCTGACACTCCCGTTATGAAGCTGACATTGGCTCCAGTAGTGGGCAGATGTAAACAATGAATGAAGTGAAACCACACAGTGCCATTCAAAATGTACTATCAGCTGCTGAGAACTGCTAATCAGCTCCTATTTCCTTCAATAGGATCTGTTCTGCAGTACCCGGCAGCAGCCACTACACACGGAACAGAGCTGTGCTGTTTAGCGCCATTCAATGTTTACATTCGGCCAATAACAGCTGAATAGTGGTGGAATTGGCTGATGGACGTCAGTGGTTTTATATTTATGACCTATCCTAGGAACAGGTCATCAATATTAAGTGCTTGGACAACTCTTTAAAGGTACTTTGGACATATTCCTTTGACATATTCCATCAAAATATAGAGTACTGAGATCTGGTTGGGACAGAAACGCATAATAATGCAATACTGCAAGAGTAAAGAGAGGGGGTGAGAGTGACGATAGTGCTCACCTGTGGTGGTTGAGTTTGGACACAACTCAAATAAGAGCCTTAAAATCCACAGCTGCAGGAAAAATTCTTCCAGAAAGCAATTCACTTTAGTGGAGAGATCACGCTACCTGGGCTGCGCTTGCGGAAAAGAGAAAATGTAGCCCCGGGAGAGACATGGCTCAGCTATGCAGGGCAGAGCAGGGGTTAATGTTGAGGTTATGGGGAAATTAAGTGGAGGTATAAAGGGAATAATTTGTCATGAAGAATTTGGTTTCCTACCTTTAAAAAGGCGCCAGTCTGGGACCAAAAAGTGTTGGTGTAATAAAAACGTTCATTTTATACCATAAAGGATTCCTCATTTCCACAAGCGCAGCCCATGTACCGTGATAGCTCCACTATAGTGAACCAAAATATAGGTTAATAAAAAAAAAATTTTGATTTATTTGTCTGTGGTGATGGTTGCCATGATGACTCTATATACTTCAGACATACTGATAGGGAATCTACATTGTGAGCCACAAGGGGGAGAGACATGACAATACAGTATCTATAAAGAGCTGTGGAATATGATGGCACTGAATAACCATAATAAATGTTAAAATATACCCGATGTACTGAAAATAAAAAAAATAAAAAATCAGGCTGTCTGAGCACTGCAATGAGTTTTGATTTTCATTCCTTTAGAAACTATAATACGTATGGTAGTGTGTTATACATTTTAATTGTGTGCGTGTGTGTGTGTGTGTATATATATATATATATATATATATATATACACTAGATGGTGGCCCGATTCTATCGCATCGGGTATTCTAGAGTCTCTGTTAAAATAAAAAATAGTTATATACTCACCTTCTGACGGCCCCCGGACTCTTTCTCCCCTCTCCATGCTCCCGGCATCTTCCGGTCCCAGTAATGCTTTGCGCGAAACACGGCTGATGACGTCGCCTTCACGTGAGAGTGACGTCATCTCCGGCCCTTCTTGCTAAGCATTACTGGGACCGGAAGATGCCGGGAGCGTGGTGAGAGGAGAGAAAGAGTCCGGGGCCATCAGAAGGTGAGTATATAACTATTTTTTATTTTAACAGAGACTCTAGAATACCCAATGCGATAGAATCGGGCCACCATCTAGTGTATTATACTCCTGTAACACCCGGAGCTGCTGTCACTGTTCTGCTGTTACCTAATGTATTGTACTCCAGTTACAGCCAGAGCTGCAGTCACTGCTCTGCTATTACCTTATGTTTTCTACTCCAGTTACACCCAGAGCTGATGTCACTGTTCTGCTGTTATCTAATGTATTGTACTCCAGTTACTCCCAGAGCTGCAGTCACTGTTCTGCTGATACCTAATGTATTGTAGTCCAGTTACACCCAGAGCTGCAGTCACTTTTCTGCTTTTACCTAATGTTTTGTACTCCAGTTACACCCGGAGCTGCTGTCACTGTTCTGCTGTTACCTAATGTATTGTACTCCAGTTACACCCAGAGCTACTGTCACTGTTCTGCTGTTATCTAATGTATTGTACTCCAGTTACTCCCAGAGCTGCAGTCACTGTTCTGCTTTTACCTAATGTATTGTAGTCCAGCTACACCCAGAGCTGCAGTCACTGTTCAGATCTTACCTAATGTATTGTACTCCAGTTACACCCAGATCTGCAGTCACTGTTCTGCTGTTACCTAATGTATTGTACTCCAGTTTCACCCAGAGCTGCAGTCACTGTTCTGCTGTTACCTAATGTATTGTACTCCAGAATATGTACAAGACTGTGCCAGTGTAATGAGCGACGCAGCAGTGATGCCTTTAACGGCTGTAATGTGCCTGTACAATAAGCAATGCAGCTGTGTTGCCGTGATGACTAAGCAACTGTCGCTGATTGGTCGCGGCCTAACTGCCGTGACCAATCAGCAAGGCGGGATTTCCATTGCAGACAGACAGAATTAGACAATTATATATAAAGATATATATGTATGTATATAAAAATGAGTGTATGTGTGTGTATCGGCCATGCCCACTCCACATAGCAGCCAATCACTAAGCATCTTTCATTTCACTAGAGCGGTTTAAAAGAAGCTGAGCTGTGATTGGTTGCTATGAGCAGCAGTTTTCCTTGTAGACTGTAAAGCTGGAAATAACACAATTTATTACCGTGTCGACACAGACCACCCTCTGACACAGACTGCAGGGGGAGCCCAGGATCACACAGGATAGGATTAGATACATGGCTCAGCAGAAAGTAACCCACAGGATAGGATTAGATACACAGCCCAGTATCACAGAGGATAGGATTAGTTGCACGGCTCAGCAGACAGTAACACACAGGATAGGATTAGATGCACAGCTCAGCAGACAGTAAGGCCGGGATCACACTACCATGTGTGATGCAAGAAACTCGCACGAGTCTCTCGCATCGACACCCGGCGCTACCGCCAGCACTCAGGACCGGCGCTGCAGCTGCATGTATTTCTATGCAGTCGCAGCTCCAGTCCTGAGTGCTGGCGGCAGTGTAAGAAGGGGCCAGGACGGTAGTCGTGACCGAAGACACCAGTGCCTTGGTGTCCTGGCCTCTTCCCACACAAAAATCAGCTTCTACCGGTGTACCTGTTCGGGGTTCTGGTTCACCATCAGGAATTTTGCTGCGGTGTTGCACAGCTACTGCACACTCAGCTTCTGTGCATAGGGTAGAAAGAACGGACACAGATACCGGTTCAGATGCCAACCAAACAATTTTCCTTTTCTCTTCAACGGTCCCAGACACATCAGTTACATTACAGTCCACACAGCATTCCTCCTGCACTTTCCCTTTTCTGCTTTCTTTGTCCTCACGCACATTACGGGGTAGTAGCGCCCTTGGCGGTACTGCAGCATCACTACTGTAGGACCTCAAGACATAGGGGATCCCGGTCATCCATTTTGCCCCAAATTTGTAAGCTTCAGCCCTATTTAAGATCTGCCACATGGTGAATATTCTGCGCCCTGCATGACTTTTGGACCACATATTCCTTCCTGTTCTTACTGCTGTCATAAACTGCAATTTCCCAGGTGCTCCGGTCTTATCCAGCACCTGTCAGACTGTGCCCGTGCTATTCTTCTTCATAATGTTGCATAGCTGCTATAGAGTTTCTCGCATCACAAACTGTAGTGTGATCCCAGCCTAACACACAGGATTGGATTAGATAGACGGCTCAGCAGACAGTATCGCACAGGATAGGATTAGATACACAGCTCAGCAGACAGTATCACACAGGATAGGATTAGATACACAGCTCAGCAGACAGTATCACACAGGATAGGATTAGATACACAGCTCAGCAGACAGTATCACGCAGGATAGGATTAGATACACGGCTCAGCAGTCAGTATCACACAGGATAGGATTAGATACACAGCTCAGCGGAGAGTAACACACATAATAAGATTAGGTACACGGCTCAGCAGACAGTATCACACAGGATAGGATTAGATACACGGCTCAGCAGACAGTATCACACAGGAGAGGATTAGATACACAGGTCAGCTGACAGTAACACACAGGATAGGATTAGATACACAGCTCAGCAGTCAGTATCACACAGGATAGGAATAGATACACAGCTCAGCAGACAGCAACACACAGGAGAGGATTAGATACACGGCTCAGCAGTCAGTATCACACAGGATAGGAATAGATACAAAGCTCAGTAGACAGTATCACACAGGATAGGATTAGATACACAGCTCAGCAGTCAGTATCACACAGGATAAGAATGGATGGCACTGTACTGTATAAGGAGAGGTGCCACTGACTTGTGCCTCTCTCCCCCTCCCCTTCCCTCATAGAGAAAGTTTTGCCCACCCTGTGTCTTGGTGGGGCGGGGGTTAAGTTGAGGTGCCCAATGAGACCAGGAAGGGGTTAGCACAGCCCCTTCCTGTGGGTATATAACAGTGGGTTCGAGGCTGCCCTTCCTCTTTCCCCTGGGGTCTCATCCTGGAAGTGCTTGTCCGAGCACTGTCTTGTAACAGCATGTCAGATCCACTGATTGAGGCTTTGCGTCAGCGTGTCCAGAGGGAAGGGGAGTCATGGCTGCACAGTGTCTTAGCAGAGATGGGTTGTCACCTGTCATCTGGGCAGGCCCCGGCATCTGTGGGAATACCCGACATGGCCGCTGCTGCATCGGGGGTTGGTTCGGCCGCTGCCGCGGCAGTTCTTCTAGAGCAGCCAGCGGGAGCGGGGCCGCAAGGAGGCAGGTGGTCCACGCGGCGCTCCCGCCCTCCACTGCGGCTGAAAGACGCCTGGCCGGTGTCGGCCGCTGTATCCCGGCGGCGCGCGGTGAAGCGGAAGTCCCCGCCCACCGACTTCCGGCCCTGCGTCTCGAGGTTAGCGGCGGCTTCTGCACGTGGCGGCAGAGCGCGCCAGTCAGTGAGGGAGCCGCGGTATTGCCCGCCGCTGCCTGGGGATTGGGAGAGGACACCGTCAGTAGCGGCGGTATTGGGGAGTGGGGTGGTCTTGCTGCCTACGGGGGTGATTTCATCTAGCCCGCAGGGTTGCAGGAAGGGAGGGAGGCACAGTGCTTCTTCCTCTGCGTCTGCAGGAGAGCAGGGCATTAGTCAGCCCTCCGTGCACGGGGGAGGGGAGCAGAATGCGGCCATAGAGTCACAGGCAGCAGGATCATGGGGCACGCAGCCACAATCACCCGCCGCGGGTTTAGCCCTGCCAAGTACTACAGTGCTTGGCCCTGCCTCACATGGGGGTAGCATGCATGGGGCTTTGGTACACAACACGGCTCCGGCTCCCGCTGTAGTTGGTGGTGGAGGGGAGGCTCTTTTATCGGGGGCTGTGAGCCCTTACCCACGGGGGGGAGGCGGGAACAGCATAGACGCCGGAGATCCTCCTCTTCTTCCCTTGATTCCTCATCCCCGCAGTCGCGTCATCACGATAGGCATACTTCAGGGAGGCGTAAGAAATCAAAGCACTCCAGCCGAAATGCGTCCTCTCGGGGTCGCCGTCGTACCCGGTCCTCGAGGCATGGCTCTCCATCTTCAGAGTCTGAGGTGTCCAGCACGTCTGTGAGTCCCGAACATGCTCTTAATCCTCCTCCCGGGGGTCGAGGGCTCCGTCAAGGACTTCCAGCCTGGTTGAGATGGTACCTCTCGAGGCTACAAGTCATCACATCAGCACCCAGGCGAGTTATCCGGGAGCCGGAGTTCCTCCACCTGTGGGAGTCCCTCCTCCGACGGTGAATCTGGGTGAGTGTTCCCTGTGGGGTTCTGCAAGTGCGGGCAATGCAGCGGTGTTATCTGTGTTGAGGAGGTTGATCGGGCAATTGCCCTCTACAGCGGATGCGGGGAAGGAGTGTAATAAGGCTGATTCCCCGCTTGCCGGGGTGTACAAGGATACCATGTTCTGTGGGGTCAGTGCTCTGGGATCGCATTTAGATGGCGATACTAAAAAGATCTGGAGCAATGACTATGTAGATATTTGGTCGCTGATTTCAGTGGATCAACTCACTGTAGATAGGGAAAGGAGACCTGCTGAGCAGTTTTCGGAGAGAGTGCGCCAGAAGGTGGCGAAAACTATGAATTGGTTGCAAGCTTTTGCTGTATTGGGTTGTGTGATGGGTCAGAAGCACCCGGGTAGATGCTCAGAGTTGTTCATCTATCAGGACATGATCTACAACTCGTATAAGGCTCACGGTGGTTCAGCGTGGTGGAGGTATAATGAGGAGTTTAGGAGGCGGTTAGCCCTCCACCCAGACATCGGTTGGGGGGTTAAGGCGACTGAGGTTTAGTTGCACCTTATGATGACGCAGAAACAACATCCCTTTCCATCAGCGGCCGCTGTACAGGGTTCAACAGGTGCCAGTTCAGTGGTCGTGCGGAGACCCGGGGCCTGTTGGTTGTTCAATGAGGGACACTGTCGATTTTACTGTCTCTGCAAATTTAGGCATGAGTGTTCCTCTTGTGGTGGTTCCCACCCGGCGGCTAGGTGTGCCCGCCCCGCGGGAAAGCTGCCAGCCAAGCCACAGCAAAATGAGAGGAAAGACACCGGTGAACGTAGTCGCAATTGAGCCGTGGCTAGAACGGTATCCTAACAAGGAGGCGGCAGGTCAGCTGCGTTTTGGTTTCTCGGAAGGTTTTTTCATCCCGTTTAAATTGCACAGGTCCCCCGAGTTTTCGTCAAATTTGAAGTCTGCGCGGGAGCATCCGGATGTTTTATTGGCAAAAGTACAGAAGGAGGTAGCACTGGGTAGGATGGCTGGACCATTTTTGTCCCCGCCGTTTCAGGATTTTAGAGTATCACCCCTGGGAGTGGTTCCAAAGAAAGAACCGGGTTCCTTTCGCTTAATTCACCATCTTTCGCACCCAAAGGGGTTTTCGGTGAATGACGGAATTTCGTCAGACGATGCGTCTGTATCGTATGCGTCTTTTGACAGGTCTGTGGCTTTAATCAGGAGCGCGGGCGAAGGAGCGTGGTTAGCGAAATCAGATATCAATTCTGCTTTTCGTCTTTTGCCTGTGCATCCGGATTGTTTTCATTTGTTGGGTTGTCAAGTTGAAGGGGAGTTTTATTTTGATATGTGTCTCCCCATGGGGTGTTCTATTTCGTGCTATTATTTTGAGCTTTTCAGTTCCTCTTTGGAATGGGTGGTGAGATGGGAATCAGGAGACAGGTCAGTTACTCATTATCTGGATGACTTCCTTTTCGTGGGCCCCAACGATTCAGATGTGTGTAGCAGGTTGCTTTCCACGTTCACGGCGATTGCGCAGAAGTTTGGTGTTCCTTTGTCTCCAGAAAAGACCATTGGTCCGGTAAAAGTTTTGTCTTTCCTTGGCATTGAAATTGACACTGTGGCTAAGGTTTTTCGGTTACCCAGTGAAATGATTCAGAAATTGGTTTCTCTGATCGAAGGTTTCATGGCAGTTAGTAAGGTTACATTGTTGCAACTTCAAGCATTGCTTGGTCTGTTGGTTTTAGCGAGCAGAGTCATGCCGGTAGGCAGGGCGTTCTCGCGACGTTTGTCGCTGGCTACGAAAGGAGCAATTAGCCCCCACCACAGGGTGTGGGTCACGAGGGCCATGAAGGCGGATTTGGAGGTGTGGCTTTCCTTTTTGAATACATTCAATGGTCACACTTGCTTCATGTTACCGCGCCAGGAACTGAGCCTGTTTGCAGCAGGGGACGGGGTTGGGGGTTTCGTGACAGGTTTTGGTAATCGGCGGTGCAGGAAGGATTGGCCAGAGTTTTGGTTTAGTTCGGGTTTTTGTCATGACAGGACCCTATGTGAGATTTTTCCGATTGTTGTCTTGATTGAGTTGTGGGGTGAGTAAAGCCCCCGTTACACAATGCGATATCGCTAGCAATATCGCTGTAAAGTCACCGATTTTGTGGCGTTGCAGCGATATTGCTAGCGATATCGCAGCATGTGATACTTACCTCTGACCAGCTCCCCCCGCTGGTTATCGCTGATCGCGCAAGAAGCTCCTGGACCATTGTACATCGGCCACTTCCTGCTGGGGCTTCCTGTGGCGCCGACGAGTGACGCATGGAGCCGGGGCGGGAGGACGCAGGATCGCCGCGTCTGATAGGTAAGTAGCGACCCCCGTCCCCAGCGATGTCGCTGGTGAGATCTGCCTGTGTGGCAGCTCACTAGCGACCACCTAGCGATGCACCAGCGATCCTGACCGCGTCATATCGCTGGTCGGGATCGCTGGAGCATCGCTAGGTGTAACGGTACCCTTACTGTGCAATCAAGAAATTCAGTTGAGATCTGTTAACCCGGGGGTGTCCAGATGTATTAATCACATGTTATCCAGGTCTTTGCCGGTCTTAGGCCTTCTGCATAGGTTGGCTCTGTTATGTTTGCGGTTTAATATTTGGCTTCGGGTTCAACTTGTGCAGGACCATGATGCTTTTTCTTGTAACCTCTCTGAATTTTCTGATTTTCAGGTTTCCATGGCTCATGGCCCCAATGCCCTGACGGTGGATTTCAGTTGCCTGGCGGTCCTGTGGGATGTGGTCGGGAACAATTGATGTCCCTTGTTCGTTCCTCTGTTTCCCAATCAACATTGCGAGCGTACGGTAAGGCATGGGCGGAATGGTGCCAGTTGGCGGGCAAGAGGCCGGTTCAGGCGTGCGAGAATTCCAGATTGCAAGTTACGATTGAGTACTTGTGTCAACTGACTAAGATGGGTTTATCGGGCACATCAGCGCAGCAGCGCCTGTCGGGGGTTGCGTTTCATTTTCAGTTATTGGGTTGGTCTGACATTACAAAATGTTTTGTTGTTAGACAGGCTATGAAGGGTTGGAGGAGGGTCCAGCCTAGTAATGAGTGCCTGCGCCCTGTGTCGCTAGTCCTCCTTAGTCAACTTATATCCATGTTGGATGAAGTGTGCAGTTCTGCGTTTGAAGCAGCTATGTTGTCTGCGGCTTTTGGTTTAGCATTTTTTGGGGCCTTGAGGGTGGGGGAATTGGTTCCTCGTTCAAAGCTCGATTTGGGGTGTGGCTTGCGGTTCGAGGACGTGGTTTTTTTTCGGAAGGGTCAGTTCGCGTAAGAATTCGTAAGTCAAAGACCGATCCATTGGGTCGGGGTTCCTGGGTTTTGCTACATGCCGCCACATCCTCGAGGTGTCCGGTCGCGATGCTTAAGGCATCTGTGGCTATGAGAAAAGGGGGTAGTTTCTTTTTCATGCATTTTGATCTGTCACCTTTAACCAGGTACCAATTTCACGCCGTGTTTAATAAATGTTTGAAGGGTTTAGGAGTTCCAGCTGGTGAGTATGGCACCCATTCTTTCAGGATCGGGGCTGCTACGGAAGCGGCCAGGGAAGGTCTTCCAGATGCGGAGGTTCAAAGGATTGGGAGATGGCGATCGACATGCTTTGCTCGTTATATTCGTCCGGATTTGTTGTATTAACAATTTTCTTTTCTGCAGGTTCCGTCAGACCGACTGTTTGGTTATTGGGCCACTTTTATATTTTCTGGGCTGCGCAACGGGCCAAATGTCGCCCAGGTGGACGTCACCTTGGATTTCGGGACGTGGACTTCATGTGGAGAGGTATTAGGGGCTTGCAATGGCCGCAAGTTCTGCCGGAGGTTGTTTCGGTTGCAAGAGGAGCGCGTGGGCCGGTCATTTTGGTCTTGCACGCGGGGGGAAACGATCTGTGCTCGTACAAGGTGGCGGAGCTGTTAACTATGATGCGGGCTGATATGGAACGCTTCCATGGGTTTTTCCAGGAACTCATTTTGGTGTGGTCTGAGATCGTCCCAAGGGCGGTGTGGCAAGGGGCTCGTGATGGTATGGCAGTCGAACGCACAAGGAGGTCGATTAATGCCCGCATCTCTAAGTTTGTGCGCGACAGGTTCGGTGTGGTCGTTCGGCACAGACAGCTGGAAGGGGATAACAGTGCCCTGTTAAGGCCTGACAGGGTACATCTGAACGATATCGGGCTTGATATCTTTTTATCTGGTTTGCAGGATGGTATTGAGCAAGCCCTGTTATTGATGGGTGGGGGTCGGAGTCCTGTTTAAAAAACAGGATCCTCCGTGGCGGTGAAGGAAGGAATGGCACGGTTACGGCTTGCCGGCCGACTTGTCTGCGAATACGGAGCAGGGCATTTGACGGCGAGCGCGTGTTAAGAGAAGTTACGTGCCTTCAAAATGGCCGTTTACAAAGCATTCAATAAAGCTGTGACCGACCTTCACCCATCATATGGTTTTCCGAGTTTGTTTTATTATGATTACGGGGGGGCACAGAAAATGGTGCGTGGGGACTAATCCTGGGTCACAACAGTCTGGATGGCACTGTACTGTATAAGGAGAGGTGCCACTGACTGTTGTGCCTCTCTCCCCCTCCCCTTCCCTCATAGAGAATGTTTTGCCCACCCTGTGTCTTGGTGGGGCGGGGGTTGAGTTGAGGTGCCCAATGAGACCAGGAAGGGGTTAGCACAGCCCCTTCCTGTGGGTATATAACAGTGGGTCCGAGGCTGCCCTTCCTCTTTCCCCTGGGGTCTCATCCTGGAAGTGCTTGTCCCACCCTCCCTCCCTATTATTTTTATGTGTGTTAGTAATGTTCAATTTGTTCTGTTTATTATAGATTGCAAGTCACAGCGGTGAAGGAAGGAAAGGCACGAAGTTACGGCTTGCCGGCCGACTTGTCTGCGAATACGGAGCAGGGCATTTGGCGGTGAGCGCGTGTTAAGAGAAGTTACGTGCCTTCAAAATGGCTGTTTACAAAGCATTCAATAAAGATGTGACCGACCTTCACCCATCATATGGTTTTCCGAGTTTGTTTTATTATGATTACGGGGGGGCACAGAAAATGGTGCGTGGGGATTAATCCTGGGTCACAACAGTCTAGATACACAGCTCAGCAGTCAGTATCACACAGGATTAGATACACAGCTCAGCAGATAGTATCACACAGGATAGGATTAGATACATTGCTCAGCAGACAGTATCAAACAGGATAGGATTAGATACACAGCTCAGCACACACTATCACACAGGAGAGGATTAGATACACAGCTTAGCAGTCAGTATCACACAGGATAGGGTTAGATACACAGATCAGCAGACAGTATCACATAGGATACGATTAGATACACGGCTCAGCAGACAGTAACACACAGGATAGGATTAGATACACAGCTCAGCAGTCAGTACCACACAGGATAGGATTAGATACACAGCTCAGCAGTCAGTATCACACAGGATAGGGTTAGATACACGGATCAGCAGACAGTATCACATAGGATACGATTAGATACACGGCTCAGCAGACAGTAACACACAGGATAGGATTAGATACACAGCTCAGCAGACAGTATCACACAGGAGAGGATTAGATACACAGCTCAGCAGTCAACATCACACAGAATAGGATTAGATACACAGCTCAGCAGTCAGTATCACACAGGATAGGATTAGATACACAGCTCAGCAGTCAGTATCACACAGGATAAGATTAGATACACGGCTCAGCAGTCCGTATCACACAGGATAGGATTAGATTCACGGCTCAGCAGACAGTATCACACAGGATAGGATTAGATACACGGCTCAGCAGAAAGTAACACACAAGATAGGATTAGATACACTGCTCAGCAGATAGTATCACACAGGATAGGATTAGATACAAGGTTCAGCAAACAGTATCACACAGGATAGGATTAGATACACTGCTCAGCAGATAGTATCACACAGGATAGGATTAGATACACAGCTCAGCAGTCAGTATCACACAGGATAGGATTAGATACACAGTTCAGCAGACAGTAACACACAGGATAGGATTAGATACACAGTTCAGCAGACAGTAACACACAGGATAGGATTAGATACACAGCTCAGCAGTCAGTATCACACAGGATAAGATTAGATACACGGCTCAGCAGTCCGTATCACACAGGATAGGATTAGATTCACGGCTCAGCAGTCAGTATCACACAGGATAGGATTAGATACACGGCTCAGCAGTCAGTATCACACAGGATAGGATTAGATACACAGCTCAACAGTCAGTATCACACAGGATAGGATTAGATACACGGGTCAGCAGAAAGTAACACACAAGATAGGATTAGATACACTGCTCAGCAGATAGTATCACACAGGATAGGATTAGATACAAGGTTCAGCAAACAGTATCACACAGGATAGGATTAGATACACTGCTCAGCAGATAGTATCACACAGGATAGGATTAGATACACAGCTCAGCAGTCAGTATCACACAGGATAGGATTACATACATGGCTCAGCAGACAGTATCACACAGGATAGGATTAGATACACAGTTCAGCAGACACACAGGATAGGATTAGATACACAGTTCAGCAGACAGTAACACACAGGATAGGATTAGATACACGGCTCAGCAGACAGTATCACACAAGATTGGATTAGATACACTGCTCAGCAGACAGTATCACACAGGATAAGATTAGATACATGGCTCAATAGACAGTATCACACAGGATAGGATTAGATACTTGTTTCAGCAGACAGTATCACACAGGATAGGATTAGATACACGGCTCAGCAGGCAGTATCACACAGAATAGGATTAGATACGCAGCTCAGCAGACAGTATCACATAGGATATGATTAGATACACGGCTTAGCAGACAGTACCACACAGGATAGGATTAGATACATGGCTCAATAGACAGCATCACACAGGATAGGATTAGACACACAGGTTAGCAGACAATAACACACAGGATAGGATTAGATACACGGTTCAGCAGACTGTATCACACAGGATAGGATTACATACATGGCTCAGCAGACAGTATCACACAGGATAGGATTAGATACACAGGTCAGCAGACAGTATCACAAAGGATAGGATTAGATACACGGTTCAGCAGACTATCACACAGGATAGGATTAGATACACAGCTCAGCAGACAGTATCACACAGGATAGGATTAGATACACAACCTATCAGTGTCACACAGGATAGGATTAGATACATGGTTCAGCAGACTGTATCACAGGATAGGATTAGGTACACAGCCCAATATCACACAGGATAGGATTAGATACACAGGTCAACAGACAGTATCACACAGGACAGGATTAGATATAGAGGTCAGCAGTCAGTATCACACAGGATAGGATTAGATGCACAGCTCAGGAGACAGTATCACACAGGATAGGATTAGGTACACAGCTCAGGAGACAGTATCCCACAGGATAGGGTTAGATGCACAGCTCAGCAAGCAGTATCACACAAGACGGGATTAGATGCACAGCAGACTGTATCACACAGGATAGGATTAGATACACAGCTCAACAACAGGATGTGCCAAAGGAGAGGACATTTTCATTCCAAAAATTCCACTCATTCCATCTGATTTGCCTTTTGATTTTTAACGCCTCCATTTTCCACTTCGACTGGCATTTGCAATGTCCATTAACAAGGCTCAGGGACAGTCCTTGAAAGCAGTAGGGATCAATTTGCAATCTCCATGCTTTTCTCATGGTCAACTTTACGTGGTCTGTTCAAGAGTTGGAACTGCCAAAAATCTGTTCATCTTTGCAACGAAAGGAAAAAGCAAAAATGTTGTTTATCCAAAGGTTCTTGAGTGAGTTGAAAATAAAAAACTATCAATACTTAGGTAATCATTTTGTTAATTTGTGTTGCAAATCTGTAGTGTTGAATATATGATGTGAAATGTTTTTATGTGCAATTTAATCACTATAATTTGTTATAACTGACCACAGTTAGTTACTATGCCAGGGCAATGCCAGGCTCTTCAGCTAGTATATATACAGATACAGTGCTGTGTAAATTATTTGGAACAAAGCGTTTTTTTAAGTAAAATCGGAAGTTGGTTACCAGTCAGTGTTTCAAACCCGTTTTATCTGCTTGGAACAGTTGTGAGTGCCTGTTCAAAGCAGTTAAAACTGGTTTGAATCACTGACTGGTAACCAACTTACGATATATATATATATATATACAGTTGTGGCCAAAAGTATTGACACCCCTGCAATTCTGTCAGATAATACTCAGTTTCTTCCTGAAAATGATTGCAAACACAAATTCTTTGGTATTATTGTCTTCATTTAATTTGTCTTAAATGAAAAAACATAAAAGAGAATGAAGCAAAAAGCAAAACATTGATCATTTCACACAAAACTCCCAAAATGGGCCAGACAAAAGTATTGGCACCCTCAGCCTAATACTTGGTTGTACAACCTTTAGCCAAAATAACTGCGACCAACCGCTTCCGGTAACCATCAATGAGTTTCTTACAATGCTCTGCTGGAATTTTAGACCATTCTTCTTTGGCAAACTGCTCCAGGTCCCTGATATTTGAAGGGTGCCTTCTCCAAACTGCCATTTTTAGATCTCTCCACAGGTGTTCTATGGAATTCAGGTCTGGACTCATTGCAGGCCACCTTAGAAGTCTCCGGTGCTTTCTCTCAAACCATTTTCTAGTGCTTTTTGAAGTGTGTTTTGGGTCATTGTCCTGCTGGAAGACCCATGACCCCTGAGGGAGACCCAGCTTTCTCACACTGGGCCCTACATTATGCTTCAAAATTTGTTGGTAGTCTTCAGACTTCATAATGCCATGCACACGGTCAAGCAGTCCAGTGCCAGAGGCAGCAAAGCAACCCCAAAACATCAGGGAACCTCCGCCATGTTTGACTGTAGGGACCGTGTTCTTTTCTTTGAATGCCTCCTTCTTTCTCCTGTAAACTCTATGTTGATGCCTTTGCCCAAAAAACTCTACTTTTGTCTCATCTGACCAGAGAACATTCTTCCAAAACGCTTTAGGCTTTTTCAGGTAAGTTTTGGCAAACTCCAGCCTGGCTTTTTTATGTCTCGGAGTAAGAAGTGGGGTCTTCCTGGGTCTCCTACCATACAGTCCCTTTTCATTCAAACGCCGATGGATAGTACGGGTTGACACTGTTGTACCCTTGGACTGCAGGGCAGCTTGAACTTGTTTGGATGTTAGTCGAGGTTCTTTATCCAACATCCGCACAATCTTGCATTGAAATCGCTTGTCAATTTTTCTTTTCCGTCCACATCTAGGGAGGTTAGCCACAGTGCCATGGGCTTTAAACTTCTTGATGACACTGCGCACGGTAGACACAGGAACATTCTGGTCTTTGGAGATGGACTTGTAGCCTTGAGATTGCTCATGCTTCCTCAGAAGAAACTGAGTATTATCTGACAGAATTGCAGGGGTGTCAATACTTTTGGCCATGACTGTATAAGCATCCAACAGATGCAGCATAAAATACATTTGAAAAAGTTGCATAAAATTAATCATAAAAACACAATGGTAATAAAAAATTTTATTTTCAGTTTTGCTGTACGATTATATTTATGCTACATTTTTTATTTTTTAGACTATCTTATGTTGTATGTCTATGGTGTTTTTCAACACAGTTCTTGACTCTCATTTTGAACTAGCCTGTCTTTCCGTCTTCTGATATATTTGCTCATTATTTAAACCTTTTCATCACATAAATTGTATTCACTCTCATCATTCCCGGTGCCCATTGGGGCTCATTGCCCAGAACGTCCAATTATACCTGGGAATGTTTTGGGAACTTCTATTGTGTATGACCTGTATAGCTGGTGAGCACAGCTGGCCCCTGTGAGCTCCCTTTCTCTTTTACTTACTGCTCCTTTTCTGAGTAGCATGAGCTTCTACAAAGGAATGTTCCCCCTCCTGTATTTTACAAAGTCTTACAGTGGGTGTGTGAGTCACAAATGGAGGGGCAGCCTCCAAAACTAGAGAGACAATCCTTCCCTCTCACTCTCCCGCCCCTTAACATGCACTTCCCAACTCACTTTCCTCAACTACTCTGTGGACTTTGCCTGTCTTTGAGGAAAGTTAACTTTTCAAAGTTTATTTCTTCCTTTTACATTTTTCAGTTTTTAAGCTTTATTTATTTTTGTAGAGGATATTTATTTGATTTTGTTTTCTGTTCTATGTGACCTGATTACTTCTTGTGGGATTTCAACGTTTCGCATTGTTGTTGGAAAATAGGTGACAATCGGGAAGTTTGGATATTTTTGACTCGGTAAGATTTTTTTCCGGGACTGACTATTTTGCTCAGATGTGAAGTTAACATCTTAACATCTTGTAGTGTCCTATGGGAATTTGGAAGGGACTTGTCATCTTCAGGATGAGACTGATGTCTGGAGTGCTGCTTCTCTTGGGAACCTTGGGAACTGTTTTTGCACATAATGGTGAGTACAGACAAGTCTATTGTCTACTGATTATCAGAGAAACAATGAGAAGAATGTGTTTTCTGAGAGCTAGACAAACAGAGGAGACCACCCTCCTTAAAGAGACTCACCTCATCCCAAAACAGACAGCAGAATCTAGACATTTCACCTTCTCAAAAAACAGATTACTGGATACAGGTCTCATATTACTACATGATTGTCGACTAAGAATTGCCAATTTTTTGCAAAATTTGTAACAGGATTTTATCAAAGTGCAGAAATATGTGCATGCCAACTAAGTATAGACATCCCAATACAAAAAAAGACTCACAATCCTCTAATATAGCTCATATATAGATCCTCTCTCATCCTGTACCAGTCGTAACTTGTATTGTTTAAGATTACTGTACTTGTATGTATTATATATACCCCTCCTCACATGTAAAGCGCCATGGAATAAATGGCGCTATAATAATAATAATAATATACAGATGACATAACACACACCTTTACCCACCCCCTTAAGTCATACCTTGTGCCTAATATACAAACTCAGTAAACAAACAGTATACAAACTCATGTCTTACTTATTGAGTGTATCTATCGCCTTCTAATATAAGGGTATCAAAGCGCAGATCTCTCATTACAATCTAATACAGAGTCTTTAAGTTCAGAGCAGTCACCATAATCTTTGTCTTAGAGTTGTCACACCAACACCTTTAGTCAGTGAGTCATTTTCCAGACCTCCAAACAAACTGGTGTGCAATTATTTGAATGGATAGATATCTTATTACCGATGTCCAACCGAAAAGAATCTCTGCACATGTAGATATCAGGACTCAGACCTCTTCCTAATGCAGTTGATAGATGACTCTTGTCTTGTGTTCTCCTCAGATGTTTTAGATCCTTCTCATAGATGCAGGTAGACAATCATGAAAAATGGGTTTCAAACAACCTGTCCTATAAAGGTTAATGTTGACATATATACAGGTGTATGCCCCCAAGGGACAAGTATGGGTAGTGATTAATCTCAAAAGAACATTTCTTTTCTCAAAAAAAATCACTCTTCATTAGAGTTCTTCAAGGCATTTTGCTCCTTTCTTGGACTTGATAAACTTTTCATCCTATTTGGCTTCCAAAAGGATATTTTGACGTATAGGGTCGTGTAAGGAGCTTGATTGTCCATATATTTGTGAACCAGTGGATAGGTTTGTGTAGCTTCTAAATTATTGCTCATGTCTTTACTTTTTTGTGTAATTATTTGTATGGCACCCATATGCTTTGTACACAGATGTTCTCATTCGGTTGGCCCCAGTGGGGCTTGCAATGTAATATGCTTAGCTTACGAACTAAGGCCAACAAGGTTATTTGTATCGAAATTAACATTCAACCTAAGACCTAAAAAAAAAACAACGAAACAAGCTTGGGGAGATCATACTAATTCTATGCAGATGGTGCTCTGTTCTGATTTATTCTCAAGGCACAGTGATGTCTGGCAACCGGCATCATCATACACATTTTAGATAGGAAGTAAAAAGTATAAATGTGTCACTCTGGTTTGTATGTAGGAATTTTGTATTGTTTGTCATAAAATAAAGTAAAAGAAAAATTAAGCAAATGCTTGACTAGCTCCAAAAACTGACCATGCTCATTAGATAAGTGATTGGGCCTCCCAACTGTCCTTTGATGGTGGAAGTTATGGTTAGATTTCAACATACCTAATTTTCAGTTGCATATATTTTAAGATCTATTAAAGTCATTGTCCAAGGGCTGTCATTAGAATAGATAAACCATATCAGACTGGTGGTCTGACAACCAAGACCTCCACTGATCAGCTGTTTTCTGCTTTGACAGCAGCTATATGTAAACAGTAAGGGGCACTTGATCAGTATAAAATCGTTCTCTCTGATGTAGACATTGCCGAGAACTACAGATCAGTTACTATTCACTATTTCATCCATCCATTGCCTGAGCTGAAAATAGCTGATCTGTGGTGGTGTTGCATGTCAGACCCTCACCAATCTGATATTGATGACCTTAGACTAGGGCAATAATATCATAAGCCTGGTTAACTCATTAATGAAAAACTTTCCATTACCAACAAACTAATCAAAAAATTGGAATCTAACTCAATCATGTATGCATTCTACAAAAAGTTGTCCCAAACCTGATGACCTCTTGTTCAAGCTTATAAGAAATGCATGATTTGGGCTGCATTTCCACATCCTTGTGACACGTCCTAGTGCTGTCTATTTTCTTGGACCCTTAAAGTTTCATTGATCCATATACACCTCAGCATTGATAAGGGATGTGTGTCTCCAGTCCTAGAGACTCAGAGCATGTCCTATTCTCATAGGTTTTGCGTATCAGATTTTAAAGTCTACTTGGATCCATATAAAGAGGATGACTGTCTGAAGTCTTTGTACTTCAGAGTTTCACCTGTTTGTCATTGAACCATGAGTCAATGGATAAAAAAAGTTAAGCGTTTTCTCACTTCAGTGAAGAAAAACGGAGGAGAAAAAGGAAATGCATCAAAACGGGCAATATAATCATTAACAAGTGTTGATAAAAACATTTGTTTAGCAGTTATTTTACCAAATAAATGGTCTGACGATCACCAGATGAATGAGCAAAGCACTCATCCATCAGGTGAAATGTTTTTTTTTTTTGGCAACGTAAAAGATCATTGTTCTCGGAGGCTCCTCGTCCTTTAAAAACAGCCTATGTGAACTGCGAGAATTAATGTAGATCAGTCAATATGCATAATTTGCTTTGGTCTGCCTGTGTAAACAGGCAGTCAATTGACCACCAATCAGCCACCGGTCAGTCCATTTAAATGGACCTTAATATGCAACTAAGATGACGCCTGACACAAAAAAATTCGGTCCTTTTGTATGGGATGATGAAGCCTTCACCTATGTGCTAATGTAGCCTAATGCCTGCTGTGCTCCCTCCCAAACATTCCAAAACATTCCAATTTTTGTCCCTATGCCAAAGTAAATGCACGCATGCTCCTTCAATAGATATAATTGAATATCCATTCCTCTAGATGACCCCAATCATATTCTCTTTCTCAATATTGAGAGAGCTGCTCCTGGTCCCTTATCTTGAGGGATACAAAAGGACCAACAACCCTTCTTTAAGGCCCTTTCTCACATAGCGAGATCGCTGAAGCATCACCCATTTTGTGATGCAACAGCGATCTCGCTACATGTGACACGCACAAAAAACACAGTATAACAAACATGCAAAAATACTTTGTTGTAAAAAATATATATATAAGGCTAGGTTCACATAACGTTTTAGCAGCCTGTTCAACGCATAGCGTTGACGGGTTGCTAACGGTATTGCATAACATGATCGCGTTATGCTATACCCGCTAGCGCAGATGACTCATCTGTGCTACCACAGATGATTCATCTGTGCTAGCAGTGACGGAGCCTCAGACGCTGCAGGCCGCGTCTGAGGCTCCGTCAGCGAATGACGGCACATCGCAAACGCATACCACTTAACGGCATGTGTTTCGCGATGCGCCCGACAATGGGGCTCATTGCGCCCATCTTAGAGCGGTCCTATCTAATGTATTTAAAACCTGATCATGTGAACAGTACCTATATGAGCAGGATTCAGAAAGGCAATGCCCGATGTTTTACAACAGAGTATTTTTGCACGTTTGTTATACTGTGTTTTTTGTGTTTCAGTCTTTGGGTGGTGTGAACACTGTCCTACCGACTTGTTCACTTTTGTGCATGGCTCATGTGTTTTTAACCTACATGTGACACGCAGCGGCGACCGGGCCCCCGCTGCGATTTCGCTGATCGTGCTTGAATGGCCTGGGCCATTTTTTCATCGTTGGTGTCCCGCTGGCCAGTGTGCATCGCAGTGTTTGACGCCAACGAGCGACCTCGTTGGTGACGCAGAACTCATGGATGCAGACGGGAGTCGTCTGAATAGCCGCTGTGTGACAAGATACCAACGACTGCCGAGGTTGTTGTATGGATCGCTGGATCGCTGCTGCGTCGGTGAGTATATCTGTCTGCTTGACAGCTCACTAGCGACCATTTAGCGATGCACCAGCGATCCTTACGAGGTCGTATCATTGTCGGGATGGCTGGTGCATCGCTAAGTGTAACGGTACTGGATCGCCCTCGCACCCAGGGCGGCGGGGTACTCTGTACCGGGCCCGTTGGCTTCAGTGGGAGATGTCAAGGTAGCTGTGGCCCGGTCCGTGGCCCTGGGCGTCCATTGTAAAAGGGGAATGTTGAACGTGTGGATGATGATTAAAGTTTATTAGTGAATGATTCGTGACGCCACCTGTGGTGTTCGGCAATGAAGATGTTAAGCCGACGCTGCAGACAGATCCTATGGGGCAGATGGTGTGGTGCAGCAATGATGTTGTGGCCCTCCACAGGTAGGGCAGTAGTCCCAGGGCAGTGTAGATGAAGAGATAGGGGAGAGAGACATGGATGGTGCAGTGCTAGATGTGTTGACGCAGGAATAAGTGGAGGACACCAGGGCATGTAGTTACAAAGCTTTACTCACAGTCTGTTGCAGGTACAGGTGCCCGCCTCAGTGCCGTGTCCTCCGGGTCAGGGGCTCAGCCAACCTCCAGACAAGATGAAGTACTCCTTTCCAACGCTCCGCCAACATATGTGCCTTTTCTGAACGTCTCCCTTTTTGCGCCTATAGTGAAGTGCTCACAGTACTGAGTTACACTGGAGTTCCTCCTGTCAGATGTTCCTATGAACTCAACTTGTACGGCAGACAGCTGTAGCCTGCTTCGGGGACTTCTCGCTACTAAGTCCCGGTTCATTCTCGTTGCTGTTGTGCCCCCAAGTCTTGTGTGGGAATAAAGTGGTGACAACTTCTATTCCTCCGGTGTCTGCTGCATGACTAAACCATACAACCTCGGGGACCGGACCCCGGCCTTGCACTGTGAACTTGGGAAGGGTTCTTCTCTAACCCTGATCCTTAGTCCTCCTCTCCTTATGTTCCGTACTAATCCTTCTTTCTTATGGAGAGAGTCAGGCTTTCTATCAATGTTCCTTTCCTGTGCCAACGGACCCAGGTCACTGAGGTCGGCTGCAGCACTTCCTTCATCCATCCCACTCAGGGGATCTTCACTCTTCCTCTGACTCTGTCAGACTGACCAAATCCTAAACTCTTCCCGCTCTTTTGATGCTAACTAAACTCCACCCGCCTCCCAGCACGCTTCGTATTCCAAGCAGGGAGCCATCAAAGGGTGCTTTACTACACTACTATGTTGTGTGGGATGCAGGTGTTGGAGCGTGGTCAGGTGTCTCCACCTTACCTGAATGGTGGGGTACCACACCTCAGGAGGAAGTGCAGTACCTCTGTGGTGACTGAACCCTCAGGGGCGCCACAGTACCCTTAGCCTCACAATGTCTGTCGAGGTGGGAGATGGGAGGTCCCCAAAGATAGTCATCTGGTCTCTTCAATATTAGCAGGTTCAGTGAATTTTTATGTAATGTTTATGCACAGTATGAAAGGGTTGTTACAAGATCCAAAGTTAATAAACAACTGAATTTATCATTAATCCACAGCATTGTAATAAAAAGTGTTTGATCAGTGGGAACCTGGTTTCAGGGACCCCCATTGATTATGAGACTGGGGCTCCTAAGCCATCTGTTTAAATGAAGTAGCAGTTTTGCATTGCATAATGCCACTTTATTCAAAGTCTATGTGACTGATGACTACAGCAATCTCCATCAGTCTTATAGACTTTGAATGTAGTGGCAGTGTGCATGCTCAAATGCTACAGCTCCCCAAATATTGTGATCTGTTTTTGTCTCATTGGTCAGACCTTCAGCTATTCTGTGGAAGGCTTTCATCTGCTCAACCTCAGCCTTCTAATGATGTTGTCCACAAATACCTAATATTATATTGGCTGACAAGAAATTATTTCTGTCGCACAATGTGTAATGCATTTTCAAGGGCTCCTGTCGTTCTGAATAACGGGTTCATTGTGCTATGTTCCGGGCACGCTGTATGATGAACGGTGGAGGGACTGTGACCCTGGGAACTACTGTATCTTCTGGACAGAGATTATTTTGTCTTTCTGGTATGTCGATAGAGCAAATCCGTTGGGCAACCAGACCTTGTCAGAGCAGTGCTCTCCCCAGCGCTTGAGTGTTTTTTGTACCGTGCCCTCCATTTGGACGAGGCCCAATGAGAATAAATACATTTTCTGTATTGTTTCTTGCAAGCATTAAAGGATAATAAAAAGTTACCCATAGCAACCAGCCAACAATTGGCTTTGATTGATCCTTTGTGGTAGAATAATAGAAGCAGCGTGTAAGTCACCAGTGTGTTATGTTCCCGTCACATAGCTCAATGTCACCAAACCAGTCTGTACTGTGGATCATTTTTCATTTACCATATATATGATCATTAACATAACCTGTAGATTTCATTCATGTATGACCAATGTAGGCTGGAAGGGGCCGGATTAGGCTTCGGAGTAATTCTGCATAGAAGTCTTTCTTCCATATAATTTTCCATTCAGTCGGTAATAAAAGGTCTAAAGTGAACTTAGCTATAGTCATAATAGTGGGTAAAGAACTAGTAGATGAAAAAAAAAAACAAAAGTAAACTTGGCTTGCGTTATGAGTGAGTGTCCTGTACAGTTTCAAAAGACACATTAACATAAATGGTCACTGCAGATGATCTGGCAGCCAAGGTGTGTGACCACCACAAATCAGGGTTTGTGTACACAATCATACTAATTTGAGAAGTGCTATCAGTCGTTTTGACTGCTAACACTCAACCCCATGATAGTCTATAGGGCCGTGCACCATAAATTTTTTCCTCAGACTGACTAAATCGCAGCATGCACAATTTGATTCCAAGAATCAGATGACACTCACCTATTTATCTCTATGGGTCCGATTTAGAGAAGGTGAAGAAACTTTTTTTTTTCTCCACCTCTGAGAAAATTCGATCAAACTCTGATTGCAACGTGATTAGCATAATCGGAACGATTTTCACGGCCCAAGACTATGTTCACGTGAAGTGAGTGTAAGCTTTTTTATTTTATTGGGACCAAGAGTGAAGTATGAGAAGGGGTTGTCCAAGTAGTGGACAACTTCTTTAAGTCTATGGGTGCACAAAAAAATGGATCACCTATAGATCAACCATATAGCACTGCCTTTATTAACATGAAAACATTTTTTTTGGTCTTGTAAATTTCATTCACTACTGAGATATAAAACTCAT
Source organism: Dendrobates tinctorius (assembly GCF_039654945.1). Taxonomy (NCBI): domain Eukaryota; kingdom Metazoa; phylum Chordata; class Amphibia; order Anura; family Dendrobatidae; genus Dendrobates; species Dendrobates tinctorius. The sequence goes on along the minus strand of NW_027361825.1, from coordinate 26,447,142 downwards.
CTCCATAAAGTGTCCTGTGTCACACAACCCTCTAATCCTGCCCTGATGGTAGCAATCATTATCAGACAATTTACGCCGTTCATCGTCTATCTCTATAACACAATGGCAGAAGTAGGATATTAAAAAAATCCTAAATATTTTAATGATGACTATGAGTCACTGATCCCTTTGGCAAGCAATGCCCTCTTTTCTTTATGGGCTTTTTGAGGGATTGTTGGCCAACGTTGCTCCAATTGTTTTCGGTTTCATAGATTTAGGAAGTTATTCACATCCTGGCAAATGGCAAAATATTGAGTCAAAATTCAGGAATGTGAACCACCTTTTCTTGAAATGATTAAAAGATTGTATTAATGTCCCAACTCTCAAAACAGAGGGGCCATAGAGACAGGTGTTCGTTAAACGTAGGTGGTAAGATCTTAAAAAGTGACTTCCCTCACAAAAATGTAGGTGCGCCATAAAGACTTGTTAGAATTTCCCATTGGTGGGAATGCAGGTGTTAAGACTTCCAAAATAAAGGAATAAAAGTGCTCAGCTAAGAGCTACCACTCTTCGTTTGCTAAAGTGGATGCGCCGATGCCGCTACTAAAATCTATATACCATATTTTTTTACTAAAAAACTCAAATAAACTGAAATATATAATGTTAATGTATATATGCTTATATATACTGTGTATATGAATGTATATCAATATTATCAGTGGCAGTGAGGCGTTGCCCCTTTGTGCCACCCTATGTTAATGCTCCTTTACCTCACCTTATTATTGTCCCCTTTTGCCACAATATGTTATCGATGTCCCGTTGTAGCTCACAATTTAATAATGCCACTTTGTGCCTCCATATATTACTAGTGTCCCCTCTGTGCCCCTATATAGCAGTACTTCCATACCTCATCTGATCCGCCAGCTAGAGGTAGTCAACCTAGCACATATGGCATGATGAAGTGATGTCAATGTGCCACTTGGCCTTCTTCCTGTTTCACCCTCCGGCTTACCATAGTCTGACGGTTGCCTGATATACCACAGGTTTTAACCCCATCCACGTTATTAGGATGTGTTAAAAGCAGATTTGAGACAAGATTTCAGCTGAGTACTTAGTGACCAAGATCATTATGCCGCTAGACTTCAGTCTTGGAAGAAAGCAGCCAGCACTCAGATGCTCAGATGAGTGCCACCATTATTGTCCAAACCTTCTGCCATGTCTCTATAATGCTAAACAGCTCAATTCATCAAGACCAACATTATTCACGCCAGTCTGGATGAGGAGATGTGCTGGAGTCAGACAATTCTGATTCATGAAAACGGGGTTTTTTATTTCGGAAAATCTTCCTATTATCTAGCGCTATATTTCCCCTTCCCTAGTCCAGCACTAAACCTCTGCCGCTGCTCCCAGTGTATGTTATTTTTTGGAGCGCTAACATCACCACGACAGCACTGCGACCAATTAGTGGGTTCAGCGGCTCTTAGAAGCTTGTGCTATCTACTCAGGCAGAGCCGGTAAGCTCACTGATTGGCTGCAGCACTGTCAAGGTGACTGTAACAAACATCGGGAGCATTGGCAGAGACTCCTCACTGGACCCAGAGATGATGCACCAGAGGACCTGGGTTTTTTTTAAATTAGTTGTCTGGGACTTTACAATTGATGATGATCCTAAGGATAGGTCATCAATGTCTGATTGGTGGGGGTGCGACATCCGACACCCCTACCAAACTGATGTTCCCGAAGTTGTCGTGAGCCACAACAACTTATTTACCAAGCTGCACATCACACATCATTCGACGGCATAGTGGCCAAGGTCGGGTACTGCACATCTGCCTGCTATTGATTTGAGTAGGGGATGGATGTGCCGTGACCGGCTGTGGGCACTGTACAGTTAACGGACTTGTGGCGTGCAGCTTCGTAACTAATCAGTTCCGGCTTTGAATTAGAAAAAAGGATCAACTGTCATTATAAAAATGAGTAAGAAATTATAACAGGTCTCCCAGTAATATTAAGAAATAATTCAGCACGGAATTTTACATCTTTGTATAAGAAAATAAAACTCCTAAATAGGAGCCAGACAACATGTGCTAATGGGGACAAAGCTGTCCGACGTTACACATAGTTTTTCAAAAATTCTGAAAATAGAATGTTGAAAACCCACATTTTGTACGAGTGAGTGAATATGTCACTCCAGGGAAACAGTCGCTCAGAAATAACTATATTTCCAACTTCAGAATAAATTGGTCCACTTGTAGCTGTGTGTCCCTCAGGCATTACAGTCTGCTCTGCATCTCTTAAAGGGAAACTGTCACCTGTTTTTTCGTATATAAGATGCGGCCACCGCCATCAGGGGTTTATCTACAGCATTACAGAATGCTGTAGATAAGCCCCCGATGTTACCTGAAAGAGAAGAAAAACTAGTTATATTATACTCACCCAGGGGCGATCCGGGTCCGGAGGGTGTCTCGGTCCAGTCCGGCGCCTCCCATCTTCTAGCTATGAGGTCCTCTTCTTTGCTTCCCATTGCAGCCCTGGCGCAGGCGCACTGCCCTGTTGAGGGCAGAGCAGAGTACTGCAGTGTGCAGGCGCTGGACCTCTTAGTAGAGAACACGTAATGTTATAGACCAGGGGACTGAGGGCTGAGGAGCAGAGTGCAGAAAAGTCACCAACGCTCTGCTGACTCCATACCTGCAGAGTCCAAACCTCCTCTGGTATCAACATCAGCACAAACACTGCGCCCCCACCAGTAGCTTCGTGAACAATCAGCTGCTTACATCACCAGGCACAGTGCCCAGTGTTGGATGGAGTGGTGTAAAGCCACCACCACTTGAATGTGTTCTGTGCAGTGTCTGTTTGTCGTTATCCAGTGTCTGTTGGACAAGTCTTGGTTTGGTGGATGCCAGGAGAACGTTATCTGCCTGACTGCATCATGCCCGCTGTACAGTCTACAGGAAGGATAATGTGTAGCGCCAGCATCTCTGCCTCCATTACCCAGCAGAGACGCTGATTCACTCATCACCATGGTCAGCACTTATGCACTCTTCTCCTGCTGATGATGTCCGGGGTGTGAGCACTGCGCACAGATCCCAGAGCATTGTGCTTAGGGCACACGCATGCTCCCTTCTTAAAGGGGTCGCAAGCGCACCATCATAAAGTGTTCCCAGCCAATGGCTGGGAGATAAGTACTATTTAAGGCACCTGCACCTGCATGGAGGTGCCTGTGCAACGTTGTAGTTTGTTTCTAACATGCTTGCAAGTTCTCAGGTCACAGTGCTCGTATCCCAGTATACCTGACCTGCACATCAGTCTGCCTGCCTGTTTATCAGTCGTGCCCATCAGTACCAGCCTGTCAGGATACCAGTAGTGCCCATCAGTATCCATCAGTACTTGTTAAGTCAACAGTTCATGGCCATTCCTGCCACCTGTCCCTTGGGGGTCAGATACCATCGACCCGAGGTCAGTCCTGGTGTAGCACCTTGTTCCATCTCCCACGTCCCTCCATAGATCGCAGTATCACCAGCCAACAAGCATCTAAGGTTAGACTTGTTGAGGAACCTAGTCACACCCCTCCAGGCTCTCCGCAGATCATGTCACAGTGGTTCCACCACCCAGTCCGTTACATAATATTATTGAGTCGTTTTTGAAAGATCAGCATCATCACTTCCAACTTTGTTGCAACAATTTAGGGAAGGCCCTTTTCTATTCCCCATGACTGTGCCCAGTCCACAAGGTCCTGGCATAGCTGGGAGGAGTTTGATGGAAGAACATGACCAGCCACACAGAGCCCTGACTTGAACCCTATCCAACACCTTTGGGATGAACTAGCATGGAGATTGCGAGCCCAGCCTCTCCTCCAACATCTGTGTCTGATCTTATTCTCTTCTGGATAAAAGTGCAAAAATCCCCCCAGACATCTCCAAAATTTTGTAGTAAACCTTCCCAGAAGATTGTGAGCTGTAATAGCTGCAAAAGGGAAGACCAACTCCATATTAATGTCTATGGATGTAGTATGGGAGGTCATGAAATCTCTTGTAGGTGGGATGTGTGGGTGTCCTAATACTTTTGTCTGTATAGTATATCTGCTCAATGTATTGTACAAAAGAGATAGAAAATTCAATAAAAGAAGTCTAGTTGCTCCTGTAATGATGCCGATGCATTTGGGCAAGTGCTTTGAAGATAGTCAGATGTCTCACAGACCACTAGTATTGGCCAGTTTAGCTGCGGTCAAGTTCTCATCAGACTGAAATTGTTTACATTTTCTCCATCAAAGCTGTCTCTCCTACCAGAGCACTCTCACCCACTTGTGTCACAGCAGCATCTCATAATCATTAGTCATTTCTTCTGAAATCATTAATTTAATCAACTCACTATAATCTCAGGCTGCTATTAGTCAGAGGCCTCCTGGTTAAGGGGCTCTTCGTGCAACCTCAACCAGTCATCAGTCTACCTTATTTGGGTACATCGCATGCCTCTGACTTTCAGCATTATTTCTTAAATCTCAGTTTTTCTCATTGTTGGTCTTGGAGTCTGCAAAGATACAGGGATAACTTGTTCTCAAATAGACTGCCTGCACCATGGATGGAAAATATTATTACTTATGAAGGAAGGCCTCTGATTTTTATTAAGAACAGTAGATAGCGTCAAAGAATTTGTGAAATCCATTTTGATAGATAAGGAAATACTGTATGTAAAGGTTATTTATTTTGCTGTGGAATACACAAAAATAATTAGGTCCAGAGGTAAAACTAAACCGAAGGTTCCCCTAACATTATTTATAGTACTGATCTACTCATACGTGCCTGACCGACCTTTGGGACTCCTTAATGTACTACGTTCAACTGCCAACCACAGCAGTAATATTGAAAATTGGGTCTTGTACTAATTCCCTACCCTGCTCTACATTCCCCATGGTGGGCAAATGCGTATGAAAGAACCCCCTACACAATTAGGCCAAATCCACCATTTTCTTTGGTAACGGCCAATCATCTGACATTCTTGGAAAAGGAAACCCCAACAAATTAATGTCAGGTGAAAGAAAGATCAGTTCATTCGACTGCTATGTCATGTATAAGAGTACATTAAGGATTCATAGTTATCCTCTAAAAAGCTGTTTTTGTATTTAGATGTTGATGTTGAAGGCCAGGTCTATGATCCTTTGCCTATAATTCTTTAGCACCGTAGTACAATTCTGTCCTTATTTTGTACTGTTCCTACTCCGTAATGAGACCTAAGGGTGTCCCTCATCTGCATGTGTAAAGTCAACCTGTAATAAGCAAGGGCTCACGTTCCCTACAGTGCCCCCACAGGAGAAATAAAGCATTGCACTTTTTCCTTGTTATCAATTGATTGTGTAGTTGATGGACAATGTAGGCTCTTAGTAAATGGGAATTTAAGGCGGTCAAACGTATATACAAGTAGGCCAAACCAACAATTTTCATCAGAACAATCCGATGTACATGGGAGCCTCCAGACTCTCCCTCAGCTAATTAGTGTCAGGGGAGAGAATTATCGATTAAGCCAACAGTTGTTTTTATATATGAGACCTTTTCCTAAATTGTTTTATATATATTTATATATGATGATGATGAGGGCCATGTACATTATATGCTTCCCTTATATTTTTTTACAGATATAGTCAGTACTGTAATTATGTTATACTGTAGTTTAAATGAGCTACCACTGAAGTTAGGGCTCTAATGTGTGACCCTCATCAATCACTTGTAATCTTTAGAGGGACCTAGCAGTAAGTGCTCAAGTTCCCAATAGTGCCACCATATGATAAGTGATTTATTTCCTTGAAACTAGTTGACTATGTAATGGACAAGTTAAGTCCTTAGCATCTATGCCACATGGTTGATAGATAAGAAACCAATATGGGGATCCAGCCCTCTAAAACCCTTTCTAAAATGTTGTTTAAATAAAGGGTTTATGTCCTGTAGCTAGTGGAACAACCTTAGTTGGTCACACCAGATCTAAGAAATTGTATGAATACTGAGTAAAAAAACAAGGATAGGGAATCAACCAAAGGGTCATGAAAAAGTGAAGGGGCAAACGCATCCTCCTGGAAAGGAGTAGGGGCAAACACATCTTCCTTTAAAAAGATGGGACAGTCAAATCTTCCTGGAAAAGAAAAGGGGCAAACAAGTCCTCCAGGAAAGGAGAAGGGGCAAACACATCTTTTTGGAGAAAAAGGGGCAATCAAGGCTTCCTGGAAAAGAGAAGAGGCAAGCAAGTCCTCCTGGAAATTAGGAGGGGAAAACAAGTTCTCCTAGAAAGGAGAGAGGGCAAACAAGTCTTCCTGAAAAGAGAAGGGGCAAACAAGTATTCCTGGAAAATAGAATGCGCAAATAAGTCCTCCTGGAAAAGAAGAGGGACAAAAAGGAGAAGGGGCAAATATGTCCTTCTGGAAAAGAGAACGAACAAAAATGTCCTTCTGGAAAGGAAAAGGGTCAAACAAGACCTCCTAACCTGAGTTGGAAAAGGTTTAAATGTCTACCAGCACAATATGGGAGGTCGATTTTAGGCTTAGAAAATCCACTCTTTTACCTATCCATTGGTCCAGGTCAAGCATTCAGGCTAAGTATTTGTTTTTTAGGTAGTCCTCAACATATTATGATTTTCAGAGATAAGAGCAGATCCTCTATCAAGTTGAAAAGTTAGTCAAAATTGCCCAAGAGTAACTTCTCATTCCAGTTACAGTCATTTGTGAGATTATGTCCATATTTACTGCTCAAAAACTGATGTGTCATCTTATTTGTGAACATCATGTTCTTAAAGTCTGAAATCTGTTATTTGTAAATTATAAATTGTCATGGTCTACATTGGTGAAATAATTATTGACAGGTTGATGTTTTACTGACATAAGTGACATCATACTCCTGCTTATGTAATATCATAAGACTGTTGATTCCCTGGTAGTTTCGACTAATTAAAAATGTTCTGTCTTGATGTAAAACTTGGGGCTTGAAAAAATAATATTGCACAATCTCTAAGATAAGAATTATTCCATAGAAATACATGTTGTCTAAATTTTAGCATGGTGTTTTTGTTCCAACATGCTGTGCTGATTAATTTCACAATCAGAGCTCCATTTTTCTGATACAGAATTCCGAAGACAGAAATATATAACATACGTTGGGGCTACACTACATGGCTACATGTGCCACAGTCAAAAAAATCCAACGCAGATGGATTTTTTAGGGGTGTAGCTCTCACAGGTGACCTTGGCTTTGTAGGCCTCCATGTAGGTTGCTTGTGACTAAAATGTTCCCAGAAACATGGAGCGTCAACTGTATTACCGGTGTATAAGAAATTAATGATCATAGAGTGTGGGTATACTCAGATTTTAGAGGCTGGTTCTTATGACAGTTCTTCTCCGTACATGACAGCTGCTCCAACTTTGCTGGGATTATCCTAATTTATCGGAAACAATTTGGGTTAAAAAGTAGTTGATTTGGGGTTGGGACCGAGGATGGGACAAAAGTTTCCCTAAATTGCCAACAAAAATGTAGTTAATAACTGTATGCCCTTCATCCAGGCAAACTCACCGGAAATATATCTCATAGGAAGCAACTACCTTAGGATAGAAAGTGGTACAGGGTGTCAATCTAGGAGGGAAAAGTTTGTCTCAGATGACTTATGTAACTGGACCCCGTCACACTGTACCAGGTGAATATGTACATAAGAAAATAATGCAGGTGACTTTGTTATTTTAGGAGTAACCTAACCTCCTTACTTATATCAGTCATTGCTAGCGAAATCAGACTTTACAGTAATATCTTACCGATAGGCACATAAAGTCAGACCTAGACCATGATTTGAATCTTTGTGAACACATTACTGCAGTATGGCCACAAGCAGGGGATAATGGCAATGCAGCTGTGACACTTGTTATTGTCACTCTTTAAAGAGAATGTGTCATCAGAAAATGATTCATTCATTAAATCAGGTTTTCATGTTAAAAGAATATTCTGAATTGTTTTAACTTTTTTAAATTTACCAACTTTTTTTAAATTTACCATATCACTATCTATAATAATATTACATATCTTTCAATATTTACACTGGCCAATAGTCCTAATACAATACTTACAGTTGTGCTCATAAGTTTACATACCCCGGCACAATTTTTGCTATCTTGGCCTTTTTCCAGAGAATATGAATGATAACACCTACTTTTTCTCCACTCATGGTTGGTGGTTGAGTGAAGCCATTTATTGTCAGACTACTGTGTTTTCTCTTTTTAAATCACTATGACAGCACAAAACATCCAAATGACTCCGATCAAAAATTTACATACCCCATTTCTTAATACCGTGTATTGCCCCCTCTAACATCAATGACAGCTTGAAGTCTTTTGTGGTTGTTGTGGATGAGGTCTTTTATTTTCTCAGATGGTAAAGCTGCCCACTCTTCTTGGCAAAAAGCCTCCAGTTCCTGTAAATTCCTGGGCTGTCTAGTATGAACTGCGCACTTGAGATCTCCCCAGAGTGGCTCAATGATATTGAGGTCAGGAGACTGAGATGGCCACTCCAGAACCTTCACTTTGTTCTGCTCTAGCCAGTGGCAGGTCGACTTGGCCTTGTGTTTTGGATCGTTGTCATGTTGGAACATCCAAGTATGTCCCATGCACAGCTTCCGGGCTGATAATTGCAAATTTGCCTCCAGTATTTGCTGATAACATGCTGCATTATTCTTTTCTTCAACTTTGACCAAGTTTCCTGTGCCTTTGTAGCTCACACATCCCCAAAACATCAGCGATCCACCGCCAGGCTTTACAGGAGGAATGGTGTTCCTTTCATCATAAGCCTTGTTGACCTCTCTCCAAATGTAACGTTTGTAGGCAAAAAGTTCAATTTTGGTCTCATCATTCCAAATTACCTTGTTCCAGAAGTTTTGAGGCTTGTCTCTGTGCCGTTTTGCATATTGTAGCCAAGATACTTTGTGGCATTTGAGCAGTAATGGCTTTATTTTGAAGACTTGACCATGCAGCCCATTTTTCCTCAAGTGCCTCCTTATTGTGCATCTTGAAACAGCCACACCGCTAGTTTTCAGGGAGTCCAATATTTCGGCTGATGTTATTTGTGAGTTTTTCTTTGCATCCCAAACAATTTTCCTGGCAGGTGTGGACGAAATTATTGTTGGTCTACCTGACTGTGGTTTTGTTTTTACAGAGCCCCTGATTTTCCATTTGTTAATCACAGTTTGAACGCTGCTGACTGGCATTATCAATTCCTTGGATATCTTTTTGTATCACTTTCCTGTTTTATACAGTTCAAATACCTTTTCCCATAGATCCATTGACAATTCTTTTGCTTTCCCCATGATTCACAATCCAGAAATGCCAGTGGCTGGATGAAAGATGCAACAGTCTGTCTGGATCCCAGAACCTCACTCAGGTCACAGGTAAGGATGATACCTTTGGTAGCCATTCAAACCCATTTGTGTCAACTTCTGTGCATGTTATCAGGCCAAAATCACCAGGGTATGTAAACTTTTGGTCAGGGTCATTTGGATATTTTGAGTTGTTGTTATGATTTGAAAAGAGAAAACACAGTAGTTTGACAATAAATGGTTTCACCCAACCACTAACCATGAGTGCAGAAAAAGTTTTGGTGTTATCATTCATGTTCTCTGACAAATGGCCAAGAAAGAAAAAATTCTAAAGGGGAATGTAAACTATTGAGCACAAATGTATGCTTGCTGTTCTTTACAGATAACTTTTCAACAGTCTCATTATCATCATAGACAGGATTACGAGTGAGAACACCTCTATAGCGTAGATAACAAAGGAGCCACCATATACAACAGGTGATGTCACAGCTCACCTCCTCCCCCTTCTGTACAATGACTGATATCACCTGTATATACAGTAGATAGTACAGGATCCACGATTCACAATGTGATATCACAGCTCACCTCCTCCTCACACCTCTCTATATATTAATATTACATAACACAGGATCCACCATTCACAATAGGTGATGTCACAGCTCACCTCCTCCCTTCTCAATTACCTTTCCCCACATTATAGCATACTCTGATTTTTTTTATATGCTGATAATGATGGTCTGAATCAGTAAATTGTTGCTAATATCCATAAGAAGAACAGGAAAAAGGAGTTTAAGAGGCTCAGTGGATAGTATGAAAACCGCAGGATTTTTTTTCTCTTATATATATATATAACTAGCTGAAGAGCCCGGTGCTGCCCGGGCATATTAACTAACTGTGGTTAGTTATAGCAAATTATAATTATCCTCCATCCCATAGTCCCGTGCCCATATACCCATCATACATATTCACGATCCCATAGGCCCGTGCCCATATACCCATCATACATATCCTCCATCCCATAGTCGAGTGCCCATATACCCATCACACATCCTCCATCCCATAGTCCCATGCCCATATACTCATCACACATCCTCCATCCCATAGTCCCATGCCCATATACCCATCACACATCCTTCATCTCATAGTCCCATGCCCATATACCCATCATACATATTCGCCATCCCATAGTCGAGTGCCCATATACCCATCAGACATCCTTCATCTCATAGTCCCATGCCCATATACCCATCATACATATCCTCCATCCCATAGTCCCATGCCCATATACCCATCATACATATTCGCCATCCCATAGTCCCGTGCCCATATACCCATCATACATATCCTCCATCCCATAGTCGAGTGCCCATATACCCATCACACATCCTCCATCCCATAGTCCCATGCCCATATACTCATCACACATCCTCCATCCCATAGTCCCATGCCCATATACCCATCTCACATCCTCCATCTCATAGTCCCATGCCCATATACCCATCATACATATTCGCCATCCCATAGTCGAGTGCCCATATACCCATCAGACATCCTTCATCTCATAGTCCCATGCCCATATACCCATCATACATATCCTCCATCCCATAGTCCCATGCCCATATACCCATCATACATATTCGCCATCCCATAGTCCCGTGCCCATATACCCATCATACATATCCTCCATCCCATAGTCCAGTGCCCATATACTCATCACACATCCTCCATCCCATCATCATACATATTCTCCATCCCATAGTCTCATGCCCATATACCCATCATACATATTCGCCATCCCATAGTCGAGTGCCCATATACCCATCACTAGAGTTGAGCGACTTTTGGTTTTTTAGGGTCGCGTTTCGTTTCGTGAAACCCGACTTTTCCAAAAGTCGGGTCGAGCAAGATCGTCCGATTATAGGGAAAAGTCGGGGTCGTCCCGAAACACGAAACCCAATGTAAGTCAATGGGGAATAAAAGTCGGCAGTGAGAGGAGGACAGGAAACACACCTACAGTGCCCATTTGAATGCCAAAAGCATCAATTCTTCTTACTTAAGCTTGTCAACCTTAATTAACTTCATAATACAAGTTACGCACTGAAAAATGGGGGTTATTTGGCTAAAGTTGTGGGGGGGAGGGCTGGCTGCAGGTTTTCATGTGCCCTGGGCGAAAGAGCGCCCCTTTAACACATGCCACAACTCATCATGCTCCGATACGGCAGAGAAATAGCGGTATAGTACAATGAAAAATACTTCACTTTTTACATCTCATGACGAGGCCCATCTATTTCTCCATACAGAATCATTGGTCCCATATAATGTTTGAAACAGTATATGATGAGCTCCACATAATGCTACAGTATATGTTGGTCCCCATGGATGAAGCTCCACTGTCTTATGGGCCCAAATAATGCTCCAAACATAATGGGCCCCATTTCTAATGCTCTAGTGTATAATGGGCCCTGTAAATGCTGCTCCAGTGTCTGATGTCCACCTTTGGAATGTTCCAGTGTATGGTGGGCCCCATCTATCATTCTCCAGAGTATAGTGCTCCCCAAAAATTGCTGTCCCAACATTGAAAACAATCAAATAAGTCTCCTCGCTAGGGAATCCCTGTACTAGTCTAGACTCCTCGTCGTCCCCATCTTCCATCTCACTGCACAGTATTTCAACTTTGCAAGTGCTGTGATCCTGGGCAAGCAGGGGGGGCCCACTCGTTGGCGACGGCACTGGCACAGGGCCCCTGATAGTATGGTGGTGTGTCTGATGGCGGGTGGGCCGAACCTGCACTTTCATCTGCAGCTTCCTCTTTGTCACCGTGTAAGATGGAACTGTATATGGGAAGGGTAACCTGAGTTTCATCAGGGTCAGATTCAGGCCGGGTAGCGTGCGAGGGTAATGTAGTGGTCTGGGTCAATGTACCAGCAGATTCATCGAGTAGTGGCTGGGCATCAGTGCACTTGTGTCGCCCCCAGGAGTACGGTCGCCACAGTGGCATTACATTCTTCCTAGGGAGTGTGATGTCATGCTTGGGAGCAACGAAGGATCTCTCTAGCAGGTTAACTGATTGGGCGGCGTTATTCCCACGAGTCATGACCCTCCAAACAGCGTTCATGAAGGCAAAGTGTTTGTTTTACGTGGGCAGTATGGTTGCAAAGCTGAACCTTAAAGGAATGTCCAGAAGGGCACCACCAGGAGTGGAGCCTACGGTTAAATTCGACTCCACCTGGGAAACCTCAACCATGCCAGCTACAGAACAGATGCACACATTGCAAGCTTAATTCCGTTAACGAACGAGACTCCGTCATGCCCCGCGGTCCGAGTCCGGCTTACTAGAGGGACACGTGAGGCTCTGGCACATGAGATTGGCCAATAACTGGTGTGTCATGCCCTTACATGTCCGTGGCTGCATGTGCGCTACACTGAAAAGGCCAGCGTTTGTCGCTTACAGGTGCAGATAACCCGCTGAACAACGTTAGTGATGGGGATCACTGATTACAATTATTACCCGGGAACAATGATTTCCCAGTAAGTGCAGGTCAACCGCAGTTCCGGAATTAGGCCTAACCATCATTCCTGAAAAAATGAAAAACTTACGTGTGCAAACCACAGGTGCTGTAGCTTGCTTAACAGCTCGCCAGCCGTTCTCACGCCCAGTATGGATTACACGTGATTGCACAAAGGTGAGAAAGGGTACCGTATCCCCGGATAACATGTATGGATAGTGTACACATTCAAAATATATGTCTCAGGAGGCAGGCTCAGACGGTGTTAGGCCCAGTATGGATTGCACGTGATTGCACAAAGGTTAGAAAGGGTACCGTATCCCCGGATAACATGTATGGATAGCGTACACATTCAAAGTATATGTCTCAGGAGGCAGGCTCAGACAGTGTTAGGCCCAGTATGGATTGCACGTCATTGCACAAAGGTTAGAAAGGGTACCGTATCCCAGGATAACATGTATGGATAGCGTACACATTCAAAATATATGTCTCAGGAGGCAGGCTCAGACGGTGTTAGGCCCAGTATGGATTGCACGTGATTGCACAAAGGTTAGAAAGGGTACCGTATCCCCGGATAACATGTATGGATAGCGTACACATTCAAAATATATGTCTCAGGAGGCAGGCTCAGACGGTGTTAGGCCCAGTATGGATTGCACGTGATTGCACAAAGGTTAGAAAGGGTACCGTTTCCCCGGATAACATGTATGGATAGCGTACACATTCAAAATATATGTCTCAGGAGGCAGGCTCAGACGGTGTTAGGCCCAGTATGGATTGCACGTGATTGCACAAAGGTTAGAAAGGGTACCGTATCCCCGGATAACATGTATGGATAGCGTACACATTCAAAATATATGTCTCAGGAGGCAGGCTCAGACGGTGTTAGGCCCAGTATGGATTGCACGTGATTGCACAAAGGTTAGAAAGGGTACCGTTTCCCCAGATAACATGTATGGATAGCGTACACATTCAAAATATATGTCTCAGGAGGCAGGCTCAGACGGTGTTAGGCCCAGTATGGATTGCACGTGATTGCACAAAGGTTAGAAAGGGTACCGTATCCCCGGATAACATGTAAGGATAGCGTACACATTCAAAAGATATGTCTATACATCAGGAGGCAGGCTCAGACGGTGTTAGGCCCAGTATGGCTTGCAAGTGATTGCACAAAGGTGAGAAAGGGTACCGTATCCCCGGATAACATGTATGGATAGCGTACACATTAAAAAGATATGTCTATACATCAGGAGGCAGGCTCAGATGGTGTCAGGCACAGTATGGATTTGACGGCCCAGACTACACAGCGGAGGAGCAGGGAGAGGTAAAGATTGCAAATGCTGGGGCCCTGCCCAAGCAAGGGGGGCCCACTCGTGGGCGTCGGTACTGGCACTGGGCCCCTCATAGTACGGCGGTGTGTCTGACGGCGGGTGTGCACCACCACGGTCAGAGACACTTGATTGCACTATGAGGGACCCTGTGCCAGTGCCCGCGCCCAAGAGTCGGCCTACCCACCTGTCCAGGGCAACGGCACTCGCACGGTGTCGTGCGCTAGGTGGTGACCCCGGCCATGGGGGGGGAGGCAGCACAGTTAGGGAGTTTTAGAAAGTGGCATATGTTGATGTTGGACATTCAGCTGATGCAAAAGGCGAAATAGGTCAAGTCCCAGGAAGAGGTGGACCAAAGCAAGCCATTTTTCTGTCACCCTATGTGTCATCAGGGGAAGGTGGGACAAAATCCTTGGAAACCCATGCATGGTTCATTTTAATGAAAGTTAGATCATCCACATTTTGGGTTGACAGACGGGTCCTTTTTTCTGTCAGGATTGATCCAGCTGCACTGAAGACTCTTTCCGATAGCACACTTGCAGCTGGGCAAGCGAGCTCCTGTAAGGCATATTGGGCCAATTCAGGCCAGGTGTCCAGTTTAGCGGCCCAATAGTCAAAGGGGAATGACCTGTGTGGGAGAACATCGATATGGGAGGAAAAGTAGTTTGTAACCATAGTTGACAACTGCTGTCTCCTGTCACTTTCCATCGATGCAGTATTACCAGTTGTGTGAGCGGTATTTGAAAAATCAGTCCACAACATTGTCATGAAACCCCTGTCTCCAACGCCACTTCTGCTGTGTGCACCACGAACACCTCTGCCAAGCTGCCCCCGGCCCGTACGGCTCGTGTGAGAACCATCACCGCTGCTGTGTGCTGGGAATGCCTCAAGCAACCGATTTACCAGAGTTGCTTGTTTATTAGCCAATATTAGGTCAAGGTTCTCCTGTGGCATGATGTTTTGTCATTTGCCTTTATAGCGTGGATCCAGGATGCTGGCCAACCAGTAGTCGTCATCGTTCATCATTTTGGCAATGCGTGGGTCCCTTTTTAGGATCTGCAAGGCATAATCTGACATGTGGGCCAATGTTCCCGGTGTCAATGATGCACTGCGAGTGCTGGTTGGAGGAGCACTTTCTGGCAAATCCACATCCCTCCAGTCACGCACAAACCCTGTACCAGACCTTGCCACGCCAACATTTTCACTTGCCCCACGAGATGCATCCTCCTCCCCTAAGTAATCATCCCCATCATCCTCCTCCTCCTCCTCATCTTCCTCCACCTCGTCCAGGAGAGGTCCCTGAGCAGACAATGGCTGAATGTCATCAAGGATTCCCTCCTCCTCTTCCTCCTCATCAACATTGGCTGCAGACGCCTGCTCCTTAAGGTGCGTCAAAGTTTGCATGAGCAGACGCATAAGTGGGATGCTCATGCTTAGGATGGCGTCGTCTGCGCTTACCAGCCGTGTGCATTCCTCAAAACACTGAATGACTTTACAGAGGTCTTTCAGCTTCGACCACTGCACACCTGTCAACTCCATGTCTGCTCTCAAAGTGCCTGGCCGTGTATCCTCCCACAAATGCATTATGGCCTGCCTCTGCTCGCACAGCCACTCCACCATGTGCTGGGTGGAGTTCCACCTTGTTGCAATGTCGATAATGAGGCGGTGGTTGGGAAGGTGGAGCAATCGCTGCAGCTTCTGCATACGAACGGAGTGTACAGGCGACCGGCGGATGTGCGCGCACAGTCTTCGCACCTTCTGGAGCAGGGCTGTTAACTCCGGATAATTTTTGAGGAAGCACTGTATCACCAGGTTCAAGGTGTGAGCCAAGCAAGGTATGTGGCTGAGTTTTGAAAGGGCTATGGCTGCCACAAAATTACGGCCGTTATCACTAACTACCTTGCCTGCCTCAAGATGTACACTGCCCAGCCATGACTCAGTTTGTCGCTTCAAGTACTCGGCCAGCACCTCGGCGGTGTGTCTGTTGCCCAAACACATCATCTGCAACACAGCCTGCTGACGCTTTCCACTAGCTGCTCGATAGGGGGACACATCGTGTGCAACAGTGGCAGCTGCAGATGGAGTGCTCGTACGACTGCGCTCTGTGGACGAGCTTTCGCTTCTGGAGGAGGAGGAGGAGGGTCGAACGCCTACAGCCAACTGTTTCCTATACCGTGGGCTAGGCAGCACTGTCCCACCACCGCTGTCCCCTGTGGACCCTGCATTCACCACATTAACCCAGTGCGCAGTGATGGACACGTAACGGCCCTGGCCATGCCGACTGGACCATGCATCAGTTGTGAGGTGCACGTTTCCGCTCACTGACTGCTTGAGTGCATGGACAATGCGGTCTTTCACATGATGGTGGAGGGCTGGGATGGCTTTGCGAGAGAAGTGGCGACTGGGTAGGTCATAGCGTGGTACTGCATAGGCCATGAGTTCGCGGAAAGCTGTGCTTTCCACCAACCGAAAGGGCATCATCTCAAACGAGATTAGTTTGGCAATGTGGGCGTTCAAACCCAGTGTACGCGGATGAGAGACTGAGTACTTTCTTGACCTACTCATAGTGTCTGGGAGGGTGAGCTGGACTTGAGAGCTGCATATGGTGGAAGTAGCGGTGGACAGGGCAGACTGAGAGAGGGTTGATGATGGTGATGGAGTTGGTGTTCTTTCTGATGGCCTAGAATCAGTCTTTCGTTGATATAACAGTGGGATTCCCTGACTGCTGTGGCCTTGCAACGACACCTCAACATTTGCTGCTGTGCTAACCGGTGGGCTTACAGTGGGGGAAACAATGTAGCGTTGCTGACTACCTTCGTTGTGATCAGTTGCACATGTGGCACTTGAGGTTTGGTGTTGTGTCCACGCTTGCAAGTGCATGCTGGTTAAATGTCTAAGCATGCAACTGGTATTCAAATTTTTCAGATTTTTCCCTCGGCTAAAGGTCTTTGCGCACTTCTTACAGATAACCTTGGCCTGATCATGAGGATTTTGTTCAAAAAAGTGCCACACTGCACTCTTCCTACTTTGGCAGACATTTTGCGGCCTAGCACGCTGTGATCTTTTGACCCTCTGGACAAGCTGTCCAGCAACTCTTTTGATGTTTGGAACCTGTCTTTGGAGTGCTCCGGGCCTGCCAGATAACAGCTGTTGCGATGTCGATGTCTGCTGTGGATGCTCCTCATCTGAGCTATTGGAAGCAGCACCCTCTTCCCCCAATGGATGCCAATCTGGGTCAATAACTGGGTCATCCATCACCTCCTCTTCTATGTCATGTGCACCTTCCTCTGTGTCACCGTGTATGGTGGTATAGTGTGCGGGAAGGGGCACCTTAGTCTCATCAGGGTCAGAATCTGGCTCTGTACACTGCGAGGACAATGTAGTGCTCTGAGTGAATGTACCAGCAGAATCATCCATCAGCGGCTGTGCATCAGTGCACTCCATGTCAGATTCATCTTGGCCTGGGTAATTCACCATTTCACTTGATAATCCAGGCATGGTATGTGAAAACAGCTCCATGGAGTAATCAGTAGTATGGCCTGCGTCATCCTTCAATCTTGGTTGGGGTGAAGGACACAAGGAAAGGTGTGGTTCATGAACATGAGCCTCCAATGACGACTCAGTGCTTTTACTTTTTACAACTGAAGAAGAGGAGGCGATAGAGCTGGAGGCTGAGTCAGCAATGTAAGACAAAACTTTTTCCTGATGCCCTGGCTTTAAAAGCGGTTTGCCAACTCCTAGAAAACTAAGCGTTCGAGGCCTTATGTAGCCAGACAATGACGCAGGCTCAACACATTCGGTCCTATTTTGCTCTTGCCACTACCATCAGATCCACCACCAACACCATCATTACCAGCTGCCAACCCCCGCCCAATTCCACGGCCTCTTCCACCAGCCTTCCTCATTTTTGGTAGAAATGTAGACAAAATCCAACAAACTATATAGTAATGTAAAACAAGGTACAAGGTGTCTATAGGACAGGGGAGATTTTGAATTTCTGCAGACACTTGTGGACACTGGACACTTTTGGATTGTGTGAGGCCCAATGAATATCTGAGCGCTATGTGACAGGCTTGATGGCACAGCTGTGACAAAAGTGACTAGAGGATAAGGGAGATTTTGAATCTTTGCACACACTTTTGGACACTGGACACTTTTGGATTGTGTGAGGCCCAATGAATATCTGAGCGCTATGTGACAGGCTCGATGGCACAGCTGTGACAAAAGTGACTAGAGGATAAGGGAGATTTTGAATCTCTGGACACTTTTGGATTGTGTGAGGCCCATGAATATCTGAGCGCTATGTGACAGGCTCGATGGCACAGCTGTGACAAAAGTGACTAGAGGATAAGGGAGATTTTGAATCTCTGCACACACTTTTGGACACTGGACACTTTTGGATTGTGTGAGGCCCAATGAATATCTGAGCGCTATGTGACAGGCTCGATGGCACAGCTGTGACAAAAGTGACTAGAGGATAAGGGAGATTTTGAATCTCTGCACACACTTTTGGACACTGGACACTTTTGGATTGTGTGAGGCCCAATGAATATCTGAGCGCTATGTGACAGGCTCGATGGCACAGCTGTGACAAAAGTGACTAGAGGATAAGGGAGATCTTGAATCTCTGCACACACTTTTGGACACTGGACACTTTTGGATTGTGTGAGGCCCAATGAATATCTGAGCGCTATGTGACAGGCTCGATGGCACAGCTGTGACAAAAGTGACTAGAGGATAAGGGAGATTTTGAATCTCTGCACACACTTTTGGACACTGGACACTTTTGGATTGTGTGAGGCCCAATGAATATCTGAGCGCTATGTGACAGGCTCGATGGCACAGCTGTGACAAAAGTGACTAGAGGATAAGGGAGATTTTGAATCTCTGCACACACTTTTGGACACTGGACACTTTTGGATTGTGTGAGGCCCAATGAATATCTGAGCGCTATGTGACAGGCTCGATGGCACAGCTGTGACAAAAGTGACTAGAGGATAAGGGAGATTGGATTGCTTTTAAAAAAGTAGTTTGCAGAGCAGTTGGTAAACAGCAATGCCAGCCTGTCAGGAAGCCTTAAAAGGCAGCCCAACAACCAACACCACTGATACACCACAATATAGCCTCCCCTTGCACTGCACACACAGTGACTGGTGTGTTGTGCAGGCCAAATTGCTAGCAGCAGAAGCAGTTTTTTTTTCTTCTCAGCAGGACAAAAAAAAAAAAAATTGGGATTGCTTTTAAAAAAGCAGTTTGCGGAGCAGTGGGTAAACAGCAATGCAGGAATGTCAGGAAGCCTTAGAAGGCAGCCCAACAACCAACACCACTGATACACCACTATATAGCCTCCCCTTGCACTGCACACACAGTGACTGGTGTGTTGTGCAGGCCAAATCCCTAGCAGCAGAAGCAGTTTTTTTGTCTTCTTCCCTGCCTAACGCTCTCCCTACAGAATCAGCAGCAACCTCTCCCTATACTGAGATCGGCAGAAGTAAGATGGCGGTCGGCGTGCACGCCCTTTTATACCCCCTGTGACGCCCACCAAAGCAAGCCAATCACTTGCATGCCCTTCTGAAAGATGGTGGTGACCCCTGCCTATGTCATCACGTTGCCCACAGTGTCCGTGGATCCTGATTGGCTGAAAAAGAGCGCAAAACAAACTTTTGAAACGCGACTTTGGCGCGTAAGTCGCCGACCTCGTGGCCGACCTCATCCTAGGGTCGGGTTTCGTTTCATGAAACCCGACTTTGCCAAAAGTCGGCGACTTTTGAAATTTTTCGACCCGTTTCGCTCAACTCTACCCATCACACATCCTCCATCTCATAGTCCCATGCCCATATACCCATCATACATATTCTCCATCCCATAGTCCCATGCCCATATACCCATCATACATATTCTCCATCCCATAGTCCCATGCCCATATACCCGTCATACATATCCTCCATCCCATAGTCCAGTGCCCATATACCCATCACACATATTCTCCATCCCATAGTCCCGTGCCAATATACCCATCACACATATCCTCCATCCCATAGTCCCGTGCCCATATACCCGTCATACATTTCCTCCATCCCATAGTCCAGTGCCCATATACCCATCACACATCCTCCATCCTATAATCAACCATTATGACATCATAGTGAGCGGTGGGGCTTGCAATCTATGATGACATCAGCGTCGCCATGGCAACCATTATGACATCATAATGAGGGGCGGGGCTTGATACACACACACACACTTTTTCCCCATTATGTAGATGGGGGCAAAATTGTATGGTGAATTGGAACGTGCGGGGTTAAAATTTTGCCTCACAACATAGCCTAGGACACTCTTGGGGGTCCAGACGTGTGACTGTGCCAAATTTTGTGGCTGTAGCTGCGACGGTGCGGATGCCAATCACGGACATACACACACACACACACACACACACACACACACACACACACACACATACATACATACACACACTTGAGATATATCACAGCGCACACATAAAAAATACACGTAAAAGCATGATTTAAACTGTAGGCCATTTTCTGATGCACTTTCCCTACAAGACATTTAATGACAGCTTGCTTCAGATCCAGCATGTGAACCATGGAGAACTGAGGCGGACAACGTTTAGAAGGGCTGGAGGTCACTTCCTTGGAATGTTTTGGACGCTACAAAAGAATTTTCCACTTGTGCCTTGGAAAGCAAACAAGGATCAAATGTAAAATCTTCATTACAAGGGAGGCTAAATAAAGCAGATCCATTATACAACCAGAAGCTAGCCAACTTTCTAGTATCCTTTCCTTTCTAGTTATCAAGATCTCTGCTGGCTGTCAGGGAATACAAACCTTTTAGTTTTACTTCCAAAGTCTAAAAACCTTCATCTTTACCCAATCTTTTTGTTGGCTTAGTGACTACAGTTACCTTGAGGTGTATGCATTATTGTTGTGAACTGGGAAAAAATTTTGTGAGTTTTCACGATCCCCTGAAAATTAGTAGATCACAGGGTATCTCAAGGCTGTGACCTGCAACGATTGGCATTTTCTACTGGATAGGCGATAAATTCTTTTCACCAGACAAACCCTTTAAAAAGACCACCAAGCTGGCATAAGGAAACATTGAAGCCATGCCATACTCATTGGGAAATAAAATATACAAATAGCCTCTTCAGAGAGGAAAAGAACAGGTTTTCTTGTCCCACCTACTAGAAGTAGCAATCCCAAAATTCAATATCGACCCTTTAAAGGGAATCTGTCATAACAATAAACCATCCTATACCATTTATATGAGCCTGATGGACACAGGACGTTGAAGAAAATAATACCTTGATATATACGATCTGAAGTTTTATTCCTAAAAAAAATCCACATTTTTATTAATATGAAAATGAGCTGTTAAGATCTATGGGTTGGACATAGAGCTCCCTGATAATCTGCCTCCAGGGCTTATTTGTAAATGAAAGCGGGAGTTACACATGAGGATCAGGAAAGCAGACTGTTTGCTATTACATGTCTCGCACTGGTAACTCCACCTTTCATTTACAAATAAGCCCTGGAGGCAGATTCTCAGGAAGATCTTTGTCCATCCCATAGATCTTAACTGCTAGTTTACATATTAATAAAAACTTGGATTTCTCAGGAACAAGGCATTAAATCTCAGATATCAACCTATTATTTTCAATGACCTGCATGCCTATATTGACAGCTTAGGAGGATTGATCCTATTGACAGATTCCCTTTAAAAAAAACCTTGCCACATGACTTAAGATGTCGATCTAAACCTTTTGCAGACAACTGTTTCAGGGTTCTTGCTCCTCATCAGTGCAAAGCAAAATGTCTAATGACTGGGTGAGAGACCTGGAAAGAAGAGGGGGCAAACACATCCTCCTTTCTAATGGGGTAAAGAGTCTTATTAAGGAAATGTCCAAGTTGGGTTATGGAGACTTATTGGCCATGCAGTGCTCCAGTGGGTAATAAAATATGCAATTAACCTTTTCTCAGAGCAGGACAAATAAAAAGGAAGATCAGGCATGTTTAAATCCAACATGCCCAACCTTTCTTTTCTCAGACAACTAGGAGAGTTAAGACACCCATAGGACCAATTTGCAGGTGTCGGAAGATGTGGTTGATGTTCATCTGATGTATAGGGAAAACATATTCTTCCCTTTACATGACTGATAGTGATGTACATGCGGTTTGTGTGTGGTCAGTATAATAGCTGGCTTGTCTTCAATGTTTGCTTAAGCTCAGTAAGCTCTGCACATGAAAGCCCCTTGCACCATTAATCTTACACAGAAGCTGTCTCATCTCCAGCGCACTGTCACTAGACTTCTCTGAAATCTATAAGACACACTTCTTACAATATGACCTCCAGCCATCTCTATAATGGCAATGATAACGTCCTGACAATGATCTCGCTGATAACAATCACGTAATGCCGGTCATAGATATAGTCATAACTGGAATCTTCTATAGTCACAATATTATAATATGATTGTGTATTTAATAAATAATAAGTTACATTGTCTAATACAATTCGATATCTGTGTCCCTTCTGGTCAGGATCACCATTAGCCATTAATACTGAGCATTGTATGGAAAGTCGCGGATAATGCCAGGGCAGTGTTTGATGAGTGAGTCAGTCGGCCTTTGGCAGGGCGCACACAGCTACCGCATGAGGAAGTTCATTCATCATTCAAAAGGAAAAGAAAGATTTCACCAAAGAGAATTATCGGTCAAAAGCTCAGCCTTTCATTACGGAGTTACCCGAGGACAATGACATCTTTATAGATAATGTCTATGAAGCAAGATTTTTCTTTCAATTTTGTGGTTTTGGCCAAGTGTTGGAGCGCAAACTGTAAATTAGGCATTTCTGAGCCAGATGAAAGCGCTCGTTAACAACATTATCTCAATCAATATATTACACCTCTAGTTAACTTTAGGCGCCACCCCAAAAAAACTTTACTGAAGTTGTATTTATATAAAGCAATCTTCAGTAAGGTTGGCTTAGTTCCGAGTAATCCATACTTGGAAACTGTCCCGAATTTTCAGAAAAAATGCTTGCAAAATTTGAGGCATTGCAGGATAAATAAAAGACAGGCTTTGAACAAAACCCACCCACATTTGAGTGGTTTCAGCAGGAGTTTGGCTGAATCTCTACAGGACTAAAATATGCATAAGCTAAGGAGCAACGTCTCTCCTTGAGAAAAGTGATGGGGTAAGGAGACTTATAGGCCGTGCAATTCTTCTCTGGGGAATTAAATATGAAAATTGCTTGTTCAGACAGGAAGAGGACTTGATCTCTAGTGCCAGTTATTGGAAGTAGCAATCCTAAAAGGTAATATCAACCCTTTAACGAGAACTGCCACATGACCTAGGAAAAATGTCAAAACAAGAATCTCCATTTTTAGACACGTGTTTCAGGATGCTGCCCCTCCTCAGTGCTAAGCAAGAAATCTGATTTTGGTTATGTGACTTTTAGGACTGATATTTCCAATAGAGGTCAAGTCCTCTTCCTCTCTGAAGAGGAAATTTGCATATCCATAAGTTACCAACACAAGGGCAACGTTGCTTTGCAGCACTGGGGTCCTTGGTTAAAATCTCACCATGGACAAAATCTGTAATGAGCTTATATGTTCTCTCCATGTTTGGGTGGGTTTCTTCTCACACTTAAAAGAAATCCTTGAATTTAGATTGTGAGCCCCATTGGGGACAGTGATAACAATGCGTTATGCTTTGGTGCTATATAAGCAAGCACAATAAATAATGCACTTTTCTCATTACAACAAAAAGGTGGTCCTACAGAGCGAGAGACTGTTTTCAAAAAGTGAATTATGTATGAAGCTCCGTAATGGCAGGATCAGACTACACACACGGCTCGTTTTTTTTTTTTTTACCGTGAAAACTATACAATGGGACTGGTTACACATCCTCCTGACATGCAGAATTGTCTCAGATGAGTATGCATATAGTCTGAACTTTAAGAGAGGAGCACATATTAGTTGAGGACCGGCCAATCATCTGATGTTTGAGTTGACTCCCGAGTCTGCTGTACCTGCAGCTAGAAATCCCCGTCTCAGTCAGCTGTATCTGCTACTGGAAATCTTCAACCCCTCTGGGTTCTTAAACCAATCAGGCATGTTGATATCATAGAATCACATAATCCTAGAATGTTAGAGTTGGAACGGACCTCCAGGGTCATCATGTCCAACTCCCTGCTCAATGCAGGATTCACTAAACCATTTCATACAGATTTCTATCCAGCCTCTGTATCCATCTGCCCAATCCTTCTCTCTCTGATATCTCAAATCAGTGGAAGAGTTGGGTGATCACATTTATTGGTTGACATATGGGTTAGTACTCCAACAAATCCAGAAAATAAGGAGAGATAACCAGTGGTGGACTTTGTGAGCATTATGTAGAATCAGAGGGGGGTTGATAGGCGAGCATGTGCCATTTAAACACACTAAGTAAAAATAATAATGGGTGAAAACATTGGCGGACACAGACAGACGAGGCCTCTGTGCAAAAACATTGAGTTGCTCTTTTGCAGAACAATAGCTCATCATAATGAACATTTATACCTACTTTGGAGATAGTAGTGGACCTCCTTACCTCTTCACCACCTGTGCGGCCGCACAGGGTGCATCAATGATATGTCCGCCCTTTGGTGGAAAACTCTGTGTATTTCTATGTGAAATATATGTTTATGACACATCACGTTGACATTTGGGAAATATTGGGTTAGTATAGTAAAGCGTACATCTAACCTATCTAACCCTATGTTTGCTTGTTCTCCTAGGCTTTGATTTCACCGTGGACCCATTCAACATCACCTCCTCCCTGGGCAAGGACATTGTTCTACGGTGCGCCCTGACTGTGAGCGGTGATGCAGAGATACCAGATGTGGAATGGTTGAGAGATGAAGAATCTTTGTCATACACGGATATCGATCAGATCCAGATACCACAAGATGATGATACCTCATTGGTCATCAGTGAACTTAGGTTTGTTGAAAGCATGAATATCAGTCCACATTCATCATCTAAAAAAAGTGCAGGCAGCACATGTACCGCTCAAAAACAGCGCAAATGACGTACAAGCGCCATTCACCTACAGTACCACTCACAAACAACACTTGGTGGTTCTATTTTTCTTCCAATTACTGAACTCTGGTAGAATCCTAGAAAGACCCAAACTCAAGTCCAGATTAACTGCCTATTCCGACTTTAATAATAAGCTTGCTGTAGCATACCTGTATGTGGTTGCCTTTTAAGATTCTGGTCCCATGCTTTGCTAGTTTGTATTACCTAGCCTTAAACCGTCCATACATATTAGATGGCTATCATCCAAAGAAGTTTCATCCATTGATTTCATTGACGGTCATTTCGGCCATCTCTCACAAACACAAGAGCAATTGTTCAGCCAAGTGCTCCTGTAAATGCTGAGAAAGCCACCAGTAAACATCTCAGCGTATGACTTATCTCTGGGAAAATAGAGCAGCGGTCCGAAATTGGATATGCCCTATTGACATCTCTCCTGACGATTGATCTGCCAGCTCCTCACATACATTAGAGTCTGTAAAACCTGTCGATAATGGCAGGTGCAGATGACATTAATCCAATGTGTATCATGGTCATCCCTGGGGGCCAGGCGGTATACCTACCATTGGAATTATAGACAGCTTCAGTATTTAATTTACAAGTTTTGAGAGCTATGGTTATGGTTAAGATCAGGGTTAGCTGTATAGAGAAAAAACCATATTGGTGCCAAACCTTCCAGGCAACTACAAACCTCCCAAATATAGTATATGAAAAAATTGGAAGCATCACTCCAGAAAGTAAAGTGCAAAGTTATTCAACTTTATTGTCTTTTCAGTTCATACTGTGAACTTCTCTTTTCTTTTTGTATAGAGAACTCCCCAAAAGGGAGCATCACTCCCAAAATCAAATGTTGAAAAAATGGATTTTAATAACCCCATGTGAAGACATATCAGCTGAAAATGGCAGAGCTTTTCTCAAGCTTTAAGCATTTTTTGGGGAGTTTTAAATCTAAGAGGTTTTTTGGCAATAGCTTTAGAGGCTTTGCACCCAACTTTGTATGGAATAGTGCAGCCTTTATTTTTTAGATAGATAGATACTGTAGATAGATACAGTGGGTATGAAAGTATTCAGACGCCTTTAAATTTTTCACTCTTTGTTTCATTGCAGTCATTTGGTAAATTCAAAAAAGTTCATTTTTTTTTCTCATTAAAGGGAACCTGTCACCTCGTTTTTCAGCTATAAGGTGTGGCCACTGCCTTTTGGGGCTTATCTACAGCATTCTAGAATGTTATAGATAAGCCCCTCCCCCCGATCTAACCTGAAAGATAAGAAAAACAAGCTGGGTCTCTCTGACCTTTCCTGGCACCTGCGCACTGCAGTACTTGGCTCTGCCCTCAACAGGGCAGATCAGTACGCCTGCCCAGGAGCCACGACATGAAGCAAGGAAGATGACGACAACGCATGAAGATGGGAGGCGCCGGACCCGGACCTGCGACACCCATATGACCGGACCGCCCCGAGTGAGTATAATAAAACTTGTTTTTCTTTTCTTTCAGGTTAGATCGGGGGCTTATCTGCAGCATTCTAGAATGCCATAGATAAGCCCCGAAACGCAGTGGCCGCAGCTTATAGCTGAAAAACAAGGTGACAGGTTCCCTTTAATGTACACTCTGCAACCCATCTAGACTGAAAAAAACTGAAATGTCAAAATTTTTGAAAATTTATTAAACTGAAATATCACATGGTCACAAGTATTCAGACCCTTTCCTCAGACACTCATATTTAAGTCACATGTTGTCCATTGCCATGTAATCCTCCTTGAGATGGTTCTACTCCTTCATCAGAGTCCAGCTGTGTATAATTAAGCTAGTAGGACTTGATTTGTAAAGGCACACACCTGTCTATATAAGACCTCACAGCTCACAGTGCATATCAGACCAGATGAGATTCATGAGGTCAGAGGAAATGGCCAAGAAGCTCAGAGACAACTGTGGCAAGACAAAGACCTGGCCAAGGTTACAAAAGAATTTCTGTAACACTCATGGTTCCTAAGAGCACAGTGGCCTCCATAATCCTTAAATGGAAGAAGTTTGAGACCACCAGAAGTCTTCCTAGACCGGGCCATCCAGCCAAACTAAGAAATCATGGGAGAAGAGCCTTGGTGAGAGAGGTAAAGAAGAACCCCAAGATCACTGTGGCTGAGCTCCACAGATGCAGTAAGGAGATTGGAGAAAGTTCCACAAAGTCAACTAAAACTGCAGCCCTCCAACAGTCGGACCTTTATGGCCGAGTTGCCCGAAGGAAGCCTCTCCTCAGTGCAAGACATAGGAAAGCCGCATAGAGTTTGCTAAAAAATACATGAAGGACTCCCAGACTAAGATAAATAAGATTCTCTAGTCTGGTAAGATGAAGATAGAACTTTTGGGTGATAATTCTAAGTGGTATGTGTGGAGAAAACCCGGTGGTGCTCATCACCTGCCCAATACAATCCCAACAGTGAAACATGGTGGTGGCAGCATCATGCTATGGAGGTGTCTTTCAGCTGCAGGGACAGGATGACTGGTTGCAATTGAAGGAAACATGAATGCGGCCAAGTACAGAGATATCTTGGATGAAAACCTCTTCCAGAATGCTCTGGACCTCAGACTTGGCTGAAGCTTCACCTTCCAATAAGACAATGACTGTAAGCACACAGCTAAAATAACAAAGGAGTGGCCTCAGAACAACTCTGTGACCATTCTTGACTGACCCAGCCAGAGCCCTGTCCTAAACCCAATTGAGCATCTCTGGAGAGATCTGAAAATGGCTGTCCACCAATGTTCACCATCCAACCTGACGAAATTGGAGAGGATCTGCAAGGAAGAATGGCAGAGGATCCCCAAATCTAGGCGTGAAAAACTTGTTGCATCATTCCCAAGAAGACTCATGGCTGTACTAGCTCAAAAGGGTGCTTCTACTCAATACTGAGCAAAGGGTCTGAATACTTATGACCATGTGATATTTCAGTTTTCCTTTTTAATAAATTTGCAAAAATTTCTACATTTCTGTTTTTTTCAGTCAAGATGGGGTGCAGAGTGTACATTAATGAGAAAAAAATGAACTTTTTTGAATTTACCAAATGGCTGCAATGAAGCAAAGAGTTAAAAATGTAAAGGGGTCTGAATACTTTCCATACCCACTGTAGATAGATAATAGATAATAAATAGCTAATAGATAGATAGAAATATGATAGATAGATACTAGATAGATCGATAGATCGATAATTCATAGATGATTGATAGCTAGATAGAGATAGATGATACATAGATAATAGATAGATATATAGATAGAGAGATAGATGGAGATAGATAATAGAAAAATAGATAGATAATAGATGCAACCTAGTCCAGAGAAGCAATTGTTAAATTATCATGAACCCCATCTGGGCTACGTAACACTACAAATATCTGTTCTATCTTGTGCTGTATATAATGGAGAAATGCAGACCTCGTGGAAGGAATGCAGGCTTTGAACATGTCCAGCTGCGAAGAATTTCATCAATGCTAACATGAATGGTATGAGTCAGCTGTAGAACGGACATTCATTTCATAAAAATCTACGCGTAGGGCAAAAGGTCACAGCAGAAAGTGGAAGGAAAAGTAAAACTACTAGCTATGATGTCTATTGTTCTATTTTATCCTTTCCGGTGCACCCAGATTACTCATGAACACGCAGATATGACTGATGGATGATTTTTGTTCTTCTCCATTTGCTCTCCTCTGACCTGACACACAGAATATATACAATTTGTCACATACATGAATATGTAGTTTTTTTTTATCTGGTGTAATTGCCGCTGTTCTCCTGAATCCGGCGATGTTTTTCTCTTCTTCCAGAGCTCACCATTCCTGAGCTATGGCCCTCTCTCTCCTGTATATAAATCAAGTAATTTTTGCCAAGTGGGAATGATTCTTAACTGTTCTCTATGGGTGTTTCTGTTTGTGACCACACCCACTTGGATAACAAGACTAGATTTGTATACACAAAAGAGGGGGCCATATCTCAGGAATGAAGAGACACAGGAACAAAAGAAAAACATTGCTGGATTCAGGAGAACAGCGGCATTTACATCAGGTCTAAATTACATATTTATGGCAAGTCATAGGTCCTGTTTATAGTAAGGGAATATTTAACTTTTTGATCAGTTTACCCTAGTTTTTGGCATAAATTTAGCCATAAAAGTAATAAATTATGCCAAAGTTTGGGACTTTTCTCAGCATTTGTCAGTTTTGAAAAATACAGAAAACAGTGGGTTGCGATTATCACAGAGAAGGCATGGCCTACCAGTTTATCTTTTGTTTCACACTGTGATTTATTAGGCTTTGTTTTGTGAATAATTGCATTTTTAAAGTACCGTATTTTTTTTCTAGCCAAATTCTCTTAAAACGACAGTTACATTTCTCCATAGAACTTTATGAGCACCAACTGCCATCTCCTACAGCAGGGAGAAAGAAGCAAATTTATCTAATAAGATATATTCCAAAGTTGCTTATTTTCACATGTCCTATTAATTTATGGCACATAAAAATGTAAACGACGTTTGCTATTTAATGTTTTGACCGTTAAAAGGTCTAAAATGAGTTTAGAACTCTTTAAAATAAATTTCCATTATTTATTCCCGGCTCCATCCTACAGTTAATAAAATTAATGTGATATTCCTGAAGCTAAAGTGATTTACATTCTCCATCACTTCCTAGGATTCATTCATTGCAGCTGTCAGACTCCGGCTGGTATCAATGTGCAGTTGAGGGCGAAAATGAGAAAATCTTATCTGAATCAGCGTTCCTGCAATTGGAAGGTGAGATGTGGCTTATCTATTCATGCAAAATAAAGAATTTTTTTTTATCTTTGATTGTTTCTATCTACTGAGGATAGAACAAAAACTATAGTTGTTTTTCTTGTAAAAAAAAAAAACCAACGTTTAACTTGCCTGTCTAGATTAACTAGATTGTCAGTATTTAATTTTCTTACAGCTCACCCGCAGGTGAAATAAAGTATTACACAGGAACTATATTTAGTCCCCACAATTTTGATCTAATGCATATTTCAATTCTTTGAGAAGTATTAAAAAATTAAAAATGTTTCCAGGCAGCTAGACCTGGATTTTTGTATAGGTTCAAAGTTTTATCCGCATTCTTCACATGTCCTTCCCTCAGATCTGCATTGAGCATTCATCCTTGTACCATTTCATACTTAAATATTTGTATTACTCATGCTATTACAATTCTGGCCAGAATGAGTCACCCCAACATGGAGAGACATATGACATAGCTTATGCTGAGGAATATTCTCTTTTTAGGTGTATTAGATTTTTATAATTGCAAAAAGTTCCATTTATTAGATATGGTAAAGCCCTGAATTCCTCCATGTTAATATGGCCCTAAAATACTAACATATTTTTATATTTTGTTATGCCCAGGTCTGCCAATCTTCACTGATGAACCACAGGACACACCTGTCTATGCCAATGTGCCTTTTAACATCAGCTGTGATGCTCATGGTCCTCCTGGGCCTGTATTTGTGATATGGCTACAAGACGGTCTACCTCTGAACTCCCTTGTAGATGAGCTGGCCTCCACGCCTTCCTTGCTGCAAGTCAAGGGTAAGAGACCTGTCTAGATGACTCCATTGTGTATTTAGATCTATCTCTTGGGGATGTTGTTTAATGATTTAATGAGTAGTGTGTTAAACTTGGTGCAACTATGTCACTTCCAACTCTCAGTATTCTATGAGAGAGAGCCACTTACCACATCCATAACCCTGAACAGTCGCTTATTGGTATGCACACAAATAGTAGCCATTGCAAAGCTTCTCACTATTCCTACACAACTAGACACCCCATTTTATTTTATGCCCCTCATGCAATATAACGCCCCTCCAATGCCCTTCACACAGTATCATACCCCCACACTGAAAACCCAAAACATGATGAGGCCTCCATAGTGCCCCTCGCACGCATTCTACAGAGTAATCCAAATACATGATGCCCCAACAGTGACTCTCTTCATAATTTGATGCCCTGCTGTGCCTCGCCACATAGTATGATGCCCTTTCAAAATGATTTCCCCCATGCACATTATGTAGCATTCACAGTGACCCCACACAGGATAGTGCTTCCAAAGAATGATGCTCCCAAACTGCCCCTCCATGCTGGATGACCCCACGGCATGATGCCCCCACAGAAGCTCAAGGAAAATGATGGCCCCACACTACCCCTAAACAATGATGCCCCTAATGGTGCCACCCAAATAGTATTAAGCCACCTGTGCACCACACACATTATGCTTCCAATGCACCTCACACGGCATGATGCTTCCTCAGTGCTCTTTACACATTATCCAGCCTCCAGTTCACTTTCACAATAGAATGCCCACACGTCATGCCATTGCCCCCTCACACATCATGATGCCACAATTCCCCTTTCCTTTCTAATATCTTACCCTCCAACTTCACTCAACTGGCAAATAAAAACCTTAATCTTGTTCCTACGATGTGGGGAGCAGATCTGTATTCAGTGATGTGTGTGACCTGGTGTAACAGTCATGATGTAGTGCTGCCATTGCACCTCCTGCACTGAGTCTTACATGGCGCAGGTGAATGGTGGAGCAAACAGCTAATGGCTCCCTGCTCCATTATATTCGATACAGATACGGTTGAAATTGGGACATGCCACCTACGTCCCATGACAGAACCCTAAATGCGGATCTACCCTACTGGATCAGGAACACTTAGGGAGCATGCACCTCTGGCAACGTGGTTTGGGTACCATAGCTATCTTTGCACCTTCTCTCGATACCTTGACTTAGTGCAATTTGAGACCCACTTGCCTTTCACATCATCCACAATGACATCACTGTACGAAGTCCTATTTATGGAAATTTCTGAAAGAAATAAAAATAGTTAATAACTGAAAAATAAGGAGTTGGACGTCTCCTCCAAGAACTTTGTGTTCAGAATAATTGGTTCTCAAAGATCTGATCGTTACAAAATGAATTTCCTTGACATTCCACCAACGACTGAAAGTTCCTCACTGTGTATTTTGACGGCTACTTTTATTTTTATTTTTTTGTTATCAAGAATAGAAAAAGCTTTGTCTGAAACTTGCAACATAGTTCAGATGCTACACAGCAAGGTCGTGAGTTCAGGCGGCTTCTGATGGTTACTTTTTCCAAAAAGAACACTGATTTTGTAATCTGAAATTAAGAAGAAATTGTGTCATAAATGTTACACCTCAGTTGGATTTGTACAAGTTCTGTAATTATAGCTTGCGTATGTCAGATGTGTCGAAAGAATTTTGACCTTTTTCCAGATGAGCTCAGATGTCTAGGTGCAGACAGTAACATATTTCTTCTAACTCCAGCGATTGTTTGTGCGAGTTTTCAAGGCTAATTAATTTAAGATTCAAGCCGCTCAGTGTCTGACGATGCAGATTATATTTTACGTGGGCAGTTGTGGTCCACGTGGGCTACTGCTTTACAAAATGCTGCTTCAGGTCAGCCAAAAGTTTCTCCTTAACTATGTAGAAGTTAAACTTTGTGAAAATGTAATAATAAAATTATTAATAATCTATAATAAAGCAGAAGAACTTAATGGCACTCACCAAGCTGCGTAAAGAACTGTATATTACAAGGGAGAGTTACGTGGTGTAGGACTTGGTAACAACTGTTTCGCAATTACTTATGCTTCATCTGACTTCATCAAAGGATCAGATGAAGCGTAAGTGAACGCGAAACAGCTGTAATCCAGTGCCACACCATGTAACTCTCTCCAGTGACATACACTAGTTTTGGAAATAAAGTATTTTATGCTTGGTGAGTACCTTAAGGTCTTCTCTTTTATTATTATACTTTGTCCATTTCTATTTATGGAGCACCGACGCTACTTTTTACTTCTAGCTCTAGCACATCTTACTATCCCACTGATGTTATTGTTTGGTGCTTAGAGCTAACGTCTATTTTTTTGGTCTTTGTGGAGCTGTAGTTTATGCAAGAGAAAGCATCAAAGCAACAGAAAATTCCAACCTGTCCTGTTAATTTTTACAAGACATGAGATGTTGGGCAAGAGACTGGCATCTCCATAGATAGACATTTTTTGATTATTGTGGACCATGGCCAAGCACATTGGCAGATGCCAACAAATAGTTTTTTTTTTCTACTATATAAGCATGCTGTGGATAGACATCTTGACCTATCTGATAAGGACCAAGCATATTAAAATCTTATACTCTGATCTTAATCTCTCCTGATATCTGCCCTCATGGATCTGTCATGGGCTCCAATATATTAGATTGATGTCCGGATCCACCAACATTAAAAGGGTTATCGTAATCCTCTGAAGGCTGGGTGATGAATGTATGATCTCTAGATCACCAGATTGTCAACCTCTTAGGCTTTGAATGAAGAAGCTGAACCCATTCTTGACCACCACTCTAATCAACTCCTCATAATTGTGGTAAGAGGTAGATAGAGGACATTTTGTGATCTCTGTTCAAGGGGATTCCATGAAATCATACAGTATATGTATCACCTATCCTGTGGTTGTATTTAGAACACCCATTGAATCAAAAGTGTATGTGCAGTCCATGTGCCTATCAAGATAGAAATTCTCAAAGTTCAAAATCGGAATCTGGTCCTGAATGGTGAGGAACATATAGTTGTTTCTACAGTAATACCCAAATTAATGATCTATTTGACAGACCAGTAACGTACTGAGGTTATCACAAAATGAGATCCCTAATTCATGCCCAATTGTGGGCACCTGAAAGGGGTGAGGAACTGTATGGGAGGGATGTTAATAATTAGGCTCTTCGGGCTGAAAAGGAGTCTGTGCATCGGTTCTCTATTATTTCCTCCCATTTGGTAGTTGTGTTCCAGGGACTTTTCCATTATGATCCTATTCTTAGAACTCATGCATTTGTCTGTTTTCAAGGGGAAATTCACTATTTCCACTGACATCTGTCTTAAAACACCGAGGGAAGCGAAAATTCTGCAGCGTTGGCAAAGGGAAGAGAGTTAGATGCC
Organism: Dendrobates tinctorius; assembly: GCF_039654945.1. Taxonomy (NCBI): domain Eukaryota; kingdom Metazoa; phylum Chordata; class Amphibia; order Anura; family Dendrobatidae; genus Dendrobates; species Dendrobates tinctorius. The sequence goes on along the minus strand of NW_027361825.1, from coordinate 26,412,899 downwards.
AAATGTAAAGCAGAAGCCATCATAAGAGTAAAAAAAAAAAAAAAAGAGATCCTCAAAAAGACATAACCTGGGACTAAAAACATTTAATCACCAGAGGTTACTAAAAGATAGAACTGATATTTTTCAAAAGGAACCTAACTAAAAACTTTTATTAGCTTTAGTTTAAAGATAACCTTTCACCAAATTTTTCATGTTGAGCTGGACACACAAGGCAATAGTGGCTGCAGAGGGGAATAAAACATTTTTTTTTAATTTTGCCTCCCAGTTGCAGAGACATTAGCAATTACAGTATTTGACACCTACTAAGTTAATGGGTGTGATGCTTTTCACTGGGGGTTTGCACTTCTGCCCGTATGAGTTGCTATTTGATAGCACCCACTTGGACTTTAAAAAAAAAAAAAAAATATTCCGCTCTGCAGCCACTATGACATTGTATGTCATGTTCAACATGAAAAATTTGGTGAAAGTTGTTCTTTAAAAGTATTGTACAAGATTGGAAACATGGCTTTTTTGTCTTTTTCTTGTTCTTCTTTTCTTTCTTTCGTCTTGTTCATTCATTTCTTTTTTCAAGATTCAAAACTTTGCACCTTTCTTCCTTCCTCCCTTTCTTCCTTCCTCCCTTTCTTCCTTCCTCCCTCCTCTCAATCCCTTGCTTCCTTCAGTCTTCCCTCTCTCCCTCCCTTCCTTCCCTCCTGTTCAACATGAAAAATTTCGTGAAAGTCCTTCTTAAAAAGTACTGTACAAGATTAGAAACATGGCTCTTTTGTCTTTTTCTCTTTCTTCTTTTCTTTCTTTCGTCTTGCTCCCTCATTTCTTTTTTCAAGACTTGAAACATGGCACCTTCCTTCTCTCCCTCCCTTGCTTCCTTTATTCCTTCCTCTTTCCCTTCCTTCCACCTTTCCTTCCTCCCTTCCCTCCTTCCTTCCTTCTTTGCTCCCTTTCTTCTTTCTTCCCTCATTCTCTCTCCTTTCCTTCCTCCTTCTCTCCTTTCCTTCCTGCCTTCTTTCCCTCTTCCCGCTCTCCCTTCCTCTCTCCTTTCCTTCCTCCCTCTCTCCTTTCCTTCCTGCCTTCTTTCCCTCTTCCCTCTCTCCCTTCCCCTCTCCTTTCCTTCCTCCCTCTCGCCTTTCCTCCATTTCCTTCCTTCTTTTTTGTTGTATTGACATTCAGCCCCAATCGCTACAGAGGAGCTGAAGGTCCTAGGGGACATTAGGGGCATTCTCCACTCCACGTCACTAATGTAGCACACTAAACACAAATGTCTAGGATGTTGAACTTTTGAGCTTCAACAATACAATGTATAATAACAATCTAATGAACTTCTTAGAATAAAACAAAAAAGCACAATTACCAATTTTCACAAGCTCCCCTGCAGAGTCTATGTCAAATCCCTTTTCTCTAATCTTAGAGAGCTCTGTCATTGGGGCTTCCATTAAATTATTACATTTACATCATCATAGTATAGGGAACCCATTCCAAGAGTGGAAATTTGGTTGGAGTCCATGGCTACGAGCCACATGGTGTAAGCTGTAGTAAGATCTAGCCAAAGTTATAAGCAATTTCAAATGCTATTTTTCTAGGAGGGTCACTTCTATACGCAGAAGAAATAATAAATGCATTATCACTGGAGGGCTGGGACCCCCCCATCAATCACGAGAAAGTCTTGTGTGAATAGAGCTGTAATGAGCATGTGCGGCCACCAGGGAGTTGAGCAGAGTTCGCACATGCTCTCTACACTCCACTCATGTGTTGGGATTTTGGAGCTCCTGTTCTCATGATAGATGGTGGTCAGACTCCCAGCGGTCATGCATTTATCAACTTTCCCATAGATGATGGTTTTGTAAAGAGTTTTGTAATCCCCAAAACCCTAGTGATGATTTAATTATCCCAGGGTGGAGACCATCTATAGCCAATAATCACAGGCAGCAGCGTAGGGCGGCAGTATTATCTAACCGCTCAGTATGATGATAATGCGAGTTCTCCTCCATACAAGACGTCATTGGGTTGGCCACAAGGCAGCTGTGTTGTTGTCTCTATTCCTCGGTCTGGTGAGGGTGGAGGATGCAAACCGAGGTCTGATCAATTCCAGATGCCAAAGTCCCTTTGCAACACATCTGGCAGATAACTGGGGTCCTGGTGCCCAGATGAGGACAGATTTTTGACCACGTTGCCCCCAGGAGGATCTAGGCAGTTTCCAATGTCCATTACAGGTGTGGGATGATAGCGATGATTTTTAGATGTGAGCTCTCCAGGCCCCCTCGGTCTCCCCTCGTCCTCTATACATCCCTGCGCTCCCCCTCGTACCCCTTGCTTATTGTCTGCTGCACATTCCTCTCTCTGTGGTATTTTCACTCCGTCTCACGCTCTCTGGGCAAACAGCTCTTATTAAGAGCATTTCCTTCCAGCTAAATTTACACACAGCCCATTGCTGCTTATTATTAAGTCACTAAAATAAATTAACCCGCAATGTTCTGCACACAAATTATGCATCTCCCTCCAATGCACATCCAGTGGTGACCAGCGCGGGAACACCAAACCTGTAGGCCCTGGTGCAGAAGTTTGGCTTGGGCCCTCTGTGTAGCACCTGCCTGTCACAGCGGCCGGCTGCAAACTGCACATATCTTTCAGCTGCGTTGACAATGTTCCCTCTAAGCCTTTGTAACTAGTCAGTGGCCATTTAAACCAGCCATCTGATGTGTATGGGGGACTCCCGACTCATCCCTGGCAGATGATGTAGAGTTAGAGAAGCAATGGGCTGTTAAACTTTCAGTTGGAAGGCATTTGGTCAGTGGACAGCTATCTCATTTGTATGGCCAGCTTTATTGTCTAGTCCCTGGTGGTCTAGGGCAGTTAAGAAGTTATCTTCTACATCTGTGTAGCATAATGATTGGGATTAGTGTCTGTATCCCTGGTAGTCTAGGGGAATGATTGGAGTAAATGGAGGTAATATTTTTATCTCCAGTGGGCTAAGGCAGTTAAGGAGTTAGTATCTACTGTATATTCCTGGTGATCCAGGGAAACTGATTAGAGTTAATGTCTGAAACTTTGGTCAGCTGGGACAGTTAAAGAGTTAGCATCTATATATCCTTGGTGGTCTAGGGTACTGATGGGAGTTAATGCCTGTATCTCTGGTGGTCTAGAGAAGTTAAGGAGTTAATGTTTATATCACTGATGGTGGGTAATGATTGGTGTTAATGTCTCTATCTGTGGTGATGCAATTCCTTGATTGGGGGTAATATTTATATCCTGGGAGATCTATATCAATGACTGGGGTTAGTGTCTATATCCCTGGTATTCTAGGGTAATGATTGGGGTTAGTGTCTTTATCCCTTCTAACCTAGGGTAATGATTGGGATTAATGTCGGTATCTCTGGTGGTCTAAGGCAGTTAAGGGGTTGGTGTTAATGATTCCATGATTGGGGTTAATATTTATATCCTGGGAGATCTAGATCAATGACTTGGGTTAGAGTCTATATCCCTGGTATTCTAGGGCAATGATTAAGGATAGTGTCTTGAAGTCAAGTTTAATGAATGTGGTTAAAATGTATATTCTCGGTAGGCTATAACGTTAGGGTTAGTTTCTATATCCCTGGTGGTCTAGGGAAATGAAGGAATTTATACGGTTTTCTTTTTTTTTTTTTTCAAAATAATAGTTACAATTGCCACAAACGGTATTAAATAGCACCGTGATCTATACTTACCTCCACTTTCTACCCACCCGTAAGCCTGTTCTTTGTTTATACGCATTCAGCACTGACCACTGCAATCCATTAGTAGTAGTATTGGTCTCGTGCTATACAACTGGCTCCATTTCGGCACACATGGTTTTCAACTTTCAAAACTTAGCATTATACAATAATGAAACTTTACGTACAGCAAACTAGAAAAATCCATAGGAATCCTAAGATTCACTGCTTGGTATCACAGATTTGCATGGGGTATTATGAAGGAGATACTTGTCCCCACAATATTGGCCTCGGCTCACATGCTATAAATAGTGAATAGTTCTGCTAAGTTGGCAGAAAACTCCATCTTGGCCCCTGGTTTCGGAGCAGAAAAGTGAGGACAGCTGCTATTCACATGTAAATATGGTCTTTTCTTTGCGTCTTCACATTCCTCAGGTCTCGCAGACCCCCCTCCTGTGTCTGGGGGCAGATGCAGGTTATGACGTATGAGCGGTTTGTTTTGGAGCATTTCACCTATTAGATCATGCTAAATAGAGCGCTTAGACATGCCTGCATTTTCCCAAGTTGGATTTGGAAACAAAATGACTTCCCTCAGGGTGAACATATATATTCAAGCTGTGCCAAAAATAATAATAATTCAGAGCACAAGACGGGAGTGGTAGTGGTTGTGCCAGCCTTCCCCATGCAGACACACACAGAACGGGTCATTATCTATAGGCCTGTTCTGCGTAAAACTGAAGAATCTCAAGGAATGTTCCTCCAAGTCATACTCAGAAGAGTCCCAAAAGCTGAGAAATGGTGGATTGTTTAGTGGAGTCTACAGCCATAGAGCTGTCATCGCTATTTCTGTGACTTTTTCAGGCATGAACATAGAATCATAAAATGCTAAAGTTGAAAGGAACCTCCAGGGTCATCGTGTCCAACCCCCTGCTCAATGCAGGAATCACTAAAGCATCCCAGACAGATGTCTGTCCAGCCTCTGTTTGAAGACTTCCATTGAAGAAGAACTCACCTCCTCTTGTGGCAGCCTGTTCCACTCTTGGTCACCCTCAGAATGGTCATAACAGATTAGTCGCTTGTCAATTTGTATAGTTAACAAAAGAGCAGCTAAATAAGGGATAATGGAAGAATGATCTTCTGAGACAGGACCTTGGGGTGCACATTCTGCAATTTCACCTCTCACTATTAAAGGGGGATCTATAATTGGTTGATAAACCAATAATTATCAATATTTCCAAAGCAAAGTTTGAGACATGAAAGCCTCACCCCAGTGGCATACCAACAATGACAGCAAGCCATGTGACTGCTATGTGACCTGTGAGCTGGGGGAGCCTGAACGGCCAGGCCCACTTTTTCCAACACCCACCATTTATGTACAGCAGAATGGAAATTAACCTGTACAAAAAATTAGGTTTATATGGGCCCCATAGCAGTGTATGGTATAATTGTATACTAAGCCTGCTATCTTGCCACTACCGATTTCCAAAGCATTCCAATGCTCCATATACATCGTTTTACACTTGAAATCAGTGGGGACCACAGTCATAGACCTTACAAAGGTGATTTTTATCATATATATCTATGGCATACCAGATTTTTTTGTTACTTCCCCTTTAAAGGGTCTGTCCTCTTTAGAAAATTTGGAATTGATGATAAGTGATCAAGAAAATGTGACCCCAGAAAGCAGCTTTAATTTGTGGGGAAACTTGGAAGTATTCAGCTTCTCTGCAGTGCCTCCACAGGAGATGTGAAGCATTTTGCAGAGTCCATCCAAATCATTGACCGCAGGTCCTGCCAGGTCCTCCACAATGAGAGATCCTCTTTGTAACTGCTCTCCTTTCTGGCCAAAAGATCTGAAGTAGAGGACTCCACTCTATTAACTCTAAGCTCAGTTAAAAAAGGCTCAAGGGTGACCAGATATTTTCCTCCATGTTATCGGCAGGCACAGGGAACAGTACATGTGCCGACCATACCAAACAACATTCCCACACAACTCTCTGGACCCTTATGATTATGACACCGGAGCGTGAGATCACGGGGCCTTGTACAGTCACACATGAATCTTGTACAGTCGAAAACCCTACAGCACCTCATTCAGGGACACGTCGTATATCATGTCCAGAGTCTTTCATGTGTGAAGGACCCTAACCATATTGCTAACATCAGCTGGTTTCTATTGACATTGCAGTATTTTCGACTAGCCATTCCACATGCTAAACTTGTCTACATTAGTTACACTCCTTCTTGAGTTATGGTTGGATGACAGTATGCTCCGGACCATACTTCTTTACCCAGTGGTGGACACAGACAAAAGAGGGCACCCTTGCAAGAACATTATAAGGGCCCTTTACAGCCCAATTGCTCATCAATGTACATTTCCACCTGCTTTGGAGATGGTAATGGCCTCCTTACTGCTTGATCCCTTGTGTGAACACTCAGGTGGCACCAATGATAAGTCCTCCCTTGTATTTACCCATCCTTATTAATGATGTTGTGCCTCCGATAACATAACCATTGTCCTCGGTCTGCACACTTGACTCGACAAGTCTGATATAGACTCGTTTGTACTGCAAAATATTGTTTTATACCCTCAGAGCAGATCCTGGCTGGTGCCATATATCAGACAGCTGTGGCACAGAACACTTATTGTTTCCTCTCTTCCCTCAGGTCTTATTAAATCCTCTTTGTTCTCCTGTGAAGCTCATAATGGAAAAGGTGTTACCACATCCAGGACCGCAAGTATTAAAGGTAAACCATAGAGAAGATCAGATACTATATTGTATAGTGCCGGGCTGAGATGAGACTTTGCATAGTACAGTTTAGGAAGGGGGTTGTATAGTGTGGTGGGGAGATCAGATCCTACACAGATGTCAACAACCCTTTCATAACTGGCATAACGAGGTTTTGTAGAAACACTCAATTCTGATCATTGACCTATGTAAACGTGGCAGCTGATGATCAAGCAGGACTCTCTTTTATGTGAGTTCAAAAATCATTGTTGGTCCCTACACATTTTGCCTTGAACTTTGTAAAAGGCTTTTAAGATCACATCTGTCTATGTATGTGGACCCATAATACGAAAAGAGCAATCACTGGAGAAGGACATCATGGTGAGAACGATAGAAGGATCAAGAGGAGGAGGAAGACCTGCATCCTGATGGCTTGATACTATCAAGATAACAATGGAGAAGACCTGGTGGACCTATCTAGGCTCATACAAGATTGAAAAACAAAACTCAAGATAAAAAGCGGACGGCACCGCTGTTAACGTATGACTTCAAATGATGTGCGGCATACCGAAGCCCAGCAGCTGGGAATCTCGGGTGCCAGACCTGGAAACAGTCAATCCTGGGAATCCATGCAAAGAGAAAAGGTCACACTCATCGAGATTGAGGTTTCACTGATTTATTGACATATCATGAACATGTCAAGTCGGGGGAGTGACATAAGGAGTGCAAGAAAGGCTGACAACGGCCGTTTCGCGCTGCTCGAGCGCTTCAACAGGTCCCAGTTGAAGCGCTCGAGCAGCGCGAAACGGCCGTTGTCAGCCTTTCTTGCACTCCTTATGTCACTCCCCCGACTTGACATGTTCATAATATGTCAATAAATCAGTGAAACCTCGATCTCGATGAGTGCGACCTTTTCTCTTTGCATGGATTCATACAAGATTGAACTTCATACAAAACGTTCATCCATCTATCGAGTCGCCATGGCACAAGATCAAGCTAAAGGCCTTTGAATAAAATAATCTAAGCTAAGATTTATTTTTTCATTCCATATACTTACCCAATGTAAAATTAATTAAAAAAAAGCTGTACTCATCCACTGCTTCTCTGCCACTGCTCCCTTTTGCAGTAGTGGCATCATGACTAAACACATGTGATCACTGCAGTCGGTCACCTGGCTCATCGGTGGTAAAGATGCAGTCAGCACACCACGGCTGCGCCATGTGATTGTCTGCAGTGGTCACGTGAGCTGTTGTTCTGACTCCATCGCTGCAGGCTGTCAAAAAAGACTGGTGGTAGAGGAAGAGAAGCAGCTCAGGACCTGCAGTGGATGAGTGTAGCATATTTTTTATTTACTTTTACAGAAAGCACGCATAGGGAATAAAAAATAAATCTTGGTTTTATGGCTCCTGGACCCCCCCACCTTCCAGGTGAAACGCTTTATTTAGCAGAGGAGCCTTGGAGGTCCCACAGGCATCAAAGCCTGGGTTTACTTGCTATGGTTATAATCATGAAGAAGAAGGGGAGGATTCTATATTAACCAGGCTGGAAGGGTTTCAGATCCTGCATTATATATTGTGGGCGACATCATACTTAAGTTTAATACATGAACATTTGTGGATACAGCTCACCCCATCCAATACATATGTGTTGTTCAGTCTGTTTCCTGAGCAATCCACTCCACTGTGCACTGATAATGCTTGTGAGGTATCAAGCTTCTTTTTTCAAAATGATGAGAAAGGTTCTTCAATCCAGCAAAGCGAGTTAAAATCAAAAACAAAATTGCCCTAACAGTCAACCAGACTCGAAATCCGTTAGTATTTTTCTATGTCCATGCTACTACATATTCTAATGAAGTCACAATTAATAGTTTTTTGCTGTTAACGCATTTTTCTGAATGGAAACACCTTTTTAATCATTTCATATTTTGCACTGTATGGTATAAAGGCGAGTTGCGCTTGTATAATATATATGGATGCGAAAACTAGATTGTACATGATCCTGTATTAGAGGGGGTAAATGTCAAAAATAAGGGAGGGCATAAGAGCACATATAATATACTAGTGAGGGGATCTTGTTCTGTACAGATTTGCTGGAGGTCAGATCCTGGTTTGCACAGAGCGGGGTGAAATCTTACATCCTATGGTCCTGTATGAGCAGATCTTGGATTGTAGGCTGGGTGCGATATCCAGATCCTGTATTAGGGTGCAGCACGTGGCGCCATCCCTTGAATATCTAACAGAAAATACAAAAAAGTGCCAATAGAAAGGCTCTTTTATGAACCCATGAGCTTGGGTTTCACGCTGATCATTCCCACCTGCTTCTTGACTTGGTGACACATCTCTGCGGAAGATTCCTGCTGGAAGAATGCGGCTGATTCACTTGTTTAGATCCTGCGTGGTCTGACTCAGTGCCCACTAACCTCCCTGGCATCTGAGGGAGGATATGGAAAGGGGAGCGAGGGCTTATCTTAACCACTTCATAGCCTATGTGATTCACTCTATCATAATCTCTTCTAAAAACCTACAGTTTGGATTCAATTATTATTTGCTTTGATACTAGACATCTGTCCCGGGATACGAAGGATGCACACAGATAAGTCACTGGTATGGCTCTGGGCACTGGTATAACGTTACTCTTCCTTCCCTCCATATATTGTAGTTATACCCAGGAAGCCAAAAGACCTGACCTTGGTGACTCGGAGTACTACCCAACTAGAGATTTCATGGCAGCCTGGAGAAAGCGGTGCTCACCCAGTGAATGTGTGCACAGTGCAGGTGGGTACAAGCTCTTGTAGACCACGTCCATGTCAAGAACCTTTAAGGTAATATTAATGAGAGAAAAAAATCCTATGGGTTAATAATTATTATTATTATTTATTTATATAGCACCATTGATTCCATGGTGCTGTACATGAGAAGGGGTTACATACAAATTACAGATATCACTTACAGTAAACAAACTAACAATGACAGACTGATACAGAGTGGAGAGAGGACCCTGCCCTTTCAGGCTTACATGCTACAGGATGGTGGGGAAGGAGACAGTAGGTTGGGGGTTGCAGCAGTTCCGGTGTTGGTTGAGGTGATATCACCGGTAGTGGTGAGAGACAAGGAGGTAGCGGGGTCATTGCAGGCTGTAGGCTTTCTTGAAGAGGTGGGTTTTCAGGTTCCGTCTGAAGGATCCAAATGTGGTTGATAGTCGGACTTGTTGGGGCAAAGAATTCCAGAGAATAGGGGCTATTCGGGAGAAGTCTTGGAGGCGGTTGGGTGAGGAGCGAATAAGTGTGGAGGAGAGAAGGAGGTCTTGGGAGGACCAGAGATTACGTGAGGGAAGGTATCGGGAGATTAGTTCAGAGAAATATGGGGGAGACAGGTTATAGATGGCCTTGTAGGTCAGAATTAGTCATTTGAACTGGATACGCTGAGGGAATGGGAGCCAGTAAAGAGATTTGCAGAGGGGAGAAGCAGAGGAGTAGCGAGGAGAGAGATGAATTAGTCGGGCGGCAGAGTTAAGGATGGACTGGAGAGGTGCGAGGGTGTTAGCAGGGAGACCACAGAAAAGGATGTTGCCGTAGTCGAGGCGGGAGATGATGAGGGCATGCACAAGCATTTTAGTAGATTGAGGGTTGAGGAAAGGACAGATTCTGGAAATATTTTTGAGCTGGAGGCGACTGGTTATTGCTGATTTTGAAGAAAAATAGGGCCCCTGGTAGTACAGTAGAGCCCCATGTTAACCATATTTCCCCACAATGTCAATCTTGGTTCCAATCTTCATTGACGTTTGTTAAGGCTAGGGGAAAGGCTATGCCGCGTTTCGGGGCTCGGGCTCCACCATGACATAAGTCATGTGGACAAAATTTTTCTGCAACTTGTCTGCAGCTTACTATCTTGCAATAATTCTAGAGCTGTAAAAAAATCAAGGTCACGTGTGACTTGCATTGAAGTCTATGGAGTGAAAGTCATACACGACTTTCGACCTGCAACCAGAAAGTCGACAATGTTGGAATTTTTGCAATGGTCCTGCCTTGAACGTTCCCCATTGATGATCGATAGATGCGATGTAACGACGTGACACTGACTGTAATCATGCCACCACCAATGTTGCTTTGAAGCCTAAAGGAACTATCTCCATCCATGCTTTACAGATTTCTTTGTTAATTAAATTAACAAGTTAATTTCCAGATTATGGGATTTAATTGCTTTGCCACATTCTTCAGGTGCCCTTGTTTTTAGTAATGGATGAGGGATTATCTTGGTCTGGCAGGGGATAATGGTTACTCACAGTCAACAATGTTCTCTAATGAATGTAAGAAATCCTCCTGAGACACCTGTCTTTTAACACATCCTCTATAATGAGTAGCGGGAGGGTGTGAAGGATCTAATGGGTGGGGTTGGCATGTTTTGTCAGGTGGGACACAAGAAGTTGAAAAGACATTGTCAAATTCTATAGCACAAGAAACTCATTGTTCCAAATAGGGACCTCTTTTCAGACATAAGCTTTTGAACTCTTCTTCACACTCCTGAACATATGAACGCTCAGATACGTCCATAAAAATCAAGTAGCAAAAGTATATAATGAGTTTAGATCATGCCCTTTACCATGTTCATTTCTTAAAGGGAACTCAAAAGTGCGCTGATTTATCTGAAATTAGAAGTACGACTTTCGAGAGGTTGTCCCCAATAAAAACGATACCATTTTTTTATAGACATGCCAGTCATGAGAAATCCAGCAAAGAAGCCATAGGTCAATTAGGCTGGAAGTGCACTGGGGGTGTGTCCATCCCCATCAACTGCTTCTACCAATGCCATGGACATACCCCCAGAGCACTTCCAGACAGATTTGTATATATCTTCAACACTAGATTTGTCATGACGGGCACATCAGATCTCTATAAAAAAATGCATCATTTTTATTGGGAGATACAGTCATATGTTAAAGTTTGGGCACCCCTATAGATGTTAACCTTTTTTCTTTAAAACAATTTTGGTTTTTGCAACAGCTATTTCAGTTTCATATATCTAATAACTGATGGACTCAGTTATATTTCTAGATTCAAATGAGGTTTATTGTACTAACAGAAAATGTGCAATCTGCATTTAAACAAAATTTGACCGGTGCAAAAGTATGTGCACCCTTATCATTTTCTTGATTTGAACACTCCTAACTACTTTTTACTGACTTCCTGAAGCACTAAATTGGTTTTGTAACCTCATTGAGCTTTGAACTTCATAGCCAGGTGTATCAAATCATAAGAAAAGGTATTTAAGGTGGCCACTTGCAAGTAGTTCTCCTATTTGATTCTCCTATGAAGAGTGGCATCATGGGCTCCTCAAAACAACTCTCAAATGATCTGAAAACAAAGATCATTCAACATAGCTTTTCAGGGGAAGGATACAAAAAGTTGTCTCAGAGATTTAACCTGTCAGTTTCCACTGTGAGGAACATAGAAAGGAAATGGAAGAACACAGGTACAGTTCTTGTTAAGCCCAGAAGTGGCAGGCCAAGAAAAATATCAGAAAGGCAGAGAAGAAGAATGGTGAGAACAGTCAAGGACAATCCACAGACCACCTCCAAAGACCTGCAGCATCATCTTGCTGCAGATGGTGTCACTGTGCATCGGTCAACAATACAGCGCACTTTGCACAAGGAGAAGCTGTATGGGAGAGTGATGCGAAAGAAGCCGTTTCTGCAAGCACACCACAAACAGAGTCGCCTGAGGTATGCAAAAGCACATTTGGACAAGCCAGTTACATTTTGGAAGAAGGTCCTGTGGACTGATGAAACAAAGATTGAGTTGTTTGGTCATACAAAAAGGCGTTATGCATAGAGGCTAAAAACACAGCATTCCAAGAAAAACACTTGCTACCCACAGTAAAATTTGGTGGAGGCTCCATCATGCTTTGGGGCTGTGTGGCCAATGCCGGCACCGGGAATCTTGTTAAAGTTGAGGGTCGCATGGATTCAACTCAGTATCAGCAGATTCTTGACAATAATGTGCAAGAATCAGTGACGAAGTTGAAGTTACGCAGGGGATGGATATTTCAGCAAGACAATGATCCAAAACACTGCTCCAAATCTACTCAGGCATTCATGCAGAGGAACAATTACAATGTTCTGGAATGGCCATCCCAGTGCCCAGACCTGAATATCATTGAACATCTGTGGGATGATTTGAAGCGGGCTGTCCATGCTCGGCGACCATCAAACTTAACTGAACTGGAATTGTTTTGTAAACAGGAATGGTCACAAATACCTTCATCCAGGATCCAGGAACTCATTAATAGCTACAGGAAGCAACTAGAGGCTGTTATTTTTGCAAAAGGAGGATCTACGAAATATTAATGTCTCTTTTATGTTGAGGTGCCCATACTTTTGCACTGGTCAAATTTTGTTTAAATGCAGATTGCAATTTTCTGTTAGTACAATAAATCTCATTTGAATCCAGAAATATAACTGAGTCCATCAGTTATTAGATATATGAAACTGAAATAGCTGTTGCGAAAACCAAAATTGTTATAAAGAAAAAAGGTTAACATTAATAGGGGTGCCCAAACTTTAACATATGACTGTATTCACCTATAAAGCCATACCACTACTTCTAGATGCATAAACAAGCTGATGGGATCCCTTTAAGAAATTTACAGGGTAAAGGTAACTTGTTGAAATCCAATATCTTTTTCGTCACATCTGAATATTTTTTGCCTATTCATATATGGTGTATATTGATTTTTCTGTACTACACATAAGGGCTCTGCACAATCCCAGAGTTATATAAATCTTTGGAAAAGAAAGAGGTTCCAGCTTCAAAAATTGCAAAATTTATTTTGTTAAAAAAAGGGGTTTCAAGTCAATCTGAGGGTAGACACAGCTACACGTTTCGAACATCCATTGCGTTCTTTAGCAAAGCTTAGTTAAAAAATGCAATGGATATTCGAAACACGTAGCTGTGTCTACCTTCATGTTGGAACCCCTTTTGTAACAAAATAAATTTTGCAATTTCTGAATCTGGAACCTCCTCCTTTTCTTTTGCACAAGTGGTCCCTTGCAGTTCTGTGCTTCTAGGACGCCTGAAAGCTGGGGTGAGCTGGTTTATCTCTTACATACAAAGCTTTGACCTATGGAAGGAAATACAGCTCACATACAGTTGGTATCCCTATGAATAGGTGACACCAGAGGCGTATCTAGGCTTTCTGGCACCCGGGGCAAGAATTCGGTTTGGCGCCCCCCCCCCGCCCAAGTACATATGCGACTTGAACACTTAGCCATGTACCTGCGAGCTGCTCCTCCTAATGCTCTCAATGTTCAGTAAAAAACTGAGAGAAGCAGGAAGAGAAGCTCGTTGTCACAGGATCATACCTATGAGTGAAGTGTCCGTGTGAGGACTACGGCAACCTGCAGTGCTGAATCCTGACATTGCAGCTTCTGAATTCTCACAACTAATGCCCTGCACACTTTTAGGATTCTCCCTTGCCGATGTACAGTCATGTCAGCACAAGTATGTGATTTGTATACTTCTGGCCACATTCCGACTAGACGTGCCCGGCCTCGCTCCGTTCATTTTCATTGAGTGAGGCCACACATGTCTAGTCAGCATGTGACCGCATGTATGTAAATTACCGGCACGAGAGAATCCTGACAGCGTTCAGTGAGCACTGTGAGAATTCAGAAGTCTGCAGTCACATAGAATGACTGCAGACTCAGCACAAACCTGGACAACCCATATAATGTTCCTAACAAATAAAAACATGAGAATAAGTCAGTGTCACAAATAATATTTACATCCAAGTACCTTATAGATGTCGTCATCTCTGCAGTCGTTCTCCTTTTCTTCTAGACCCCATGATGAGTTTTCTCATCCACAGCCGTCTCTGTAGACTTCCATCTTCTCCGGTCTTCTGCAGCAAATCTCCACACGACGCCCTTAAAGATAGAAGTGTCATTATAATGCTCCTGAATAAAAATATCTGCAATATACTGTCGCCTCACACTATTCCCCTCTAGCATCCCACCTGTTCACCATACTGTCTCCTCATATATTTACCCCCTCACTCTCTATACTGTCTGCTCACACATACCCCTGACTCCCCATACTGTGTCCATCCACATACATTAACCCATTTGCTCCCCATACTGTCTGCACCCATCCCCCATACTGTTTCCTCATACATACTCTTTATTTTGTGTCCTCAAATCTCCCCACACATTAAATCCCCCCATCCCCAATCCCCCACACACATTAAGTACCCCCATCCCCATTCCAAATCCCCCCCACACATTAAATAACCCCCCCATCCCCACTCCAAATCCCCCCACACATTAATCCAATCCCCACTCGTTAACCCCCATCAGCACTCCAAATCCCCCCACCCCCACTCCAAATACCCCCACACATTAACCCCAACCCCACTCATTAACGCCCCCATACATTAACCCCCATCCCCATTCATTAACCCCCACACACATTAACCCAATCCCCACTCCAAATCCCCCCACACATTAAATAACCATCTCCACTCCAAATACCCCCACACATTAACCCCCATCCCCACTCATTAACGCCCCCACACATTAACCCCCATCCCCACTCATTAACCCCCGCACACATTAACCCAATCCCCACTCATTAACCCCCATCACATTAAATAACCCCATCTCCACTCCAAATCCCCCCACTCATTAACCCCCACACACATTAACCCCCATCCCCACTCTAAATACCCCCACACATTAACCGCCATCCCCTCTACAAATCCCCCCCATCTCCACTCATTAACTCCCCCTCATCTCCCATCTTCGGTGGTTTCTTCAGCTCCACAGAGGAGCACACTTACCACCAGCGTTTGCTTTTGGCGCCGGGGAGTGGCGTCAGCAGCGTGATCACATGACCTGATCACGCTGCTGACGTCGCTCTGGCCCGGTGGTCAAAGCTTCAATTGTACTGGCGTCTGTATAGATGCCAGTACAATTGTTCCCTGGGAGCCGGCACGCGCTCCTTCTCTGCGCCGGCTGTCAGCTTGACAGCTGACACAGAGAACCGCCGACTCTCAGGCCGGGGGGGCGGCAGAACACAGCCGCCATGGAGGACACTGCGGACCGCTGCATTAGGCGGCCCGACTGCGCCCCCTGCTGGCTGCGCCCGGGGCAACTGCCCCGGCTGCCCCCCCCTAGATACGCCCCTGGGTGACACGTCACATCCAGTAAAACAGAACATTGTCCTCTACTTTGTAGGAAGAAATATGAATAGAGGGCTCAATGTTTCCCATTCATGAATCATGGTCCTCCTGCTGCACGAATGATAATTCCTGTCCATGGTTAATAAACAGAGATGGAAAGGGGAAGAATCAGTTGCTGACTGTGATTATTTACTTCCCCATTAGTGGAAACAAAGTCAAAGGGAAATTTGGTTTGTGGTCAAGACTTTGTCAATAGCCAAAGTGTCCAAAATTCTGAAATGTGTTAGGAAGATGTCAAATAATTGTCATACTATTTCGTATGTGTTTAGTTGTCTCCAAAAAGTGTATTAGACCATGTTCTCACATTATAGACTGTTCCATGACAAAGTACAAAGTTTGTTAAGTATCAAAGTATATTATCATATGATGATCCAGGGCGGAGGAGAACTTGGATGACTTGAATTTAGCAGGATTACTTTACATGGTGATCCTATGAAGACCTATACATAATGACATATCATGGGAAGCACCATTCATGGTCCTCAATCACAAAAGCCTGGAAGCACAGGTCAAAGCAAACACTTAAGAAGATGTTAAGGCCAACCCTTAGTAATTGTCAAGCCAAGATCATCCTGTGGTTTTTGCCAAAATGACCAAAAATGTTCTGTTAATAATGCAAGAGTTTGTCACTGAGTCGGGTAGCAAGGAGATTCATAAAGGCTCTTCCTGAATTACATTGTGGCCACCAGAGTTGTATAGCATCATCTGGTGATTGTTGAGTGTCTAAATGGAGAGTAATGCGCTTGTAATATTAAATGGTTTCATTACGTACTGTAGATTATTTCAAATAATTAGAATATGAACATAATTAAAAACTTCATGGTATAGAAAGAAGGTATGATTATATTTTCGGATGGTCTCAGGGGAGATATAAGGTCCTATGCAATCAATTATAAGTGCGTTGAATGTAATGTCTATAAGCAGTCTCTACTAGATATTACGCTTTATTGCTAGTCTTGCCAGATGGGAGATGTTGTGCTCATTGTTCCTTTTAGTTTTCTGTGAAGACTGCATAATGCTTAACATCTCCTGTGGGGGAACTGCAGAAGAACTGAACACTTATTCCAGGGTTCTTCAGCAGTTTCCCATCTCCAGGGGGTTCCAATAGTTGTAAATCTGTGATTATCTCATCTCCAAGAAACTCTTGTAACAAAAATTGATTGGTCTAAAAGGACCCTATGAACTTTATTTAAAGATATTGAGTTTTAGGAAAATAAGTAATTACGGGGGGCTAAGTTTGGTATTCTATGTCTGTTGAGCCCAATTTAATTGTATCATGATCATATCCACAAGGTTAGGTTTCTAGTCTTGTTTTCTTTTCCTGCCCCAAGTTCCCCATTATTGGTAGAATGTGGTTTTCACATCGGGGTTTTCATTTCTTCAGGACTGTATGTCGGAACAGAAAAGAAGAACTACACTAGTGACCATTTCTGAATTATTCAGTTTCCAAACAATTGTTGCTTGATGTTGTCTTACAATGTCCCTTCTTCTCCTCCTTTAGGCAACCGCTCCTCAAAGCCACCTGAGTACAATTCCTCACCATAAGATCTACAATCAGAACACCAACGTACCCCCTTTTACGCATATAATCAGTGATCTCGACCCCTACAATGTTTACAATGTACGCGTGTCCTGCCTGAACAGTGAGGGGGTGTCCCACTGGACGGACTGGATCCCAATGGAAACCTTGGAAGGAGGTATGAGAGAATAAGCCAGTTAAAGAGATGAACAATAAATATGGAGTTCTACTGCCAAAGAATTTTTCACTGTAAGCTTAGCAGCAGTACTCAATGCCAAGCAGTGGCTGCAAAAATATATACAATTTTAAGGTGCATAAAAAGACAAATAAAAAACTGTGATACCAATGTAATATTAACACTCAATGAATTTGTTGTAAAGGACCCCATACACATTGGACTAACATTTTCCGAATCCGCCAATATTGGCGGGCTCGGCCAAAAGTGTTATATATATTGGTGACTGCAGACTCTGCCCCGATAGATGATGTGAAAGATAAGGTTCTGACACATCTGATTTCAGACTGCCAAACCTTTTGTTCTCGGTGATACAAAGTGCTGCCAAAGGAGCATCTGCCAATGATCGACTGACCTATTATTAGTCTGACAACTATCACTTGTGTGTATAGGGCCCCTAAGGCCACATTTTGAAGAGAGGATCCAATTTTGGGCTCCACATTCTAGAAAAGATATTAGCAAGCAAGAGTTGATTCAAAGTCGGTCAACTATATTATTACATTAGATGGAAAGTTTCTTCAATAATGAGAAGTTGGAAAAATTGGGCATGTTCAGCCTAGAAAAAAAAGACTCTTCAGAGGTGATCTCATTTTAATGTAAGCATAATTACATGTATGGCCAATACAAATGCCTAGCAAACAATTTATTCCTTCCAAGGACCATAAAGAGCCAGGGCATTCATTATAGGTGGAAGAAAGGCATTTCCAGCAGCTATATAGGAAAGGGTTGTTTACAGTTAGAGCAATCAGGCTTTGGAATGCCGACCACAAGAGGTAGTAATGGCAGATGCTATATCAGCATTTAGAAAAGAGATACTTTTCTCATAACAACTGGCATTGGGGGTTATAAATAATTATTGATAGATAAATGTACAACATATAATTGATGGCTCCCCAAACCATCACTGATTGTGGATACTTCATACTAGACCTTAGAAATCAAGGTCCCAGAGTCTGGAGGAAGAGTGGAGAGGCCACAATCCAAGCTGCTTGAGGTCTAGTGTGAAGGTTCCACAATCAGTGGTGGTTTGGGGAGCCATGTCATCTGCTGGTGTACGTCCACTGTGTTTTATCAAGATCAAAGTCAGCGCAGCCGTCTACCAGGAAATTTTAGAGCACTTCATTCTTCCCTCTGCTGACAAGCTTTTTGGAGATGGAAATTTCATTCTCCAGCAGGACTTGGCACCTGTCCACACTGCCAAAAGTACCAATACCTGGTTTAAAAACAACAATATCACTGTGCTTGATTGGCAAGCAAACCCTCCTGACCTTAACCCCATAGATGGGGTAATGTGAAGAGTACGATGAGAGACACCAGACCCAACAATGCAGACGAGCTGAAGGCTGCTTTCAAAGCAACCTGGGCTTCCACAACACCTCAGCAGTGCCACAGGCTGATCGCCTCCATGCTACGCCGCATTGATGTACTAATTGATGCCAAAGGAGCCCCAACCAAGTATTGAGTGCATTTACTGAACATACATTTCAGTAGGCCAACATTTTGGATTTTACAATCATTTTTTCAAGCTGGTGTGATAAAGTATTCTAATTTACTGAGATAATGAATTTTGGGTTTTCATTGGGTGTAAGTCATAATGAGAAATAAACGCTTGAAATAGGTCACTCTGTAATGGCACTATATAATATGTGAGTTTCACTTTTAGTATTCAAGAACTGAAATAAATTAACTTTTTGATGATATTCTAATTTTGTGAGAAACACCTGTAAATAAGGACATATTTAAACTATACAGACCTAGAAGCTACAGCAGGATATTTAGCATTGGATCAAGCTGAAAGGAACCTTTACATTTGGCATATATGATACTTTTTTGCCATCTCACAACTGCAGAAAATCCAATATTTGTCCCATTTTAAGTGTATGTCTATTATCAATTTACTTGTGTTGCTCACTCCGGTGTCTGTTCTGCCTTTCTTGGCAGGAATTAAAAGAAAGCGAGCTAGTGAGAGGGGCTCCCTTTCAACCCTGGCCCCTTGGAGTAATTAGTATACAAGACACAAATGATACTGTCTGTGTCAGCCGTCCTGTTGGCTGCTGGCATTGGTTTTCTTCCACTTCTCTGTAGGAGACTTTTTTTTACTTCATCCTTTACCAGTTATTCCACTTTCATTTTGCTGCTTCTTAATTAGTCACTTCTTCAGATACTTGTAACTTAGCATATTTCCAGATAAACACTCAAAGGGGATATATGCAATCAGCACCGCTCTTCTTTTTCTGTGGACTACGTCTGGTGTTTCTGCTTAGGATCATGCACTAAGCTGCAGTATCAGACACAGCCTGCCGACAAGAGTGGAGCTGTTTCTTACAATAGATGTAAATTAAGTATATTATGTACAAGAGACACCCTAGCTCCATGTCAAGATTATGTGGTCATTTTCTAGGCTTACAAGAGATTTATCTTTCCCTTGATAGTTCCATCTGGTCCGCCTCAAAATGTCACTGCAATAAAGAACGAGAGTTTTATCATAATCACATGGATGGAGCCAAGAGCGCCACTGAATGGTTTATTGAAGGGTTACAAGCTGGCATATCAAATGAGAGACCAACCAGAGGTACAAGACCCAAAAACAAACCCATGTACCCAGTTTGTGTATTATGTGAGTTGTGTGCACGAATGTCATGGCTTCTTTCCCACAGAGCAAAGTTTTAGACCTGACGCCCTTGGAGGTCTGTCATCTCATTGGCACCCATATGTAATATTACCCACCAGCCCTTTCTCCTGTATCTTTGCCTCAAGGCTTAACTAGAATCTCTTCTGTCTCAAATCTACCATGTACTTTTAATTATGTACTGCATATTTATGTAGTAGAGGACCCCCTTAGACACCAGGAACCATATGTAACTCTCATATGTGCCAACTTTACCTGACAACTTTTAGGAATAATTGATTTCCCCTGTGATCATGCCACCTTTTCAATGGCTCTGCCCTTTCCACACCTCTTTTCCCTCCCCCAAGGAGCAGAAACTCTCCAGAAATGCTACTTTCCAGGATATTTCAGCAGTACCTATGAGTTTGCTAAAAGTCCCATAGGTCTCCCCTTTTTCCAAAGCCTTCCAGACATTCCCAGAGTGTTGCCAAGTATGGACCTCGAGTGTCTTCACAGAACTTTTTAAGCTTTTCAAACTCAATGATACAGCCAGTCTGCTTCAGTCGTGTGCGGATATATTATCGTGTTAATTGACTGTTACTTTACTAGTTGTGTTTGCTCCTCTGTCCTGATTGTGTGTCAGTACATGGTATATACCAGGCTTCGAATATATAAATATTACATAAATATTACATCATATACTCAGTGTAGAGTTTTTACTACACAGGTCGTTGTAGATGCTGGCCTGACTAATGAGGTGATGCTTGAGATGTTGCAGCCAGTGGACAATCTGACTGTTCGACTCTCCTCTTACACAGTCTCCGGGGATGGTCCTTGGAGTGATTTTGTTGTTGCTACAGACATCAGCTATGGTAAGAAACTTCAATCAACCACTCATTATATTAATCCGTATGGTGTAAAGTGTTTTTTGATGACTGACGTATGTCAATTGGCTTTTTTTTTTTAGATTCTCCTCAAGGTAAGAAGCACAACATGCACAAAATACTCATGAAGTCCGGATCAATGTAACTACTGATATCCAATCTTATGAGCCTTAGAACATCGGTTCTCTACCTACTGATTATCCTATACATGCCATATTCGGGTATCTCCATGTTGAGGAATGTATGTTGTAGCCTTTAATAGGGAGGACTTGGGTCCGAGAAACATTGAAAAGCACCCCCATAGAGCATGTTACTCTGCTGAAAGGTAATCCATAGCATGACCGTTCTCTTCCGTCTATGGTATATTCCAAAGGAAAGGATCTAAAACTCGTATTTCTAATCTATGTTCTGTAGAAACTGGAGAGACTATCTTCCCTAGCTATATATTTGGAAATTTCTTGTCTCCTCAACAATTTTAGAATGCACTGGAGAATCTTCTCTCTTCCATTTGTGACCAAAACTTGAGAAAAACCCTAAAAACTCTCTATTTTTTTCCAACAGCTTTCAGAGATGATACAGCGCCATCTCCTTTCTCGTGGCATTGGTGGTACATAATGCTGGTGGTTGCTGTGGCAGTTTTTGGTGCTATTGTAGGTGCTATTTTCCTTGCACGTTTCCGTAAGAAGGAGACACGTTATGGGTGAGTGGAGACATTAATGCTATATCAATGAGGCTTAAGGAAGACATTTTGTAGAAGGCAATAAGGCTTTTTTTCTCTTTAAATATTCAGAGAGGCCTTTGAACCAACGGTGGAGCAAGGAGAACTTGTGGTCCGGTACCGAGTAAGGAAGTCTTATAGTAGAAGAACTACAGAAGCCACCTGTAAGTCTGACATATTCTTCCATATACCAAACCTTATATTTGGTCACCAATCTTCAAAATTAGGGCTTCTCAGGCTTCTGTCCATAGTTGGTGCAAAATGAACCCACATTGTGTTTTCTTGACTACTGGCACAATCTGATGGCTGATGACCAAGCATGGAGCAACAGGATTGAAAACTATGGGAATATCCTGTTTTTTTCTCTAGAAATAAGATTCAGATGTGAATCAATTCAGCCTTATGTAACTCCTAAATATTTATGACTTGCGGAATACGCCAGATGTCAGGATAGCCCCCCGTGTACAGACAACTGGGGTCTGTTGTACTAGGAATTAGCACAGTGATAGGTGGGGTTGTCTGCTAGGCCAGATTGATAGACGTAAGATTTGGAGGAGTCTGCAGAGATTCTGTTCATACTCCATCCACTTGGCTGAACATCAGGAAATTCCTGCTCATGTTTTGTGCTGAATAACATTGGGATCCAGACTGCTCCATGGTTACACAAAGTCCTTTCTCTAAGTGATGGCTTCCTCCATGAAGTCGATCTTCTGGGATGAGCAGGAGGAAGGGCTGTTTTCGAGGAAAGTCATTGTATAAATTTTAATGAACAACTATTGCAAAATTGATAAGCATATAAATTTCATGTTTTCCAGTTAAGTCATTATTTGTTTATATGTTAGTCTATGTACAATTTGGGGATAATTATGTCATATTTGTACTGGTTATACTGCTTAAAAGTTATAAAAGTTATTTTTTTGTGTTGCAGTTTTCACATTGAGGACAGTAGTCAAATGAGATACCATATATCCAGACTTTTTTAATTAAGTCAAAACTTCTGCATCAATTTATTCCTAAAAGGGTTTTCTAGGACGTTCAAATGACCCCTTTCCTCCGAACAATTTTTTTTTTCATGGAAATCCCCTTTAATAGATTTCCATAATACAAATAATAAAATAATTCTGTGCTTATTTATTTCATAATACATCTAGCTATCAGTCGCATAGCTTAGGCTAGTTTCACATTTGCGTGCCAGGGCGCAGCGACGGCCTGCGCACGGCCTCCGCTAAGCCCTGCCCCCTGTCGCGCCTCCTCCGGTAGCTCCGCCTACCGGCGCATGATGCTGCATGCGTCATGCGTCCCCTATCTTTATAAATGAGGATGCAGGCCATGCGCAGTATGCGTTTGGAGGCGCATGCGTCCTTTTAACGGTGCGCTGACCAGCGCCAAACGCAACCTGTTGCAATTTGGTTGCGCTCGGCGCCCCGTCAAAAGGACATAGGCGCCGCCAAACACATACTGCGCATGGCCTGCGTCCTCAGTGATAAAAATAGGGAACGCATGACGCATGCACCGTCATGCGCCGGTAGGCAGAGCTACCGGAGGAGGCGCAGCAGGGGGCGGGGTTTAGCGGCGGCCGTGCGCAGGCCGTCGCTGCGCCCTGACACGCAAATGTGAAACTAGCCTAAGCAATGTTCAGGTGTTCAGGCTCTGTTCAGATATTTAGGCTGTGTTCAAGCAGTTTGGCTGTATTCAGAAATCTAGGGTGTGTACAAGTTTTTAGGCTGTGTTCAGGTGTTTAGACCATGTTCATGCATTTAGGCAGTGTTCAGGTGTTTAAGTTGTGTTCAAGTTAGGTTCAGATGTTTAGGCTATGTCCAGGTGTTTATGCTGTATTCAGATATTTAGGCTGTGTTCAGGAGTTTAGGCTGTGTTCAGGCATTTCAGCTGTGTTTAGGTTGTGTTCGGGTACTTAAACTGTGTTTGGGATTTAGGTTGTGTTTAGGTATTTAGGCTGTGCTTGGTTATTTAGGCTCTGATCAGGTATTTAGGCGTTTAGGCTGTGTTCAGACTTTGTGTTTAGGTTGTGTTCGGGTACTTAGACTGTGTTTGGGATTTAGACTGGGTTCAGGTATTTAGGCAGTGTTGAAGATATAGAGTTGTGTTCAGGTGTTTAGGCTGTTAGGATATTTAGGCTGTGATTGCGTACTTAGGCTGTGTTCATGTATTTAGGCTGTGTTCAGGTATTTAGGCTGTGCTGAAGTGTTTAGGCTGATTCAGGTGTTTAGGCTATGTTTAGGCTCTATTCGAGTACTTAGGCTGTGTTCAAGTATTTAGGTTGTGCTCAGATATTGAGGCTCTGTTCAGATATTTAGGCTGTGTTCAAGTATTTAAGCTGTGCTCAGGCTGTGTTCGAGACTCATGTCCATCATGAAATGAATCATTCTTAGCATATATTTCTTTTTTCTTTCTTCTATAACAGAACAGAAAAAAGTAATTCTTGACCTCTAACATTCCATAGTTATGGCTACAGATAGCCTAAACGTTTAGGCCGGGGGTATACGACCCGGAAGTGGCAGTGCTTTGGACGCAGCACATGTTCGCTGTGTCCAATAGCGCTGCCGTCTATTGAACGCAGGGGAATCCACATGAGTTCACTAAATCATGCGGATTCACCATGTCCAATACATTCTATTGGTGAAATTGACATGCTGCGGTATGGAGAGACTCGCCGCATGTCCGTCTCTTTGGATGATCTGTAGGTGTCTCTGGACACATAGTGTTCATGGGATTTCTTGAAATCACATCCACTATGCTGTAACATCTGGATGCTGCGGGTTGGACCTGCAGCATTTAGTAATCGTCTGCACATACCCTTCGCTGTGCAAAAGGTTTGGAGCTGAAAATGAAGCTCTAGCTGGGATAACCATGTATTAAGGAATTGAGTTAATGCAAATTTTGCTCCTAAAAATGTGGAGATTCACTTTATACACAAATACTTAAAATGTGCAACCCCTCCAGATTGTTTGCAATGTTCGGTTTTAAATGTTTTTATTAGTGTAGGTTACAATAATTTCCATTAAGAAAATAATTGATTGTTCCCACATTCCAGTGAACCGACTGGGCATCAGTGATGATCTTAAAGAGAAACTCCGAGACGTTATGGTGGATCGGCACAAACTTACACTTGGCAAGACCCTCGGAGAAGGTAGGTAGAGTCATCTCTATGTTGTATGGAAAGAAGTTCCTCAGACATTTATCTTACCAGGCTCCTATATTTATAATATTTACATTGCAACACTTTTTCGATATGTCTAGTTAGGGCATATGGACATCTTCTTTGGAACCTACGCTTGCAATCCTGCTTAATGAGCCCTTACTAACTACAAACTCAAAGAAACCAAGTTTTCCATGGTGGTTCATTTATCTATGGGAGATGCATGCTACTACATGTCCCCATCAGCTGCTTCCATCTAAAAGGGAGTTGCACAGTGGGAACGATCACGTCAGGAGAATGGAGATCTTCTAATGGGATGTTGGGTGCAAAGTAAATCATGATTGGAAGAATCACCTAGACCTAAGGCTTAATTCACACTTCACTTTGCAATTTTCAAGTTGTTTTTTGCTAACTAAAGACCAAAATGGAGATGGTTTACGATGATAGACTAAGGATTAACAATGGCCTCTAACGCTAAAATGTATGAGAGCCTGTTAAGGACACTTTAGGTAGGCTGAAAATCTGGGAGCAAACTTTCATAGGAACACTCCTTTCCAATTATCCACTCATCTAAACAGGCATGCAAACAACCGACAAATGCCCAAAGCACTCATTGATCGGGTGCAATGATTTATAAGTAGGCTTAAAAAAAATCATTGTTCTCGGCAGCATATCAAACCAAGTAGAAAGGTGATGTGCTGCCGACAACCCCTTTTTATACGAGCACAGAATAATAAGGTTAACCAGAGCGTGGTCTAATAGGTTGCCTATCAAGACATCATGTGTTCAAGGCCTCTACAAGAAGTAAAAAAAAATTCAATAAGGTGTTTTGTAATATTAAAAAAAGACAAGTAAATGATGCAAAAAACGAAGAAAAATAACAAAAATGTACAAAAATAAGTAAAATACACGTAATAGTTGTTGCAACATCGGTAACGACTGGAAACATAAAATTATCACATTCTTTATATCATGCAGTGAATTTGATAAAATTACAACTTGAAAAGTACAAGTTGTCTCCCAAAAAGGCATGACGGCCCACAGCTATGTCATTAGAAAAATAAAAAAGTTATGGCTCTTGGAGAGCAACACTGAGCAGAAAAAAATGTAATGTCATTAGGACCCAAAATAGAACGGTCACCAAGGGGCCCATAAAACTCACTCTCTAGACCTGGCTTAAACCACAACCTTGCCCAAGAACCTATGCGAATACTACTAAGCATGTGGTCAGTATTCATAAGCCTCTCGTTCACAATGGCAGATTTCTGCCCATAATGAGCGCCGATCGATGATACAATGAAGCAGTCGGCGCAGGTTTAAGGTTTTTTATCCCAGGTCTCCATGCAGTTGGCCTATTGTCCTTCGGACATCCTATGTTGTACCGCTGTCGGCCATGATTATAGGGGCGACAATAAACTGTCCAATCAGCCCATGAACAAGCTTTTCTGCTTTACCCTCCTGTGTCAAGGTCTTGATAGTAGTTACACGGCTTTCCTGAGGGGCTATTTATTTACAGGAGGCAGGGAACCATGGCAGAAGTCTTCAAAGGTTCATTTAACCATGAGAGAGGTCCCCCGAGGTTTCTCCTGCTCTTTCCTAATCAAGTCCTTGTTAATGAACATCTGATGCCTTTAGGAAAATACGAGACTAATCTGCAAGATATATCTATTACTGCAACTGTGGTTATACAGCAATAATGTCCATAAAATGCACTACATGGAGAAAAGTATTGAAAAATCTACAGGAGCTTTTATGACATCCTATTCTGCATCCATAGGTATTAATATGGAGATATAGCAGCGTCCACTCCTACAGGATTTAGGAGTGTGCCTATGTGAATTGTCACCCATTCATTCACAGACCGGCTCACCTTCTCTATTCTAGTTCATCCCATGATGCTGGATGAAATGGGGGTCCGGGCTCTGTAAGACCGGTAAAGTTCTTCCAACAAACTTCCCCAACCATGTCTTTATGGACCTTGCTTTGTGCACTGGACGCAGTTATAAGGAACAGAAAAGAGCCTTCTCCAAACTGTTCCAACAACTGGAAGCTACAACTGTCCACAATGTCTTGTGTTGAATCATTGAGATTTCCACTCAATGGAAAAAAGGGGCTGAGGCTGAACCCAGAATAACAAGCCCATAGCATTATCCTCCTCCACCAAACTGTACACGGGCAGAATGCAGTCGGGGGTAACGTTCCCCTGGTATTCACCAAGCCAAGACTCATCCATTAGATAGAGAAGTGTGATTCATCACTGAATAGACCTCGTTTCCTCCAGTGGTGGCAGCCTTACACCACTCTATCCGATGCTCAGCATTGTGCTTGATGATGTCAGGCTGCATGAAGCTGCTCGAAAATGAAGGTCCCAGCAGAGTCCCAATGTTTGTGGACTGGACTCTGCAGTTATGGAGTCAGCAGAGTGTTGGTGACTTCTGCTCCTCAGCACTCGGTGAGACACGGCTCGTAACTTACGTGGGCAACATTTCGTGGCTGAGTTAATTTGTAGCTTCCTTAATCTTCTTAATATCATCACTCACAGGTGATGGAGAAGATTTAGGTGGAAGAAATGTCATGGACAGACATCTAACACCGGTGATGTCCTATTACAGGACTGCGCTGGTATCAGTGAGCTCTGCATCACCAGCCGTTCTGTCACATGTTAATAAAGGCAGAAGGCATGGTGGAGGGCCGGGTTTTATACACCAGGGGTAAGGGGATGGATATCATACACGGGGGGGGGGGGGGGGGGGCAAAGGGACTGAAAGAGAAATTAGAATTCAATGATTAAGACAATGGGCCCATTAGTTTTGACTGTTCAGTATGTATGCGCCCCCACTATGTGGTCAGTCTTTCTTCTGAGGCCCGCTATGAAGTGACAGAGATTTATTGCTCCGATCTATTGTGAGTTCCCGATTCAATAAAAGTCGTATCTGGAACTAGTTACATTCTGTAGGAAGCAAAGCAAAATAAATTCTCCTCCGGGACTTCCGATGCAACTTTTAAGAGTATTTTTTCCCTCCCGTCTTTCCCATCAGAGCTCACAGGGCAGGTTCCTGCTGTCTCATCCACACTATGTTTTCCTATGTGTGGGAACAGAAACACGAGCCGAGCAGGCTCCACTTCTGTTCTCTGTCTTATCCTCCACAGTCTGGAAAAGCTATTGGAAAGCAGCACTTGATCTAATGGCTTCCTCCAGCTTCCTCTTGGGGAACTGATCTCCAGACAGATTTGTCTCTTGCTATTCCTTGAGGGTAGCTTGTTAACCCTGATTTCCGAGGGGTCCCAGAGGGTCAACAACGCTATACCTGAAGGATCTATGCTATGTAGGGGCTTTGCTGTATGGGGAGACAGCAGCCACCACCAGCCACCGCTCTGGGGGCCACAACGCTGCATGGGATGCATACCAGCAATGACCTATCTTACTAATCACTAATGAGTAACTAATAATATAATGGTGGATGAACACAACAATGTGGGACCAAAAGGATCAGGAACCAAGAGGTGTAATCTATACTTCCTCCCATATGTAACTGGTGTCCTTCACACTGTGCCAAATTAGGCCGCCATTTTCCTACATGTCATGTGCACCCAGTACTGTGTGCGAAGGAGGGTCTTTTTTCTAAAAGGTGAAAAAAACCACTCATTGAATGTGATTTATGATCTTGTTTCACAGGAGAGTTCGGCTCGGTCATGGAGGGTCAGTTAAACCAAGACGACTACATTCTCAAGGTGGCGGTGAAGACCATGAAGAGTAAGTGATAGTTTGTGATGGTGGGTAGGGACCACATCTCATTACATTAAAGGTAATGAATTATCAGGAAATTATGTTTTGTTCAAATCAGGTTTTTATGGTAAATTGACAATTTAAACTTTTTGGGATTTTTGCTTTTCCATTTTTTCATGTCACTATATATATATATATATATATATAATGCTAGGAATATCACTCTGTCCAAAGCCTTTACAGACTGCGCAAGGGCGATGCGCTTGCGCAGTCTGGACCCCACAGAGTTACACATCCGGGGATGAGGAGGGTGGCCCATGAGACCGCGGTATGCGTAAGCACTGAACGCATACCGCGATCTCCAGCACAACTTACCTATCCAGTATTGCCGTGGGGTCTCTTCGGGCGGGAGGCCGGGACATGAATCCACCATCGGAAATGGCGCATGCGTATAGCGCACTTCAGGCGCCATTTTGTTGGTGGGCGGAAAACATGACAGGATGGGGGCGTAGGATAGGTGCACCACATGACAGGATTGGGGGCGCAGGATAGGAGTAGATGACAGGATTGGGGCGCAGGATGGGAGCACATGACAGGATGAGGGCACAGAAAGAGATTAGCACATGACAAGATGGAAGCGCACAAAACAGGATGAGGGCGCAGGATGGGGGCTGCACATTACAGGAAAGGAGCGCAGGATGGGAGCAGCATATGACAGGATGGGGGCGCAAGATGTTAGCAGCACATGACAAGATTAGGGCGCAGGATGGAAGCAGCACATAACAGGATGGAGACCATATACCAATATATAAATGCTCGCCACCCGGGCGTAGAACGGGTTCAATAGCTAGTGAATATATCATACAGCTTAGAAATCTTACAATTTCCACACTGGTGTCCAGGCCTAATACTAGAAGCCCACTTCCAATTCTGTGGAGAAGACTTTTAAAAAGTTTTGTTATAATCATCATCATCATCATCACAGACGGGATTACAGTGAAAGATACCCCTCTATACTGTACAAACAACAGTATCCACCATTCACAATAGGTGATGTCACAGCTCACCTACTCCTCCTGTACACTGACTAATAACACCTCTGTATACAGTTGATAACACATGATCCACCATTCAAAATATGGGATGTCACAGCTCACCTCCTCCTTCTCCTGCATAATGACTGATGACACCTCTATATAGAGTAGATCCTGTACGATGACTGATAACACCTCTGTATAAGAAGATCATGTGAGGACATCTGTCCATCCTTATTACTCCGTTACTTGCATTGATTTCTCGCACATAACTTTCTTCATTTCTCCTTAGTTGCTATCTGCACCCGCACCGAGATGGAAGATTTCCTGAGCGAGGCCGTGTGCATGAAGGAGTTCGACCATCCCAATGTCATGCGTCTGATTGGTGAGTATTGGGACCCTTGTAATGTCCGCTCCTGGAGCTGAGCTAAATACTATAATGTCTTATATCTGCTTGCTGTCAGTGAATAGAATCATTTTATTATATTTTTAGAATCCAGGGGTTCAAAACCCATTCAGATCATATTCGAACACAGATATGGGCCAGGGTTCGTCAATCTGAGCTGGCTATGACCAGGAAGTATACTTAACCTCTGGACATTAACTAGAATTAATGTTTCCATTCACTGACAACCACGTAAAATATAATGCTACAAACAGAAATGTGGAGAACTTTTCTGTATTCAAAGATTTAGTTGTCTTTTTTTGAAAAGTCTATTTAATTAGTAACTTTTTAATGTAATATTTTCCAAAGCTACAAGACATGCTGCCAAATATCCTTTGTCAAAAACTTTGCATTAACTCTTTGTCCACTATGGCAGTCTTTTTCTTCAATCATTTGTCGCCACCTAGTGGCAGAAGTTATGCACTGCATTTTCAAAAACATCTGCCAGCAGCCTCCTCCTACCTTACCCAGCCTGCTGTTCCTAAACTTTAATTCCTCGATTCTACCAGGATAATTTTTCTCCATTGAAACCATCTGATTTTGGGTGTGCCGCCATTACCAGTGTTTTGCAGTTTGCAATCAATATGTTTAAGTTTACTGAATCACTTGACTTTTGGGAAAAACAAACCACTTTGCTAAATGATGTCCCAGTATTTATTTATTTATTTTACTAATTTTTATAGTGCTATTAATTCCACAGCGCTTTGCAGACATTATTGGAATCAAAAGATTAATAGATCTTCTTTCTTTATCACATGCAATGTATCTAATTAAAGTCGCTAACTCTTATTTCACATCTTTTGAGAACAGGAGTACACTATAATGAACTTTACGGTCGTGCCCGACCGTTCCTCCTCCCCATGAAGCTCCACCCACTTAAAAATTAAATAGGTAGATCATGCCGGGACTGGCATAAAACACAAAAAGTCCCAAACTGCTGCAATATGTCAAACAGTTTTGCACCAGAATTCTAAGGAAAGGTTCCAATTCATCAAAAAGAAATGTTAGGAACAACGCTGTCTTGCTTCCATATCTGCAAAGTTTGGGATGCGCTTATTGAAAACTGGTTGATTCCAGCAAAAAGTCCACATGCAAAAATTACATATTTTGAAGAACTGTCACCACTCACATTTTACTGAAAAGATATGCTCTTCAAGAAATAACAATTTTGAATCGTATTTTCTTGTGACTCTGTGTTGTCCTGTTATTCCTTCTGGAAATGGATGAATGAATTCACGGTAGAGGATGTGTCTCTGCACAGTAAAGGGTGTATCTCTGCACAGCAAAGGGTGTATCTCTGCACAGTACAGGGTGTGTCCCTGCACAGTAAAGGATGTGTCCCTGCACAGTACAGGGTGTGTCCCTGCACAGTACAGGGTGTGTCCCTGCACAGTACAGGGTGTGTCCCTGCACAGTACAGGGTGTGTCCCTGCACAGTACAGGGTGTGTCCCTGCACAGTAAAGGATGTGTCCCTGCACAGTAAAGGATGTGTCCCTGCACAGTACAGGGTGTGTCCCTGCACAGTAAAGGATGTGTCCCTGCACAATAGAGGGTGTGTCCCTGCACAGTAAAGGATGTGTCCCTGCACAATAGAGGGTGTGTTCCTGCACAGTAAAGGATGTGTCCCTGCACAATAGAGGGTGTGTTCCTGCACAGTAGAGGGTGTGTTCCTGCACAGTAGAGGGTGTGTCCCTGCACAGTAGAAGGCGTGTCCCTGCACAGTAGAGGGCATGTCCATGCAAAGTAGAGGGTGTGTCCCTGCACAGTAGAGGGTGTATCCTTGCACAGTAGAAGGCATGTCCATGCACAGTAGAGGGTGTGTCCCTGCACAGTAGAGGGTGGGTTCCTTTGCTGTAGAGTTTGTGTCCCTGTAAAGTAAAGGGCATTTCTCTGCACAGTAGAGGGCGTGTCCATGCACAGTAGAGGGTGGGTTCCTGCACTGTAGCGTTTGTGTCCCTACAAAGTAAAGGACATATCTCTTCACTGTAGATGATGTGTCCCTGCACTCTGAATGGCATATTTCTGCACAGTAGAGGGCGTGTCCATGCGCAGTGGAGGGTGGGTTCCTACACTCTAGAGATTGTGTACCTGCACACTAAAAGGCATATCTCTGCACAGTAGATGATGTGTCCCTGCACAGTAAAGGGCATATCTCTGCACATTAGAGGGTGGGTTCCTGCACAGTAGAGGGTGTGTCCCTGCACAGAAAAGGGCATATCTCTGCACAGTAGAGGGTGTATGCCTGCACAGTAGAGGGTGTGTCTCTGCACAGTAGAGAGTATGTCCATGCACAGTAGAGGGTGGGTTTCTGCACAGTAGAAGGTCTACCCCTTCACAGTAAAGGGCATATCTCTGCACAGTAAAGAGCATATCTCTGCACAGTGGAGGGTGTGTCCCTGCACAGTAGAGAGTGGGTTCCTGCACAGTAGAGGGTGTGTCCCTGCACAGTAAAGGGCATATATCTGCACAGTAGAGGTCCTATTCCTGCACAAATTGGCAATGTCCAATCACTGTTGATAGTGACAGAGTAGGCAGGGATTCACGCAATTTGACAAAGGGAAGGTAACACTCAGTTGTGAATGTTTAAAAAGATTTCCAAGAGTAATAACAGAGGAACAGCACAATGTAGAGTTTAAGGAAAATATACTCCAGAAATGTTATTTCTGGAAAAATGTGAAAAATGCCATCATTTCCTAAAACAGCTTTGTCAGGAGAGATAGCAGTTCCCCTGTAACTAACGCAGCAGTGCCCCTTGAAACCACAGTTCCCCAAATCCCCCTGCCATCATGACGGACATATATGAATGTAGAAGTCAGATCACTTAGTATATACTATCTCCTTCATTCTGTCATTCAGGGGTTTGTCTTCAGAACACAGAGAATGAAGGATATCCATCACCTGTGGTTATTTTGCCATTCATGAAACATGGAGACCTGCACAGCTTCCTTCTGTACTCTCGGCTTGGAGATGCCCCCCTGGTATGTAATAGTATTGATAGCAATGTGTGATGATGAGCCATCCCTCTGTTATTCCTCGTGGAAATGTATAAATACTTTACATCTGGGTATTTCAGCGCTGCCAGTGTCAGATTATGGGAATACACGCCTTTTTGACAAGAAATGTGGTAACACCCTGTAGTTAAGTTATTTCTATATTTCCAAGAGGAGTAGCAGAGGAACGAAACAGTACAAAATACAAACTTGTGTTGCTACATTTTACAGAAATCAATTTTCTAAATGTCTGAATATAGTTAACATTTTGTGACCTTGTATGAATTTTTTGCTTGCAGTACCTCCCAACACAGATGCTGGTGAAGTTCATGACCGATATTGCCAGCGGCATGGATTATCTAAGCAGCAAGAACTTCATTCACAGAGATCTGGCCGCCAGGAATTGCATGTAAGGTTCTAGGGGTAAACAGACTCTTGCAGTATCTGGACAGTCACAGAACAGTTATACTTAATGATCCAGACGTGATATTTATTTATTCTTGCATTTCTTTTATCATTTTTCTTTAATAGTTCGGTCAATATGATTAACCTGATGCTCTATTTGCTGAAATATGTTTCACAGTATTGGCCCCTCATCAGTGCAAACAGGAGGTCTAATTTTGTTGAGTGAGAGGCCTCTCTCAAAGTTTCTAAGGTGGCAATGCGATGCGCTTCTGGGAATTTAAATATGCAAATAGCCACTTAAGAGATAAAGAGGCCTTAGTCAAATCAAACCTCCTGCTTTGCACTGATGAGGGTCAAGCACCCCGAAACATGTGTCTGCAATGGAGTGTCTGATTTAGCAAGACTCATAAAAGGGTCGCTATTGATTTTTCGGTTAGATTCAACCAGTAAGTGGCATTAGGCTTCAAGTCCTTTTCCTCCTTGAAGAGACAATTTGCATATTTAAATTCCAAGAGGAGCACTGCATGGCCTATAAGTCTCCTTACGACAGCTTGGTACCCTCTACAAAGAGAAACGTTCCCTCTTAGACATTATATGTATAGACTTGAGTTAAACAAAGCACAGATGCTCCTAATCCATGAAGTCCATTTGGCCATTCTTAATAGCCTATTGATGGCCTGTCTTTAAGATAGGTCATCAGTATCTGCACGGTGGGTGTCCATCACCCGACACCCCTGTTGATCAGCTGCGCTCGGTGCCATTATCAGTTGCAGAGCTGGAACAGCACAGCTCTGATGACTGTTTAGTTGCCGCCGCCCGGTACAGAAAATAAACCCTTGTTCATTCAATTAGGGGCATACGTGCAGTAACCGGCCGTGGCTACTAAGTAGTTAACAGAGCTGTACTGTACTGTTGAACTCCACAATTGCTAACTTTCGTCCACTGCCGGCACTTAGAACAGCTGATCGGTGGAGGTGGCGGGTGTCGTAGCCCCCCTGATATTTTATTTCTTTTCTATACTACGTATCAATATAACTGTGATGGAGGAACCCTTTAAGTCTTTAAGTCACAGATATTGGTTAGCTAATAGGAGCACCAATGCCAAAGCTGTATTTGTACCCTCTGCCTAGAAGACCCCAGGTGTTACATCTGAAGCTACATATTGAAGACAGACTTTCTATAAACAATATTCATTACATTTATTGGACCAATATAGGACCTTCTTATAGTCCACCTAGTGGCTTGGAGGACTCATGGCCCCCATGATGTTGCTGCTTAGCTGTGATTAGGATCCTACTGATTATTTATATCACCCTCATCCAGGTTAAATGAGAACATGAACGTCTGCGTGGCCGACTTCGGCCTGTCCAAGAAAATCTACAATGGAGATTATTATAGGCAAGGTCGGATTGCCAAAATGCCAGTCAAATGGATAGCAATAGAAAGCCTGGCAGACCGCGTGTACACCACCAAGAGCGACGTGGTGAGTGACGGCACTGTGTATTTCTGTAACATAAAGTGCGATTAATCAATATAAGTTAGACTGGTTAATTTCTAACCAGTATTTTATTAAATCCAAAAAGGTTACTGTTACTGCTTTGTGCAATTCTTCATTTTACCTGCGGGGGCACTGTAGGAAAACTGAATGGATTTGTCAGGAGATCAGATGATTGCCAGGAGACCGTTATAAAAGAAAAGAAAGGGTTTGGTCCAAAGTTGAGTGACTAATGTTCTTCTCTTATCAGTGGTCTTTTGGCGTCACCATGTGGGAAATTGCAACAAGGGGCCAAACGCCTTATCCTGGTGTAGAAAACAGTGAAATCTATGACTACTTGAGACAAGGGAATCGGCTGAAGCAGCCACCAGATTGTCTGGATGGATTGTGAGTATCTTGTTGCCCATGATTATAAAAGAAATTTTGTGGACAGAAATATGACTGGAGTTCTTTTCTCATTTAGACATTTTTGGGGCCAAACGTGATCCAAAAAAACCCCACCATATATGAGTAACTTAAAGAAGCTCCTGACAAAACAACATGTTTTGCCGATTTTGCTAATGTTCAGCTGAACATGGCAATTTTGTCAGGATCGTCCGACTATTCAATATCTATGGACTTTGCCTCTTACTCTCCCCCCCCCTGATGATTTCAGGAGGAGAGAGTCATCAGTCTTGTTAAATCTCATTCCCGATCATTTTCTTGTATGGCCGGGGTCACACTTGCGTGTGCAATGCAAGAAACTCGCACATCAATACCCGGCACTGCCGCCGACACTCGTCACGGGAGTGTGTGGCTGCATGTATTGCTATGCAGGTGAACACTCCGGTCCCGAGTGCCAGTGGCAGTGCCAGGTATTGGCGCGAGTTTCTCGCATTGCACACTCATGTGTGACCCCGGCCTATGGGTATGTTTGCACTGATTTTTTTCCACTTTTTTTTAGAGGCTTTGCGCAAAAAAATGGCAGAAAAGTGGCTAAGAAAACAAAGAATGGTCCTATTTTTTGCATTCAAAAAACTATTTTTGTTCGAGTGTTCAGACTAGATGTCTATTAATTTGGTCTTTCAAATATGCCAAACGGTTAAAATAAGAACTCTGAAGACGCTTCTTACTTTACAGTGGGTATGGAAAGTATTCAGATCCCTTTAAATTTTTTACTCTTTGTTTCATTGCAACCATTTGGTAAATTCGAAAAAGTTCATTTTTTTTCTCATTAATGTACACTCTGCACCCCATCTTGACTGAAAAAAACAGAAATGTAGAAATTTTTGTAAATTTATTAAAAAAGAAAAACAGAAATATCACATAGGTATTCAGACCCTTTGCTCAGTACTGAGTAGAAGCACCCTTTTGAGCTAGTACAGCCATGAGTATTCTTGGGAATGATGCAACAAGTTTTTCACACCTGGATTTGGGGATCCTCTGCCATCCTTCCTTGGAAATCCTCTCCAGTTCTGTCCGGTTGGATGGTGAATGTCGGTGGACAGCCATTTTCAGGTCTCTCCAGAGGTTCTCAGTTGGGTTTAGGACAGGGCTCTGGCTGGGCCAGTCAAGACGTGTGTGCATTGGCAGGAGGTTAGGAACTTGCAAGAAGTTCTTGTATATGGCCACTATAAGAGTAATCACAATGCCTTAAAGGGGTTTTCAGATCCAAATCATTAAGTCTGCAGTCACTCTGTGTGACTTCAGACTTATGTCCGCACTCTGAGCTGCTACAATAAGCTGGTCTCTGAGCTGGGACCGAAGGGTTTGTATGAGTTATACATACTCCCTGCCAGACCTCAATTAATGGGCTCGGCCTTGCCCCATACACTTGTGTTGAGCGAGGCTACGTCCCGACTAACGAAACGACGGTCCAGTGGGCGTGGCCAACTAGAGGGCACAGACTCCCTCCATACAAGTGTATGGAAGCAAGGCCACACCCACTGGCATAACTCATGCATACCTGCCAGTCCCAGCTCAGAAATCGATGAATCCCCTGAGCTCACAGTGCGTGCGCTGGGAGGATTCATTAGTCTGCAGTCACAAAGAGTGTCGTAAACTTATCATTTATCAACATTTTTCAAAAATGCTAGAAATAATGAACTCAATATATCATTAAGTGCTTTTTGATGCCTTTAGGCCTTATCCCATGGTTCCATAGGAAATGAAGTGCCAAATGTTTTCATTTTTAATAATTTACTCATTTTTTAATAATATCTTCTACATTTTTTTAAAGAATCCCTCCTCCTCCTACCATCAAAATTTGTATCCTCTAAATATATTGCAGTCATCATATTATATAGCACTGTGTACTTGTAACAAGGTGGCATGGGGGGTAGTTATGGCCGAGTTACTTAAAGGCACAGTCCACAGACAGAGTCCACTGAGTAAATGGTCAGCGAGCACCTCCGGCCCCTTGTACATAAATAGGACTGACAGCTTCCCCAACGGTTTACCTTTTCTCCCTCCGGCCACAGTACGCCGGGCAAGTAAAGTCCAAGAATATGGCTGTGGTACAACAGGGAACAACTTTTAATAAACGTTGATGAGAAAGAAAAGAATACAAGATTGGCTTCCTGCTCTCTCCCTGACACTATCCACGGCCGTAGCCACAACAGCCGTAGTAGTCGAAGTTATGCAGTAGTCCGCTCGCTGGGATCTGGACGCTTATAGTCCCTTCAGCGAGGGGCCTTTCCGAACTCCTGGGGGCCCGTGTTATGGTCCTTAAGTCCTTAGTCTGGGTCAGGAGATCTTATCCCTCCTGGGAGTCTGCCAGTGCTCCGTTGTGTCCCTTTTTGCCCGGGGCAGCAGATTCTCTCCCTCCTGGGAGTCTGGCAATGCCCCAGCTCAGGTCACACACCTGTCCAGGCCAACATGGCCGGGCTACTGACTGGGAGCAGCAGCTTCCTGATGCCTTTTCTGCTGCTGGCCCAGCCCATATCATTAACCCACTGCTTTCCCTATTTCTACAACAATGACACATATAGGAACATGGCAAAACAGGGCAAACACAGCACAGCATATTACAATCGGAACAATGCAAACACAGAAGTCAGCACATTTAAACTACATGGCATATGCAGTGCAATACATATACGGTATATATAATATAGACAATTTAAAGGAGAACTTCCCACAATGAAATAACATGTCCATATTTGCAGGGTAATACACAGTAATGAACACATGAGGCATAACATATAAAACGTGCAAACAGGGCTTCATGGGTTCCATGTGGGGGAGGGGCAAACGAGATTCTCCGCCATCTCCTTACATACTTGCAATTGCTCATTTTGTCTTACTACCTAGATAGTTCTTCCCTTTTTCATTCGGTCTATGACATCACGTGATTACTAACTGACTGGCTCAATTCCTTCTAATATAGAAGCAGGAGGTCAATTGTCTCTGTATGAGTCAAAAGTCCCTGGCAGTAGAGAGGAGGGAGCAGCTGGGTGAGGAGGTGAAGAGGGGAATGATAAATGCAGGGAAAAGAGACTTCCTGTTTCTACAGAGAGCAGAGAAAAGAGAATTAGCTGAGTAGAACGGCAAAATGAGCAATTGTAAGTACACAGTGCTATGCAAAATGATAATTGCAATATATTAAGGGGATCAAAACTTTGATGGAAGGAGGAGGAAGGCTTCTTTAATTCAAATTAAATTTTCTTCCTTTTATTGGCATCATTTTGTGATTATTCCCTTACATAATAGCTTCCCATTGCATAATCATAGACCTGCCTCTAATCCCTGGTTGCCATCTACTATGATGTTGAATCAGAATGGGAAATTGTTTCATTCCTGATCTGAAAGACATTAAACCACTTCCCGTTTCATAAAACATCTAGGACATCTGACAAGAGATTCCTGACCGAAACCTTTGAAGTCCAGACCACATGATGTGTGAAGGAATGTGTTTGTGCCGCTGTTTAACCCGCTACCATTCTCCCGGAGTAACAAAAATGTACATAAAAGTTTCAGATCATTATACTATTGCTGAACAAGCGGGAAATGGTGGGGAATATGAGCTTAGAAAGGAATAACTATGGATGCGCAAGGTGTCCAAGGCCACACCGTGGCATTCCACAAACAGTGTCCATATGTGTTGTGCTGTGAAGTTTACTTGTAGGCCGGCAGCCTTCGCTGCATCCATGTCCTCAGTTTCAGGATCAGCCGCGCACATCAGGCCACACCCAGGTCGCTTTAACAAGTTGAACTTTACTGGACAGTTCAGATACAACAGTCTTTGACACATATTTGGGCACAGCACCCTCCAGTTCCATCAACACAGTACATCTCAAGCTTTTGCTTACATTCCGTTTGGACTGTTCCTATGCTTGATCCTTTTGTCAGCCCCAGGGATTTCCTTTCCAACCCCACAGCACTCTCAAACTCCTTTACGTTTCCCTCATGCAGTTCCCCATCCAGCTTACTTCATATGGAATGGATTAAGGTACGCTTCCCAGTGCCTAGTGCAGGCCATAGGCTCCAGACATTACAGGAATGTCGGCAGGATATTTGGTATGATCACATGCTGCCAGAAGGATATGTACTCCACATGCCTCCAGCCCACTGCAGCTTGCACTTGATCTTGACACGAACCTCTCACTTACTCTAACTAATCCAGGAAATGTTTCCCTATTTTACTTGACCTTTCCACCTCTCATACTGGGCTGTTCTAAAAGATTTAATTATATCCTAAACCATGGGTGGGGAACCTCAGGCCCCAGGGCCATTTACGGCCCTCAATGACCTTTTATCAGGCCCCCGAGCAGATTCTCAGGGACCGCATTCTTGGGCAGGGAGCTGTATTTTGTTTGCCACAAGCTCATTAATTTCTTCTTGCTCTGTTAGCACACACACGCAGTGTTCACTACTGAACATTGAAGGGCATGCAATGAAAGATTAAGTCATGAGACCTGAGTCAGGATGTACTTTGTGAGCGGAGTTTTTACGGCCCCCGAAGGATGGTATAAATATCCAAATGGCCCTTGGCCGAAAAAAGATTCCCCACCCCTGTCCTAAACTATTCATATCACTTATACACTAATAAGGCCCACCACTGCCTATCTTCCCTAATGTTCCTATCTATCACTACCTAAGTACTAACCTATATTCTATACTCTCCCTAACCCCAGGCCAAGTGTGCCAGAGTTAACTTAGGCGTTACCTTGCAGTACTCAATCAGCAGCAACAGTACCTATAACACTTTACATTAGTTAGATGTTTACATTTTACATGTTTTCATAAAAGGCAATAAAACTGCATGTCAGTATTCACACTACACAAATTGTTGCTTTCAGGAGCAAGCATATGACGGTCTCTGTCACACCCTTAACAGATGATTGATTAGCTCTAAACTGATCAAATTCATTTAGAATTCCCCAAAATTAACAGTTTCTAATTAAATTACATTTTGGGGAATTCAATTCATGCCAATATAGATTCATATAGACAGGGAGGGGATAAAAACAACAATTAAACATGTTCACTCAGCCTCTCTTCTGTCCCTGCCGCTGCAGTTAACTGCTGATCCTTTGCAGGCTTTCTAGCTTTCTCTCTGCTTCAGCACTAGTCTCCTCTTCACTCTTTGCCAGTCCTTCCGGCAGCAACTAGGTCAAGGCGTATGTTCTGACAGCAAGATATACGATGCTCTACCTGTCATGACATCAGAACATTTGTCAAGGCATAGGCAGTGCTGGAAGTGCTGTCACTCACAGGGTGAAGAGGAGCCGGAGGCGCCGGAGCGGAGGGGTCACCTAGAAAACCAGTGGAGGATGGATGGTTGCGAGGACAGGAGATGGGCTAGGCCAAGTGAGTATAATTTTTTATTATTTTTTAACATCTTCCTGGATCATCTGTCATGCTTTGGAGTCAGGAGACCTCAGAGCAGTAAAAAACGGCTTTTGTTCACTGCAAGTGAATTTTTGGGGGATGTTGATTCAAGCAAATCCTGTAAAATGATGGCCACTTGGCTGCCATTTTTCTAGAATCACATGGAACAGGAAAGGGATAAAAAACAATTAAAAAAAAAAATGTTCACCTAGCCCCACACCTGTCCCTGCCACCTAAGCTCCCTGCTGATCATGCACAAGCTTCCTAAGTCCCTGATCTACTCTGGCACCTGTCTTCGCTTTACTCTTTAGCAGCTCTTCCATCTCCGGCTAGACCTTGGCGCACAGTTGTATGCTGCCCCACATGTCTAGGTGTAGGTAGTGCTAGAAATCTTGGTAAAGAGGAGACCATAGCTGGAGCAAAGCAGGGACATAAGAATCCAGTGGAGGACTACAGAGTAGAGTTGAGCGAAACGGGTCAAAAAAATTCAAAAGTCGCCGACTTTTGGCAAAGTCGGGTTTCATGAAACGAAACCCGACCCTAGGATGAGGTCGGCCACGAGGTCGGCGACTTACGCGCCAAAGTCGCGTTTCAAAAGTTTGTTTTGCGCTCTTTTTCAGCCAATCAGGATCCACGGACACTGTGGGCAACGTGATGACCTAGGCACGGGTCACCACCATCTTTCAGAAGGGCATGCAAGTGATTGGCTTGCTTTGGTGGGCGTCACAGGGGGTATAAAAGGGCGTGCACGCCGACCGCCATCTTACTTCTGCCGATCTTAGTATAGGGAGAGGTTGCTGCTGATTCTGTAGGGAGAGCGTTAGGCAGGGAAGAAGACAAAAAAACTGCTTCTGCTGCTAGCGATTTGGCCTGCACAACACACAAGTCACTGTGTGTGCAGTGCAAGGGGAGGCTATATTGTGGTGTATCAGTGGTGTTGGTTGTTGGGCTGCCTTTTAAGGCTTCCTGACACGCTGGCATTGCTGTTTACCCACTGCTCCGCAAACTGCTTTTTTAAAAGCAATCCAATCTCCCTTATCCTCTAGTCACTTTTGTCACAGCTGTGCCATCGAGCCTGTCACATAGCGCTCAGATATCAGTGGGCCTCACACAATCCACAAGTGTCCAGTGTCCAAAAGTGTGCGCAGAGATTCAAAATCTCCATTATCCTCTCGTCACTTTGGTCACAGGCAGCTGTGCCATCGAGCGTGTCACATAGCGCTCAGACATCAGTGGGCCTCACACAATCCACAAGTGTCCAGTGTCCAAAAGTGTGCGCAGAGATTCAAAATCTCCATTATCCTCTCGTCACTTTGGTCACAGGCAGCTGTGCCATCGAGCGTGTCACATAGCGCTCAGATATCAGTGGGCCTCACACAATCCACAAGTGTCCAGTGTCCAAAAGTGTGCGCAGAGATTCAAAATCTCCATTATCCTCTCGTCACTTTGGTCACAGGCAGCTGTGCCATCGAGCGTGTCACATAGCTCTCAGATATCAGTGGGCCTCACACAATCCACAAGTGTCCAGTGTCCAAAAGTGTGCGCAGAGATTCAAAATCTCCATTATCCTCTCGTCACTTTGGTCACAGGCAGCTGTGCCATCGAGCGTGTCACATAGCGCTCAGATATCAGTGGGCCTCACACAATCCACAAGTGTCCAGTGTCCAAAAGTGTGCGCAGAGATTCAAAATCTCCATTATCCTCTCGTCACTTTGGTCACAGGCAGCTGTGCCATCGAGCGTGTCACATAGCGCTCAGATATCAGTGGGCCTCACACAATCCACAAGTGTCCAGTGTCCAAAAGTGTGCGCAGAGATTCAAAATCTCCATTATCCTCTCGTCACTTTGGTCACAGGCAGCTGTGCCATCGAGCGTGTCACATAGCGCTCAAATATCAGTGGGCCTCACACAATCCACAAGTGTCCAGTGTCCAAAAGTGTGCGCAGAGATTCAAAATCTCCATTATCCTCTCGTCACTTTGGTCACAGTCAGCTGTGCCATCGAGCGTGTCACATAGCGCTCAGATATCAGTGGGCCTCACACAATCCACAAGTGTCCAGTGTCCAAAAGTGTGCGCAGAGATTCAAAATCTCCATTATCCTCTCGTCACTTTGGTCACAGGCAGCTGTGCCATCGAGCCTGTCACATAGCGCTCAGATATCAGTGGGCCTCACACAATCCACAAGTGTCCAGTGTCCAAAAGTGTGCGCAGAGATTCAAAATCTCCATTATCCTCTCGTCACTTTGGTCACAGGCAGCTGTGCCATCGAGCCTGTCACATAGCGCTCAGATATCAGTGGGCCTCACACAATCCAAAAGTGTCCACTGTCCACAAGTGTGTGCAGAAATTCTAAATCTCCCCTTTCCTATAGACACCTTGTACCTTGTTTTACATTACTATATAGTTTGTTGGATTTTGTCTATATTTCTACCAAAAAT
Source organism: Dendrobates tinctorius (assembly GCF_039654945.1). Classification (NCBI taxonomy): domain Eukaryota; kingdom Metazoa; phylum Chordata; class Amphibia; order Anura; family Dendrobatidae; genus Dendrobates; species Dendrobates tinctorius. The sequence continues at coordinate 26,369,786 of NW_027361825.1, read as the reverse complement.
GAGGAAGGCTGGTGGAAGAGGCCGTGGAATTGGGCGGGGGTTGGCAGCTGGTAATGATGGTGTTGGTGGTGGATCTGATGGTAGTGGCAAGAGCAAAATAGGACCGAATGCAGGAGGTGCTGACCCTGCGTCATCGTCTGGCTACATAAGGCCTCGAACGCTTAGTTTTCTAGGAGTTGGCAAACCGCTTTTAAAGGCAGAGCATCAGGAAAAAGTTTTGTCTTACATTGCTGACTCAGCCTCCAGCTCTATCGCCTCCTCTTCTTCAGTTGTAAAAAGTAAAAGCACTGAGTCGTCATTGGAGGCTCATGTTCATGAACCACACCTTTCCTTGTGTCCTTCACCCCAACCAAGATTGAAGGATGACGCAGGCCATACTACTGATTACTCCATGGTGCTGTTTTCACATACCATGCCTGGATTATCAAGTGAAATGGTGAATTACCCAGGCCAAGATGAATCTGACATGGAGTGCACTGATGCACAGCCGCTGATGGATGATTCTGCTGGTACATTCACTCAGAGCACTACATTGTCCTCGCAGTGTACAGAGCCAGATTTTGACCCTGATGAGACTCAGGTGCCCCTTCCCGCACACTATACCACCATACACGGTGACACAGAGAAAGGTGCACATGACATAGAAGAGGAGGTGATGGATGACCCAGTTGTTGACCCAGATTGGCATCCATTGGGGGAAGAGGGTGCTGCTTCCAATAGCTCAGATGAGGAGCATCCACAGCAGACATCGACATCGCAACAGCTGTTATCTGGCAGGCCCGGAGCACTCCAAAGACAGGTTCCAAACATCAAAAGAGTTGCTGGACAGCTTGTCCAGAGGGTCAAAAGATCACAGCGTGCTAGGCCGCAAAATGTCTGCCAAAGTAGGAAGAGTGCAGTGTGGCACTTTTTTGAACAAAATCCTCATGATCAGGCCAAGGTTATCTGTAAGAAGTGCGCAAAGACCTTTAGCCGAGGGAAAAATCTGAAAAATTTGAATACCAGTTGCATGCTTAGACATTTAACCAGCATGCACTTGCAAGCGTGGACACAACACCAAACCTCAAGTGCCACATGTGCAACTGATCACAACGAAGGTAGTCAGCAACGCTACATTGTTTCCCCCACTGTAAGCCCACCGGTTAGCACAGCAGCAAATGTTGAGGTGTCGTTGCAAGACCACAGCAGTCAGGGAATCCCACTGTTATATCAACGAAAGACTGATTCTAGGTCATCAGAAAGAACACCAACTCCATCACCATCATCAACCCTCTCTCAGTCCGCCCTGTCCACCGCTACTTCCACCATATGCAGCTCTCAAGTCCAGCTCACCCTCCCAGACACTATGAGTAGGTCAAGAAAGTACTCAGTCTCTCATCCGCGTACACTGGGTTTGAACGCCCACATTGCCAAACTAATCTCGTTTGAGATGATGCCCTTTCGGTTGGTGGAAAGCACAGCTTTCCGTGAACTCATGGCCTATGCAGTACCACGCTATGACCTACCCAGTCGCCACTTCTTCTCTCGCAAAGCCATCCCAGCCCTCCACCATCATGTGAAAGACCGCATTGTCCATGCACTCAAGCAGTCAGTGAGCGGAAAGGTGCACCTCACAACTGATGCATGGTCCAGTCGGCATGGCCAGGGCCGTTACGTGTCCATCACTGCTCACTGGGTTAATGTGGTGGATGCAGGGTCTACAGGGGACAGCGGTGGTGGGACAGTGCTGCCTAGCCCACGGTATAGGAAACAGTTGGCTGTAGGCGTTCGACCCTCCTCCTCCTCCTCCTCCTCCTCCAGAAGCGAAAGCTCGTCCACAGAGCGCAGTCGTACGAGCACTCCATCTGCAGCTGCCACTGTTGCACACGATGTGTCCCCCTATCGAGCAGCTAGTGGAAAGCGTCAGCAGGCTGTGTTGCAGATGATGTGTTTGGGCAACAGACACACCGCCGAGGTGCTGGCCGAGTACTTGAAGCGACAAACTGAGTCATGGCTGGGCAGTGTACATCTTGAGGCAGGCAAGGTAGTTAGTGATAACGGCCGTAATTTTGTGGCAGCCATAGCCCTTTCAAAACTCAGCCACATACCTTGCTTGGCTCACACCTTGAACCTGGTGGTGCAGTGCTTCCTCAAAAATTATCCGGAGTTAACAGCCCTGCTCCAGAAGGTGCGAAGACTGTGCGCGCACATCCGCCGGTCGCCTGTACACTCCGTTCGTATGCAGAAGCTGCAGCGATTGCTCCACCTTCCCAACCACCGCCTCATTATCGACATTGCAACAAGGTGGAACTCCACCCTGCACATGGTGGAGCGGCTGTGCGAGCAGAGGCAGGCCATAATGCATTTGTGGGAGGATACACGGCCAGGCACTTTGAGAGCAGACATGGAGTTGACAGGCGTGCAGTGGTCGAAGCTGAAAGAGCTTTGTAAAGTCCTTCAGTGTTTTGAGGAATGCACACGGCTGGTAAGCGCAGACGACGCCATCCTAAGCATGAGCATCCCACTTATGCGTCTGCTCATGCAAACTTTGACGCACCATAAGGAGCAGGCGTCTGCAGCCAATGTTGATGAGGAGGAAGAGGAGGAGGGAATCCTTGATGACATTCAGCCATTGTCTGCTCAGGGACCTCTCCTGGACGAGGTGGAGGAAGAAGAGGAGGAGGAGGAGGATGATGGGGATGATTACTTAGGGGAGGAGGATGCATCTCGTGGGGCAAGTGAAAATGTTGGCGTGGCAAGGTCTGGTACAGGGTTTGTGCGTGTCTGGAGGGATGTGGATTTGCCAGAAAGTGCTCCTCCACCCAGCACTCGCAGTGCATCATTGACACCGGGAACATTGGCCCACATGTCAGATTATGCCTTGCGGATCCTAAAAAGGGACCCCCGCATTGCCAAAATGATGAACGATGACGACTACTGGTTGGCCAGCATCCTGGATCCACGCTATAAAGGCAAATGACAAAACATCATGCCACAGGAGAACCTTGACCTAATATTGGCTAATAAACAAGCAACTCTGGTAAATCGGTTGCTTGAGGCATTCCCAGCACACAGCAGCGGTGATGGTTCTCACACGAGCCGTACGGGCCGGGGGCAGCTTGGCAGAGGTGTTCGTGGTGCACACAGCAGAAGTGGCGTTGGAGACAGGGGTTTCATGACAATGTTGTGGACTGATTTTTCAAATACCGCTCACACAACTGGTAATACTGCATCGATGGAAAGTGACAGGAGACAGCAGTTGTCAACTATGGTTACAAACTACTTTTCCTCCCATATCGATGTTCTCCCACACAGGTCATTCCCCTTTGACTATTGGGCCGCTAAACTGGACACCTGGCCTGAATTGGCCCAATATGCCTTACAGGAGCTCGCTTGCCCAGCTGCAAGTGTGCTATCGGAAAGAGTCTTCAGTGCAGCTGGATCAATCCTGACAGAAAAAAGGACCCGTCTGTCAACCCAAAATGTGGATGATCTAACCTTCATTAAAATGAACCACGCATGGGTTTCCAAGGATTTTGTCCCACCTTCCCCTGATGACACATAGGGTGACAGAAAAATGGCTTGCTTTGGTCCACCTCTTCCTGGTACTTCACCTATTTCGCCTTTTGCATCAGCTGAATGTCCAACATCAACATATGCCACTTTCTAAAACTCCCTAACTGTGCTGCCTCCCCCCCATGGCCGGGGTTACCACCTACCGCATGACACCGTGCGAGTGCCGTTGCCCTGGACAGGTAGGTAGGCCGACTCTTGGGCGCGGGCACTGGCACAGGGTCCCTCATAGTGCAATCAAGTGTCTCTGACGGTGGTGGTGCACACCCGCCGTCAGACACACCGCTGTACTATGAGGGGCCCAGTGCCAGTACCGACGCCCACGAGTGGGCCCCCCTTGCTTGGGCAGGGCCCCAGCATTTGCAATCTTTACCTCTCCCTGCTCCTCCGCTGTGTAATCTGGGCCGTCAAATCCATACTGTGCCTGACACCGTCTGAGCCTGCCTCCTGAGACATATATTTTGAATGTGTACGCTATCCATACATGTTATCCGGGGATACGGTACCCTTTCTAACCTTTGTGCAATCACGTGCAATCCATACTGTGCCTGACACCGTCTGAGCCTGCCTCCTGAGACATATATTTTGAATGTGTACGCTATCCATACATGTTATCCAGGGATACGGTACCCTTTCTAACCTTTGTGCAATCACGTGCAATCCATACTGGGCCTAACACCGTCTGAGCCTGCCTCCTGAGACATATATTTTGAATGTGTACGCTATCCATACATGTTATCCGGGGATACGGTACCCTTTCTAACCTTTGTGCAATCACGTGCAATCCATACTGGGCCTAACACCGTCTGAGCCTGCCTCCTGAGACATATATTTTGAATGTGTACGCTATCCATACATGTTATCCGGGGATACGGTACCCTTTCTAACCTTTGTGCAATCACGTGCAATCCATACTGGGCCTGACACCGTCTGAGCCTGCCTCCTGAGACATATATTTTGAATGTGTACGCTATCCATACATGTTATCCAGGGATACGGTACCCTTTCTAACCTTTGTGCAATCAAGTGCAATCCATACTGGGCCTAACACCGTCTGAGCCTGCCTCCTGAGACATATATTTTGAATGTGTACGCTATCCATACATGTTATCCGGGGATACGGTACCCTTTCTAACCTTTGTGCAATCACGTGCAATCCATACTGGGCCTAACACCGTCTGAGCCTGCCTCCTGATACATATATTTTGAATGTGTACGCTATCCGTACATGTTATCCGGGGATACGGTACCCTTTCTAACCTTTGTGCAATCACGTGCAATCCATACTGGGCCTAACACCGTCTGAGCCTGCCTCCTGAGACATATATTTTGAATGTGTACGCTATCCATACATGTTATCCGGGGATACGGTACCCTTTCTAACCTTTGTGCAATCACGTGCAATCCATACTGGGCGTGAGAACGGCTGGCGAGCTGTTAAGCAAGCTACAGCACCTGTCCAGACAAGTACAGGGATTCCCTAGCGAGGAGACTTATTTGATTGTTTTCAATGTTGGGACAGCAATTTTTTGGGAGCACTATACTCTGGAGAATGATAGATGGGGCCCACCATACACTGGAACATTCCAAAGGTGGACATCAGACACTGGAGCAGCATTTACAGGGCCCATTATACACTAGAGCATTAGAAATGGGGCCCATTATGTTTGGAGCATTATTTGGGCCCATAAGACAGTGGAGCTTCATCCATGGGGACCAACATATACTGTAGCATTATGTGGAGCTCATCATATACTGTTTCAAACATTATATGGGACCAATGATTCTGTATGGAGAAATAGATGGGCCTCGTCATGAGATGTAAAAAGTGAGGTATTTTTCATTGTACTATACCGCTATTTATCTGCCGTATCGGAGCATGATGAGTTGTGGTATGTGTTAAAGGGGCGCTCTTTCGCCCAGGGCACATGAAAACCTGCAGCCAGCCCTCCCCCCCCCACAACTTTAGCCAAATAACCCCCATTTTTCAGTGCGTAACTTGTATTATGAAGTTAATTAAGGTTGACAAGCTTAAGTAAGAAGAATTGATGCTTTTGGCATTCAAATGGGCACTGTAGGTGTGTTTCCTGTTCTCCTCTCACTGCCGACTTTTATTCCCCATTGACTTACATTGGGTTTCGTGTTTCGGGACGACCCCGACTTTTCCCTATAATCGGACGATCTTGCTCGACCCGACTTTTGGAAATGTCGGGTTTCACGAAACGAAACGCGACCCTAAAAAACCAAAAGTCGCTCAACTCTACTACAGAGGTTGGGCCACCACTAATCAAACATTGATGTCGCATCCTAATTTCGGTTCTGAAGACTCCTTTGAGAACTATGAGAATGGAGTCATGCGTGTTGTTTTGATGCTGAGTATAGAGCCACAGGCTAGTGTAGACATATATTTTTCAGTCCTTCCATGTTGTCGTTTGTTTCTGGCAAAAATGTAAAAATATGCTTAAAAAAATACAGTACATTTGGAAATCCAATTTCTTTTTCTTTGCCGTAATCACACAAACTTGACTGATTCATTGTCTGATCAGGTCTTTACCCTTAATTGTATATTGGGCTGCAAAACCATTTTATGTCATTTAAACTTTCCTCACTTGATAAATCATTTTCAGACTTTCTTTTGGTGATCAGCGCTTTCTGTCTTCTTCTAGGTACGAGTTGATGGCCAGTTGTTGGCAGCTAAATTCCAAGGATCGGCCAACTTTTGAAACGCTCCATACAGAACTGGAGATAATTCTTAAGAATTTACCACCGGCCAAAGACCCCGAAGAAATTCTCTATGTCAACATGGAAGAGCCCCTTTCCTCTTCCTTTAGCGATGATGGTGAACTTGGAGCTGTGGGTGGCTTGGATGCCAAGGATTTTGGCGATGACATATTTTCAAAAGCTACTCCTGTCACAGTCGAGGTCCATCAGCCCGAGAACACCAACCGGTACGTGATGTGTCCCAGTCGTGAAGCCACAAGACTCCTCACAAATGTGTCCACAGACCATCCACGGTACAGTTCTGCTTTAGAAGAAGGGACTTTGGAAGAGCTCTTGGCTGGACAGGGGTCCAGATAAAAAGCACAAGCTCAATCTTTCATAAATATTTCTTCAAGACATCTGGAGTTGACTTAGGTGAAATAATTCTACCTTAAACAACTGTCTGAACATTCCATTTCAATATTAAGGCATTGCCTAAGTAAAAAAATGTCCTTGGTCTTCCAACTTTTCAACAATTTCAGTTCTGATGACCAATACTGGTAAAAATAACAGAATGGCCAAGGTTTTCTGGCATAAAATGAAGGATGGTTAGATAGGTGTGACAGTACTGCCTTGACGATGGCTTCACAAGCCTTTTATATTGTCGTACAATGAACTATGTAAAAATTGTAGAGAGACTTGGAGCTTCCCGATAAATCGTAAACTCAACATACGATGGAATGTTACTGAGGTGAGATGGAGGCTTTACACTTTTTTATTTCAGGGCACATATAATGGACGACTTTCATTTTCTTGAGCTTGAGGTTCTACGACTCACCTAAAAAGATCTCTTCTGTGCCACAGTCAAAGGAAACCTGAATGAATGAACTGTAATGTGGATGAAAAAGTCTTATTTTTTACAAAATTGCTTAGTTCTTAAAGGGTATGTAAGAGTTTTACAAAAGAAGTTGTGAACCAACTCAACCAAGTTGAAGTTGCTAGCGATCCTCGGCTCGGATAAAAAAAATCACTCCTGCTCAGTGGTAATAATGAAGTAGAAAGTAGGGAGAAACCAACCATTTTTTGGATAAAAAAAATGTTCAAAAACTTTATTGTAGACTCAGATAAAACAGGACATTCCCAGTGCTAATAAATATCAGCTTTTCCTTTACGTTTTAGCCATAGTCCTTAGTGCAAACAGCTGGATTCTCCCTACTTTCTACTTCTTTTCCATTTATTTTGCAGTATTGTTCTCCAGGTCCGTCTTATTTGTCGATCATTTATAAAAAGTATACATTTTGGAGCCCTGAAGCTATAATTGTAGAAGACTTTTACTCAAGGGGTTGTAGAGGATTCCACTGCCGTTCAACAAAAATAGTGCATCACTTGTCCGTGGGTTGTGTGTGGTTTTGCAACTCTGCTCTCTCAAAATCAACGGTACTAATCTGCTATGCCATGGACAACCTGTGGACAGGGGTGACATCCTTTTTAGAAGAAATCAGCCATGTTTTTCTGATCTTGTACAACCCTTTTAAGGTCTAATGGTGTGTTTAGACCTTTTTTGTGTATTTTTTACATTAGGTACCAAGCCAAACTAACAAGATATAAGTAAATTGAGAACTTCAATAATTCTCCTAATTGCGTCCTTACAAATCTCTGAAGGTTTTTTACAACTATGAGTATAGACCAGCTATAGACCTAGGAGCAAATTCAAGGGAAATATGGTTCCTGGTAAATTTTCTCAGATTTGTTCATCATCGGTCTAAGATTTGGACGCAGGTAGGACTCAGAGTTAAGTATGGTGGCCTTAGAGGCCCATATGAAGACCTTTTATGGCAGAACTAAGTTTGTGTCCTTACCTACTATGTGCCATTTCTAATAATGAACTTGACTTAGTGGCCATCGAGATATCTTGGGCTCCAAATCTCAGTTGTGACTGATACCTGCGCACTCCTGATAGCTAATTGCCCAGAGGAATGACTAGTCCCATAATTTGGACATGGTTGTTCATGGATAAGAGGTTCTCTATTAGACAGTATGTACAGAAAATATGTAAATCTATAAGCAGCACTTTAGAACATTTTTCACTCTAGTTCAGTGGGTCAAGTGATTTATCTTCTTGACCAAATGGAACTTATGATAAACAAAAAATAATAATTGTACCAACTGAACAAACCCATTGATCAAGGTTCTTTTCTGGATCATAAATCTGAACAAAAGAAAAAATGGAACTCGAAATCCGTAAAAAAAATTTAATTTATTAGACATCTATTAAAAAGCTGGTTGCATGGGACGATGGCAATTCCATGTACCAAAACTCTTCTAGGGGGCAAGATCTTTTTTGTTTTCTTTTTGGATCACGACATTATCAGTATTATCATGTAGCTCCTCATGGAGAGTGACGCTGCACTCAGTTGCTTGTAGGTCCGATGCAAAATCTTCAACAGGGTCTCCAACTAACATGGGTCTTTAATAGTTTTGCTCTTCTCATAGGGACCAAATGGTTCTTTTTAGGCCCTTTTTAGGCCAAGATGGGTAAAGGTACTAAGATAAAGTATAGTTATAGGTCAATAGATGTTATATTTGCCACGTGAGGCCCACCTAGCTCAACCAAATTAAATTCTCTAGGGTTGGCCCCTCAGATCTCCTTCTCCCCAATACTATGCTGTATTTCAGCAATGGTAAGGTTATTTTGTGAAAATATCACAACCATATTGAAATATTCACTGCAAGAATTAGCACAGTAAAAGTCTTCCTTCATAACATGGATGCGGAATTTATTTTCTTATGGAATAAAAAGGGGCATTAACATTTTTCCAAAACAAAACATTTTGGTGTTTTTATAATTCCCTTTTTTTTAGCATTATTATTTATACGCCAGTGTGTGTTATCGTATATTGCATTAGGGTGACCTTGAAATGTGAGATTTAATTGTATGGTCACTTCGACTACGGTACCCTGCAGTAAAAGAGATGGAGTCCGTGTCTCTTTAAATCCTTTCCGATTTTAGCACTATCTGTTAGAAGGATGAATTCTACCATATACTGTATGTTGTTAACACTTTTTGTGTTTGAAGTGTATGTAGCACCAGCTAGTTGTCACTGCCGCACACCCGTGCACTCTTCCAATATTTTCTTTACTACTTGTCCCTATTACCTTTCTTCATTATTTCAGGAGTTGTCCAGGATTAGAAAAATGGTCTACAGTGCCACTTCTGACCATGGGCTGTGCTTGGTGATCACCTTATTCCAGCCGTAGTTCTAATGGTCTACCCAGTGCCACTTTTGACCATAGGCTGTGCTTGGTGATCACCTTATTCCAGCCATACTTCTAATGGTCTACCCAGTGCCACTTCTGACCATGGGCTGTGCTTGGTGATCACCTTATTCCAGCCGTACTTCTAGTGGTCTACTCAGTGCCAATTCTGACCATGGGCTGTGCTTGGTGATCACCTTAATCCAGCTGTAGTTCTAATGGTCTAGCCAGTGCCACTTCTGACCATGGGCTGTGCTTGGTGATCACCTTATTCCAGCCGTACTTCTAGTGGTCTACTCAGTGCCACTTCTGACCATGGGCTGTGCTTGGTGATCACCTTATTCCAGCCGTACTTCTAGTGGTCTACTCAGTGCCAATTTTGACCATGGGCTGTGCTTGGTGATCACCTTAATCCAGCTGTAGTTCTAATGGTCTACCCAGTGCCACTTCTTACCATGGGCTGTGCTTGGTGATCACCTTATTCCAGCCGTACTTCTAATGGTCTACACAGTGCCACTTCTTACCATGGGCTGTGCTTGGTGATCACCTTATTCCAGCCGTACTTCTAATGGTCTACCCAGTGCCACTTCTGACCATGGGCTGTGCTTGGTGATCACCTTATTCCAGCCGTAGTTCTAATGGTCTACCCAGTGCCACTTTTGACCATAGGCTGTGCTTGGTGATCACCTTATTCCAGCCGTACTTCTAATGGTCTACCCAGTGCCACTTCTGACCATGGGCTGTGCTTGGTGATCACCTTATTCCAGCCGTACTTCTAGGGGTCTACTCAGTGCCAATTCTGACCATGGGCTGTGCTTGGTGATCACCTTAATCCAGCTGTAGTTCTAATGATCTATCCAGTGCCATTTCTGACCATGGGCTGTGCTTGGTGATCACCTTATTCCAGCCGTACGTCTAATGGTCTACCCAGTGCCACTTCTGACTATGAGCTGTGCTTGGTGATCATCCTATTCCAGCAGTAGTGGATGGGTTAGGAGAAGACCTTTCTTGTGTCCTGGACAGATCCTTTTGCAATGCAGAATGGAAGGTACAGTCTTGTCGGTGCTGAAGAGGAAATACCACATGCTAATAATAAATTATCTTTACCAGCCAATCCTTTTATATAACCACCTGGGACGTCCTAGTTCTCTTGTGTAAAGCTGAGGTCATGGAGTTGTAACATTCCCTTATGTAATCGCTCACTCTACGGCCTCAACGTCAAGACCATCCATTTTTTAATGGTGGTGTTTAGTTTTCGTAGTTCTGCAACTTATGGTCATGATAAGAAATGTCCGTGAGGTACGAAAACTCTTAATGAAATTGTTCTGGCAACATACTACATATGAATAAGACATGAAGCCAAGAACTTGGGCATTTTGAAGACATAAATTATGTGAAAGAGGATCTGCCGAGGTGGGACAACTTCCTTACACATGTCGAAATGCCAAGGTCCAAAGTTTTGGACCTATAAGGGACTTGTTGCCATTTGGTAGCCTAATGGAAGCGGTGATTAAGAAGCTTTGGCTGCATGTAATTTGAGCTAAAGACTCTCGGGCACAGCTCTGTATCATGAAACAACAAGTTTCTGTATTCTGTTGACGATCCATGCCCCACCATAGGGTGTTTCAGTAAGACAATGAACTAGGGAGAAATTCCAAGTGTTCATGATCCTTATCAATTGCACTCAAAAGCAGGAAAAATGGTTCACCACGGCAGATCCTCTGATCTAAAGAGTCATTTTATAGTTGTTACTTGTTCCTAAAGGCTTTGTCGACCTTTGTAACTATTTTTTTTAATTTTTTTAATGTTTCCAAATTAAGAAAAAGAAGGTAAGTTTGTAAATAGACTAAAGAAAATTATTATTTTGTAATTCCATGGTAACAGACTACAAATAATCTCTGTGTAGTCAGAGCCTGCAATGATGTTGCCATCTATCTTTCATTGTTTACTAACAGACATTTCAGTAAGTTAGGAAAAATGACTGCAGAGTCAGACCACTGAGGGTTGTAGTCTGCTATAAAGGGAATCTGCGTGGACAAGGCAGCATGACAGAGGGGCAGAGACCCTGATTCCAGTGATGTACCACTTGTTAGTCTGCATGCTGTCATTTTGATACAATCATTGTTTTCTCTTCTGCAGCTTTAGCTGTGCTCAGAATGCTGATTTGAGTAACCCTATGCACACCGCTGATCGGCAACTTTCTGTGAACACTGTATATTGACAGAAAGTTGATAGTCAGTGTTGGGAGCAGGGTTTGACCAGGAGGCACAAGGCATATAGTCCTGTAGCGATAATCTCCAGGTGATAAAACACTGATTGTATAGAAATTATAGAAAGCTGAAGAGAAAGTGACTCATCCCTAAAATCGGGTTCTCAGCCCCTACATCATGCTGCTCTCGGATTACACAACAGACACCTGCTGACAGATTCCCTGTAACGGTAGAGAGAGTTCAACATAAGATATGTGAAAAGGAAAAAAGATCATTTTGCAAAATTGCTTCTTTTTTAATATTAGATGTATTTAAACAGAAGAAAAAGTAATGTAAAGGTAGATTTTTTAGAAAAATGTTATTTCATAAATCAGTAGTACACATGAGGATAAACAACTTTGTTATATATCTTACAAGAGAAATCTGCCTCTTTCTCCTACTGGAATGATCATTTATTCTCAATTCCTGGGTAAAATGTGTAAAATCTATCATCAGTGATGGCAGATTTTTCTCATTACTGAGCTAGAGGAGCTAGAGGCAGAAACAGACATGCTGCTGAAGCGCCAGTTATAGTTCTCCATAGAACTTCACAAGCACCAATTGTCATCTCCTATCTCAGCTAATGGCAAAAGTCTACATTCACTGTATTCATTTAACCCATTAATTGAGAATTTTGAGATTGAATGGTCAGTCCAGAAGAAGAAAGAAGCAGATTTCATTAATAAGATATATTAAAACGTTTCTTATTTTCACATGTCCTATTGACTTATGTTGAAAAAATATAAAATTACGGTTATTCTTTAAGGTCTTGGTTGGCTGCACCCATTGATAGCAAAGGGACCACTAGGTGTTATTACAGTACATCTTACATTCCACTAGTAGTATTCACTGTACAAGTGCAATGAAATCTTAATATTTTTCTAAATCTGTGTTTGCGTGGGAAAAACCTCTTTGGGACAAAGTGACATATTTACATGACAGGTAGAATTATCCGTCAGCGGATATTCTACTTACTTTGTTACAATCAATTTTGTTACAAATGTACATACATATTTTTTTGTATATGAAAATGAAATATATATTTACACGTTGCTGATAGTGAAGCTTAAATGGTCAAATAAATGCTTATTTTTAATCAAATATTGTGGATCATTGACTTTATTTCTTATAAATGAACAATAATCTACTTAGTTGATGACTCTTCCGAAGGAGTTGTCTCCTGAAGAATACCACTATTTATGCACATTTTATGACTCGCATTTTTCTCTAGTTTTTCCCTCTGCCGGCTCTTGCTCTAATTATCAGTTGTCTCTGAGCTAGTGGGTGGAAATGAGCTGCTGTCTAATACCGGAAAAGGGATTCCTGCTCTTATTTCCTTATTTAGAGAATAGACAGAAACCATAACTGGTGGAGAAAGGTTGAACCCAGTGGACCGGTGTCTTTTTTATCAACCTATATATCTATGTAACTATATGTACTGACCAGTGTACCTGTGAATCCAGCAATTGGAAAGACGCTACTTAATCTGTCAGAGTGATTGCCTACTAGTGTGTCTCCCAGCCCCCCACTCCTCATAAAGTATTATAGGAGGTGTAATGTGACGCCTCACTGTTCTGGCAATCTGTCTTGCTTTGACCAAGACATGTTTGAGCTGTTTTACAAAGTTAAATTATATAAGTTCAGGAGGCAAGGGGGCAGAGGAAGAAGTGGCTCATAAGTGGAAAAAGGAGGTTTCTCCGCTTACAAGTTTCTTATATTGACTTGTACTATTGATTTATGGAAAATTTGTTGAAACAACAGCGACCTTTTTATATATAGAGTTATCAGAGCTTGTTTTTTCTTAATTAGAGCTCCAAACCCCTGCACAGAAATAGATTTCTGACCAAATACATGCAACCCACAATTGCCATCGGAGAGAACAGAAGGAACTTACAGAGTTAAAGGGATTTTAAAAGAATGTAGGTTAGTGGAGGAAATCTGCAGAAATAATAAAATAACCACAACTCACATTACGAAAAAAGAAGCCATATTTACTTCTGGATCTTCCTCCCTGCTCAGGCTATGTTGCTCCAATGGTCCCTAATGGACTGCAAGTGATGCCGCCACTACAGCTGAGGTCCCAGATTGGCTGGTGAGGACCATCAGAGCAGCACTGGAAAGGTGTGGGATAAAACAGCTATAGAGATATACATTGGGTACAGAAAGTATTCAGACCCCTTTAAATTTTTCACTCTTTGTTTCCATATCCACTGTATTAAGAAAATGACTAAAGGATGTACATAAACATGGAGAAGTGTTGATGTTTAGGTGGAATGTCTTCATTCATAAACATGAGTTTTTTTTAGTCAGGCTTAGGAAGTGACTTAAAGTCCAGATTGTATGTGACCAAATGGCCATCATTGTACATGTAGAGCTTGTTGTCATCAGGTTTGTAGGATAGACTTTGCACGTTATCCATCATTTTAATAAGGAAGATGCTTATCTGACTTGTCTTGATGTCATTCATGTAAAAGATCTCCTCTGGTGTAAACAAGTCTGGTGGCACATAAGAACCCACACCATGAAGGCATTGGTGGCACCCAGCTTGTACTAGGATGTCATCCACGTCTTATTCACGAGGTTAAGAAATTAGTTTGTAGAGTAAATGACATAGAGACCATCTTCATCACTGGATAAAATCAATGTCTTGCCTGACAGAGGAAACTTAGGAGGATCGATTGTTGAGGGTGATATCTGGGAGGGTCCTATGCTCCACTACTTTGGCATTTACATAGAAATTACATTACAGCAACTGTAAAACAGTGAGTTGTTGAACATGTTGACTCCCTCACCTTGGCCACGGTTGGAGAAGTCACAGCTAATATACGATAGCGAGAACCTTCTCAGAGGCCACCATGCTGAGCAAAAGATCATAGTGAGTAAGGTAGAATTAACTAATGTTCATCATATGAAAGGGGCCACGAAATCCACATCTTGATTAGCACCTGAGAAACTGTCTTTCCTCCATTCTCCAAATCTAATGGAAAAACCTAACCAGTTCAGCTGGACCATGAATGGTGTGCTGATGTTGGGAATCCTCCCATGAATGCAGGAACCGAAGGACAAAAAAGATTAAACATTTTTTTTTTTTAAAGCATAGACAAGAATATTTACAATTTATTGTTACCGTGTGATGTAATGATATTTTTTTTCTTGTCATTTTCTATTCATGGAGGACCTCTATCAACCTACACTTGATGGAAATAGAGCATGTTTATCCAAATAGTAATGATCCCACAAGTCCGCCATGCCTGGGCATCCTTCCAGGTTTTCCTGGTGCTCGTGCAACCCTGTCTGTTGCTTATTTTCTATCCACTAACAGAATTTAAAGGGGATGTTCAGGATTAGAAAATTATTTCAGTTCCTCCAAGAACAGTGTAACACCTAACGACAGGTTGTGCATGACATTGCTGCTCTTTCCTTTTCACTTCAGTGCATGTGATCTACAGTACAAGGCAAAAATCATGGATTGTATGGAACTGTATCTAGGAAATTCCTTAAACTCTGTAGTATGGAGCCATAGATTGTCCGCTTGCCTCCATATGTTATCTCCATATGACATGGTGTGTGCATGAGCCCTAAGAATGACATTACTAAGAAGTTGGTCACTACCAACTGCACCTGAAAATGACCAGAAGCACAAATATCCATCTTTGACCTACAAACCTTCAAGACCATAAAGCTGGCATAAAATAGCAGATTAAACCAAACTCACCTTATTCTACAATTAATACCACAATTCAAAAAAGAAACTATCTAAAAATACCACACATTGTAATATAGGAAACTAGCCAATAGAGGGCAATAGAATACTGTCGAATTTCATATAATTCCAAAAAAGTGCTGAGTGCTGACATAGAACATCAATTCAAAGAAAAGACATAAATATTGACCTAATAGTAGTCTGGGAAAATGAAATACTAGAGCACCACTGAATCAGAAGCATGTTTCGCTTATTGCTTTTTCAAGGATTCTAATGTTTTTATTCTTTTTTTTAACATGGCAGATGATTTAGTTGAGAATCATTTAAATGACTCAATCAAATTCATTGATTGTTCAAATAGATCTTAGAAAAAAAATCATGCAAATGTTGATTTCTGCAGCATTGCATCTCATCATCATCATTCAAGTCAGTATAGGTGAGCTGCAATACTAGACATAGCCTATACACCATAGTGGTTCTTTTTAGACATTTTCTAGTCCTGGATCCTGATCTTGGGTTACGGTTAGGGATGGGCAAACCCAAATTTCAAAGTTCAGAGTCTGTACCGGACACCTACTGTCCAGTGCTGAACTCCGAACGGAGATTTCTCTCCCGGAAGTCCGTTTTAGTGTTCAGAGTTTCAGGAGGAGAGAGACCCTAGATCTTACTACGACCATTTTACAACAGCAAAGTTATTGTCCCCATTGATTTCTTTGGGAATCGGGTGGACATCTGGTTTCTGAACCTTACTTTGGACAAAAGTTCAGTCGCAACTGATGAACCCAAACATCCACGGGTCCGGTCATCCCTAGTTACAATCTATATTATTCTCCACAGATGAATTTAATAGGTCTTCAGAGTGAAAATCTTCTTGCTTACTCAGCTTGTCGGAAGCTTGTTCTCATACTCATGGGATGTTAATATTGTGTAATTTTTTTCTTTCTTCTCAATTTTTTTGTAATTACATAATGGACCCACTAGGAAGATTTAATTTTTCACTTGAACATTTAGTGTTTATTAAATACTTTTATGATGACTAATCCTTTGGGGCTCTGACACCTCCACCGTTGGATGTAAATAATGTACAGATCAGGGCATCACAGCTCCATACACTATTTCGTGGCTGCAGATCAGCTACTACTCTCGTCAATTGATTATATATTGATGCACATGATTTGTCCCATCCCCCCTTGGGCATGTTACCATAACTGAACCTTCATCTGCCATTTATAATCCTGCCGAATGCATTTGTTATTTCTGCTCCTCTAATAAGCATAGCTAAAGAGCTATTAAAAAAGTTTATCCCCTATCCATGGGATAACTTGTGGATTGTTGGAATCTGGCTGATAAGACCCCGCCGACCCCAAGATCTGGTCTTGGATGGAACAGAGATGCACACACTCGACCTTTATTTATGATATATGGGATTGCCAGATTTAGCTGAGTTTCTACTCTGCAGTCCCATAAAAAAGTGACTGGAACTGAGGTTGAGCATACGAACCTCCACTCTATTCACTACGAGGGTGCAGCAGAGCCTCAGTCTTGGGATCCCAGCAGTCAAACCCCCCAGCGACAGGGCCGGGGTTAGTGGCAGGCAGACCAGGCAGCTGCCTAGGGCGCCCACTCCCTCAGGGGCCCCCAGCTAGCAGCACATCACGCAGCCGCTATGAGGCCCCTGTGAGGCAGGGGGGCCACCTGCTGCCAGCGCCGACTCCCCCCGCCACTGTCGCATTGAACTATACCGACATCATAGTCAGTTGACGCTCCCTCTCCCATCATTCCCCTCTGCTTCTGGCACTACGGGTGTGTGATGACATCATTTCATCGTGCACCCGCTGTGTGCCAGCCCGGGCAGCGCAGCATCTGACACGAGGAGAGGTGAATATTGTGTTTTTGTTTTTTTTTTTAAATATATCAGTGAGTACTGGACTCTGGGGCCATTCTGGGTGGGAGCTGTATTATGGGGTACATTATAGACTATGGGGGGCTGTTTTTTAGTCTATGTGGGGGCTGTAGTATAGTCTATGTGGGGGAGCTGTATTATAGTCTATGGGGGCTGTATTACAGTCTATGGGGGGCTGTATTATATTCTATGAGGGTACATTATATTCTATGGGGGGACTGTATTATAGCCTATGGGGGGTACATTATATTCTATCGGGGGGCTGTATTATATTCCATGGGGGGGCTGTATTATAGTGTATGCCCCGTATTCTATGGGGAGGTGGGCGGTATTATATTCTATGGGTGATACATTATATTCTATGGGGAGGTGGGCTATATTATATTCTATGGGGGCTACATTATACTATATGGGGGGCTGTTATATTTATTATATTTTATGAGGGGTGATCGCATCATGCTTTATTAGGGGGCTACATTGTATTCAATGGGGGCCTGCATTATATTCTATTGGGGGCTAGATTATATTGTATGGGGGCTTTATTATACTCTATGAGGGGGCTACATTGTATTCTATGGAGGGGCTACATTATACTATATAAGGAGGCTGCATTATATTCTATGGAGTGGCTGCATTATATTCTGTGGGAGGCTGCATTATACTCTATGAGGGGCAACCATATATTCTATGGACGGACTGCATTATACTATATGAGGCGGCTGCATTATATTCTATGGGGGCTACATTATATTGTATGGCATGGCTGCATTATACTCTGTGGGGGCTGTATTATGCTATAAGTGGGCTGCATTATACTGTATTGAGGACTATGGGGAATACATTATACTAAATTATGAACGATGGCGTGCATTGTACTATGGGAAGTGAATTATACTACATGGATTACTATGGCGGTGCATTATACTATATGGAGCACTACGAGGACTGTATTATACTATATGGAGGACTGAGGAGTGTATTATACTATATGGAGGACTGAGCAGTGTATTATACTATATGGAGGACTATGGGGTACATTATATTATGTGGAGGACTGTGGTGCACATTATAATATATGGAGGACTATGGGGTGTATTATACTAAACAAGCAAAATGCTGCATATTCATCGAGTGATTGGATTGTTTATGCCGAAACAAAAATCATTGTTCTCAGCAGCACATCACCGATTGAAACTGTAGATGTGCTGCTGATAACATGATACTGTATGGGGACAGATTGATCTAATAGTGATTGTTTGGTCCCCATCATTCTTTCTCAGTTGGTGTAAAGAGGCCGGGAAACAAGCGTTGAACAACTTCAATATTGTCGATCACACTCGTTTAGCGGCCTGAACTCAGTGCATGGAAATACAACAGAAATGCTTCTGTGTGATGTGCAATATGTTAGCATTTGGGGCCCCATTTTAAACTTTTGCCTAGGGCCCCACTTTGCCTAAAACTGGCCCTGCCCAACGATCAACACGTAATCCTCCATCCTGTGGAGAGGGGATAACTTGCTTTATTGGGAACAAGCTTTTAAGATTGACACATCACTGCTTTTCTGGTAGACAGTCTGGATGTCACCAGCAGACTCTTCTAGAAATGTTATATGTTCACCTCCCCATCATAGACGTGGGGCGGTCAGTATATAGTAAAAGGAGTTCTTACCATTACTTTTCCAGGAAGTAGAAAATACATAGTTGCACATATTTTCCAAAGTAAATATAAAACCATTAAAATAAACCAGCAGTAGTAAAAAAAAAAGTTTATTATAGGAGTAAAGTGTAGAAAAAAAATAAACCATTACTACAATATTGTATTAACCCCCCTTAAATTATGTGCTGATGCTGCATACCATGTTATTACTGATCTCTACACAAATTTGTATGCAGTAAGTTCATTATCTCCCCCTAGTGGTAGCTGAAGGTAGCCAGAATGTCATCTTTTATCTATTTATACACAGGGTATTTGGAGCTTTGTATCAGAAAAAAAAACAAACCTTTGACCCCTATCAATAGAAAAAAAAAGAAATCAATTGGGCAGTACAGTATAACTCATAAAAACTATGTACATTTCATGGAGAACGGAATTTTCTGTAAACGAGCACAGTGACTTGTTGCTTCTTTTATTTGAAAGTCCACATACATAATTCTATATTTATTTTCCTTTAGACAGGCTTAGGTAGAGCTTTAAAGTTCAGATTGTACGTAACCAGGTAGCCATCATTGTACATGTAGAGCCTGTGATCATTGGGGTTGTAGGAGAGACTCTGCACGTTCTCCATCATTTTGTCAAGGATGATGCTTATCTGACCTTCCTGACTTGTCTTGGTGTCATAAATGTAAAAGATTTCTTCTTTTCTGGTGCTAAGGGTTCTGGTAGCATATAAGACCCCACACACCATGAAGGCGTTGGTGGCACCCAGCTTGTACTGGGATGTCATCCAGGTCTTCTCCACAGTGAGGTTAAGAGGATTTAGTTTGCTAATGACAATGTTTCCAGCATTTTGCTCTGTAGAGTAAATGACCCAGAGGCCATCCTCATCACTGGCTAAGTCAATGTCTTGCCACACAGAGGAGGCATAGGAGAATCGGTTGTTGAAGGTGGCATCTGGGAGGGTCCTGCGCTCGTTCACAGTGGTATTCATATTGTATTTACAGATGTCCCTGGTGTTATAGCAATTGTAATACAGCGAGTTGTTGAACATGACGACTCCACCACCTTGGCCGCAGCTGGAGTAGTCGTAATTATTATAGGATGGATTCTTGGTGAACACCTTCTCGGTGGCCCCTTTGTAGAGCAAGAGATCATCGTAGGTAGGATACGAACGATAAAGGTTCATCATGCGGGCATCTGTTGTGAGAGGGGCCACGAAATGCAAATCTTGATTCGCACCCGAGAAGGCGTCTTTTCCCCATCCTCCAAATCTATAGGAGAAACCTAACCAGTTCAACTGGACCACGAATGGTTTACTGATGTTGACAATTCCTCCGTGACTGCAGGAACCTAAGGACAATAAAGATGAAGCTAAGCATTTAAAAGTTTAGACAATGTAGATATCGTCTTAGATTTCTTCATATAATTTCCTCTATTTACAGTATATAATAATAATAATAATCTTTATTTTTATAATAATAATCTTTATTTTTATATAGCGCTAACATATTCCGCAGCGCTTTACAGTTTGCACACATTTTCATCACTGTCCCCGATGGGGGCTCACAATCTAAATTCCCTATCAGTGTGTCTTTGAGGTGTGGGAGGAAACCGGAGTACCCGGAGGAAACCCACGCAAACACGGGGAGAACATACAAACTCCTTGCAGATGTTGTCCTTGGTGGGATTCGAACCCAGGACCACAGCGCTGCAAGGCTGCAGCACTAACCACTGAGCCACCGTGCTGCCCCAGTATATGGCTCAAGATTTAAGTGGAGCCTTCAGTGACAAACATAGCGAGCTCCACATATGTCTGCACATGGCAGGAGTAGAGCACATATTCCCAGATTTGTAATGGACCCATGAACCTACCATG
Source organism: Dendrobates tinctorius (assembly GCF_039654945.1). Taxonomy (NCBI): domain Eukaryota; kingdom Metazoa; phylum Chordata; class Amphibia; order Anura; family Dendrobatidae; genus Dendrobates; species Dendrobates tinctorius. The sequence continues at coordinate 26,348,892 of NW_027361825.1, read as the reverse complement.
GTCTGATCATGCACCCCTTTCTGTTGCATTACATTTTTGTTTTGATAGCCAGAAACAGTCAGGAAAAAAAATTATATCTATTTGTATAAATTGCCTTGCAATGTTTCCATTTCCTGTTATGTCCAGATGTCACCGTATCCCAGAATTCCAAGCGGAGGAAGTTCACCGACTGCCATATTGGGACACCCAAGTGATGGGTTTCTCAATATGGAAACTGCTGCTGGTACCAACCTATTGCACGGTACCACCAGCGGAACACCGTCGCACCACACACACTTTATACGCTATATGCACCACACACACACACTCACGCAGCCTTTTGCGCGGTACCACCAGCGGAACACCGTCGCACTGCACCTGCGTGAATTCCGCGCAGGTGCAGTGAATCATTCAGCTGATCCCGGTGGCAGATGCACAACAGGCAGAGGAAGCTGGTCACATTAAAGGGGTTTTCCCCACAAACGAAAGTTCATTTTAAAAATTGTCTGTGTTTGACCATGTACGGAGCATACCACATCTCCTGGGCAGGGGAGGAAGCAAAAGACAAAACTGACATTACAGCAGGGGATCACAGAGGATTCATTTTGTGAGGTAAAATATTTCACTGACTGTTTTTAAACAATATTTTACCTCACAAAAAGTATCCTGTCTCTTCCAATAACTAAGCCAGCCCCCATCTCTATGTAATAATTGTCTTTGATAGAAGGGGCTGGCTTGGCTACTGAAATCAAAGTCAAAAGTTGACCTGCTGGAAATGCGTTCCTTTATTAATTCATGTATTTTTAATATTTATATAGAGGCACGGCTCAGTTTTTATGCATTGTAGCTGTGCACCATTAGGGTCCTGGGTCCAAATCTTACCAAGGACAACATCTGCAAGGAGTTTGTATGTCCTCCCCATTTTTGCGTGGGTTTCCTCCCACTTTAAAAAACCATATTAATAGGGAATTTACATTGTGAGCCCAAATACTAGTTTTTCTAGGAAACACCTAGAAAAACTAGAGAACCTAGGAAACTGACTTACCGTAATTGACTGATGGTGGTTCTTGATTATTCTGGTTCTTCTCACAATCTTCAAGTTTCTTACGCAGTGAAGCAATCTCCCGTCTCACAGCTAGTACGTTGTTCTTGTCGTATGATTCCAGTTGGCTCACCATGATGGAAATATTATGGACCTTAAATTTGACATAAGTGCATATTTTAGATTTTTTTTAGTAAGTATGGTCTTCCATGTCTGCTCATTATGATTTCCTTACCTCTGCATAGAGAGCTTCTACCAGAATATTGGATCCATCAAAGGATTCACGAAGTTTAATCACCAGTGACTCCATTTCTCTGATCTCCAACTTTACCATCTCAAAGTCTAGTTCTGTATAGGATATGCCTCCCATCTCCATGACTTCCACCCGCCTGGTCAAGTTATGTAGCTTCTGCACGTATCCAGTCAATGTAGCTTGGTAACTTTCGATCTAAAAGAATGATTGAATTCCATAAATACATCATAAATCTCATGGGAGGAGCCATCGGTGGCTTCTGGCGTATTGGAATTTCATCTAGTTTTACCTTTGTGATCTCTTCTTTTACGCTGACGCTCAGATCCTTGTTGGAAATTTCCAGGATCTCCAAACGATCTGCTGGGAACGTGGTATCTGGGAGGGCAACAGAGCAATGACAGATGCCCAGGTCATCCATAGTCCCAGTGGTGTTTACCTGGAAAAGGGAAGAAAGTTGTTGAAGTTTATTCAGCGAAATGTTCATAGTCTATTAGTAATGACTAATGTGGATATCAGATATGAGAGCTGCTGTAAACCACCCTTTGTGTCACAGCAAATCATGCAGATAAGACGACAAAGACTAAATCTCTGAGAACGCCAAAATACACGGAGGACACCTGAGCATGCTCGGAAAAACCCGAGTAATGAGTATACTCGCTCATCACTAGTGAAAGTTGAAAGTGCTTAGTACACAAATTAGCCAATTCATGTGAGCCCACCAGCCACGACATCTCTCTGGTAGGATCCAAAGACAATGTTCCCATGAGGAGATTTTGGTGTTGCAGATTTAAGAAAATTAGGTTATTTGCATTTTTTCTCTCTTGTTGGTTTGTCATGTTTTATATAAAGCTCATTTGTTTTTGATACTCCCTGATATTTGGCAAAATTTTATTGAGACAGTCAGGCAGGAGACACACTAGTGTATCACATCTACGACGCCAATGACACTCGGCTCCTGCTCTGCTGCGAGCGTGACCTGAGTGTCAGCGCTCTGTGCTCCGATGTACTCACATGAGGGGATCACAGCACAGGTGCGGAGGAGACAGAGAAAGTAATTTCTCCATCTCCTCTGGTGCCTACAGGAATCACACCGAACCTGGGTCATATTATATGTGTGCAATCTGAATTTTGTGTAAGGAGCAGTACCAGAGCAGGGGTACCATTTACACGCCATGGCTGTCACCAATGTTGCAGAGGGTTGGGGAATCTAGAGAGCTGGACGAACCGGGTCATATGACTGGGGTAGGCGAGGCGGGACTATATAGCGCTGCATGCGGGAAAAGGAGCAGAGCTCGCGTGGGAAAGCTAAGTGGCAGGACAGGTGCTGTGACCGCTGTGAAGGCAGACATCTCACTTGCGCAGGCCGCCCCTACAGACCCCCTGCAGAGAAGTTGATCGCTGGTAGGCGACCAATTGACAGGTTCCTGCCTTTCTCCTCGCCAGGAGGTGACTCAGGGCCCACACCACAGAGCACGCTAACCTACATGAGTTGATAATTTTACATAGTTATCTTATCTATTCTAGAGCTTTTGTTAAAGTAGTTTTTGAAACGTCAGAATATAATGCTCGGCATTTGCTTACAACTTGCAGGACATATTGCTTTTGTTCTTCATCTTTTGTCAGAAGGTCGTTAAAGTCGGTTACTTCCTACCTCTTTTAATTTTTCTTTCCTAACTTTTGGATTTACAACCCTAGCGTGCTCTGATGGTTCATCTGTGCTACTGAGCAATTTATTAGCCATTAACAACTTTTCATTGTCTGTAATGGTGGGATCAAAAAACGATAATCCCACCAACTCTGCATTCAAATACCACAAATGGTTAGAAAATTTGGTCAGGGCTATTTCTGCAATTTTTTTGTCACATTCTTTATAGTCTAACAGACTATGCAAAATACCTAAATCTTAAAATACCTCAATTTGGATTTTTTCAAACTTTGAGCGACGAGCGTCACGGGTTAACGTCGTTTGATCGAGCTCAAATTTTGGCTATCTCAATATCTGGAAAGGGGAATCGTTTTGTGGGGTCCAGACGGACAAAATTCCGACATCGATTTTTTGCGGTCACCCTAGTGCACAGGCTCAGTGATGAGCGGTGACATCACCGCTAGTTACTGAGCATGCGCCAGCTGCTTCCATTCATTCCCCAGTAGTATACAGTCGGAGCAGCTGTATTAGCAGTGCTCCGCCTGTAAACTGATTAACTCCCCCGAGATGGATTTACGCCGTGGGACTTGACTGTACACCGGAGCAGGTAATGTATATTGTTGGTTTGTTAATTTTCGATTTTTTACAGGTGAGCAATGGCTTCGATATGGGATTAGGAGTATAATGACGATTTTAAAACTGCGTACTGTATTCTGTCTTAAAATACTTTGCTCTTAATGTGTGTGTTTATTTAACCCTTGAATAACACTAGGATTAGTAATGGATAGGTGTCTTATTGATACCTCTCCATTACTAAGCCGGACTTAATGTCACCTTACAATAGCAAGGTGACATTAACCCCGCTTACCACCGCTACAGAGTAAGTGGGAAGAACCCTACAAAGTTCCAGAATAGGCGTATCTAATAGATTCGCCTTTTCTGAGTAGCTGTGGGCTGCTGTTTTTAGGCTGGGGGGGGTCCAAGATCAATGGCCCCTTACCAGCCTGAGAATAGCAGCCTCCAGCTGTGAGTTTTGCCGGGTTGGTTCACAAACAGAGGGGGACCCCACCTTGGGTTTTCATTCATTCATTTTCTCCTGCTCGCTGTTGCCGACAGAGCAGGAGAGAAGAATGACAGCCGCGTTCATCACCAGCCGCCGGGGAACAGCGCTTACTGTAGCACTTCTTCCCCGACGGCCGTCCATGTGGTCCTGATGCGGCACACGTGTGGCACACGGTTGCCACACATGTGCCACGTATCCACCCAGACACATGGACACGGATAGCTCCGGTACCAGAATTATCTGTACGTGTGAGACTGCCCTTATTTAGAACATGACACACCAAAAGAAAAAAAATTGCAAGTAACCCAATTTACTTAATAGAAGCAGAAAATCTGCAATATCAAAAACTCACCAAGAGCTCCTCATGGGAACGTAGCCTCACACGCTACACTTTTTGAAGCCTCGTCAAAAACTTATTGTGGGCACACAGCTTAAGGCCACGTTCACAGATTCAGTATTTTACCTTGGCATTTGTATGATAAAAATCTAAGAAAAGAAAAGTATAATAGAAACAATCACCACTTCTGTATTTATCACCCACTCCTGGTTTTGGCTTCCAAATAATGATGTAAAATACTGAGCAAATACTGAACGTGTGAACGTGGCCTTAATATCATGCCATTCCCAGGCTAAAAGTCTACGAATGTAAGGGGCAGGTAGGATCAAGAACTAAATAAAAACAGCCTCAGGGCTCACTCACACAACTGGCTTTGTTTTGCATACACTCTTTGCATTTTTCACAGATAGTACTCGTACCTATAATAACAATGGGGCTGTTCACATGTCCGTGATTTTTCATTGACTGAACAGTCAGCGCAAAATCAGAGACATGTGCAATATTGATTTAAGTGTCAGATGGGTCCATAATAAAAAAAAAAAAATAACTGACCAGCTCCTTTAAACAGCATAAGCAAGTGTGAACAGGAGAATGTAAAATATACTTATAACTTGAAAGTTCTTAGCTCACATATTGGCCAATTCATGAGAGCCCTCTAGCTATGACAATGTAACCTTTCTTTGATGGAACCCCAAACCTAATATTTATCAAACCTGCCTCTCCCACACCATAAGTCTATAAATTTAAAAGGAGAATCAGGATCCAGCACTAATTAAAGACATCCATAGGCTAATGGGAGGCGGAACTGAGCCCAGCATGGAGGCAGTCAAAGAATTAAAACCTGATACATTACACATACAACACAAACAAAAGTCATACATAGATATGTGACAGATTTTCCAGTGATTCTCTCTGACACGTGTCAGTCACTGTACTGACTAGGCTGGCAGTATGGCTCTTTCTGACACATCAGTCCCTGTACTCACCAGGCTCGCAGCATGGCTCTCTCTGATACCTGCCAGTCCCTGTACTGACTAGGCTAGCAGCATGGCTGTCCCTGACACCTGTCAGTCCCTGTACTCACTAGGTTGTCAGCATGGCTCTCTGACACCTGTCAGTCCCTGTACTGACTAGGCTGGCAGCATGGCTCAGTCTGACACATCAGTCCCTGTACTCACCAAGCTGGCAGCATTGCTCTCTGACACCTGTCAGTCCCTGTACTCACTAGGCTGGCAGGCTGGCTCTCTCATACCAGTCAGTCCCTGTACTCACTAGGCTGGCAGGTTGGCTCTCCCATACCGGTCAGTCCCTGTACTCACTAGGATGGCAGGGTGGCTCTCCCATACTAGTCAGTCCCTGTAATCACCAGGCTGGCAGCATGGCTCTCCCTGACACCTGTCAGTCCCTGTACTCACTAGGCTGGCAGGGTGGCTCTCCCATACTGGTCAGTCCCTGTACTCACCAGGCTGGCAGCATGGCTCCGCAGTGCACACACAGCTAGTATCAGTAATGGCAGCATCTTCCCTGTGGTCTCTTCTCCTGACCTCTGCTTCTTGCACTGCCTGCTGCAGCACTTGTATTTATATGGAAAGCTTTGTTTGTGGAGGAGGAATGACCATCAGGAATTTCCAGATTCCTGGATCCCCCTCCCACCCGCTTTCAGCACACACCTCAGCCATTCTGTTTGTACCCATTATAAGGCTCGCCCTGTGACCCGGGGGTTGTAATGTCCTATGTAACCTACAGAAAAAAAGTCCAGAAGTGAATATACGTAGAACAGGACGTACAATATGGAGGGTAACCCTTGCCACCATAGACCGTCCACGCATCCTTCATTAGTGACGGAGGAAATACTGATTATATTATTTATGGTTTGTTTTAATATATTTCTGTTTTATGAACTTTGATATCTTGTGTGAATCCGATGCATATAGTCTCCTCCTACTTCTCTCAGGTTGCAGAAGGGCGTCCATGCAGGTTTCTGCGCCTCAGCGTCATCTTCTTATGGTCCATCTCTTCTTTCTACTTCTCTTTTTTTCCAACTGTACAGACTACATTGCAGCAAAATTCACACAAATTTCTGCAATTCTGACTCTTCCGACTGCCCTTTAGGCTATGTGCACACGTTGCGGATTGGTCTGCAGATTTTTCCATGCGGATTTTGCAAAATCCGCAGGTAAATTCGCAGGTCAGAAGACCTGCGGGTTATCTGATGGAGGCTCTACGGGTAAGTGATGGAGGCTCTTTTCCAGGAGTTTACGAAGCTGGCAGCGACAAAAAGCACAGCGTGGCTGCAGGAGCAGTTGTGGCTGTTGAGCGGCAGAAAAGATGGGTTAGCTGTGGACCGGATGCCCCCAAAACATCCTAGGAGGTTGCGGCCTTCTGAGAAAGCGAACCCTGACCTGTCATCCAGGGCTCGGGGGAAGGCGGGGAGCCCATCCAGGGACCATTCGAGTCAGGATGCGAGCAGCCAGGAGACGGAGAAGGCCTTGAATCCGTGCCGGAAGTCTGCTACGATTGTGAGCATGCGTAGGAACCGGGAGGTGATGTCATCTTCTGGCGTGGAGGCGCCGGCGTCATACAGAGAGACGAGGGCACGGAGGAATCAGGAGGAGGAACAGGGAAGTGACTGGAGTATCCAGGGAGCGAGGAATTGAGCGGGTAGTCCAGCGCTCTGCCTTCTTGGGAGGATGGCGTGTAGGGACTGGCCCAGGGAATGGAGGAAAGACCGATAGGGTGCCTGCTGCAACACGCAGGGCCAACAAAAGAACAAGAAGCAGTCGAGCTGTAGGTCCAAGGGAAGACAGAACGGAAGGGGAGGATGAAGGCATCCGGAGGATTGCTGGCTGCAGGCGTGCAGCTGAAGTGCCTTCCACCTCCGCAGGGACTATGGACATTCACAACACTAACACAACAAGGGCCAAGGGGTCCTTGGTTGCTGGGGTGTCACCGGTGGAGTCTGAGGAGGAGGGCGTGGCGTCTACAGGAGAAGAATCGGAGGAGGACCAGCAGGTTGTGTATGAGGGGTCAGCAGGTAGCAAGGTGTCGCAGTTGTTGGGAACGATGCGTGAATTGATGGGCATAGCTAGGTATTCCCCAGCTGTGGTGTGACGAGGGGGTGGTGCGCACATGGCGCAAACATCTGCAGTGGTTTCAGCCTCGGTAGGGGTGGCAAGCGATAATCATGGTGGGGCTCCGCTTGAGGGGGGCCCCCTTGAATTGGATAGTGCGGGGAGTATTGACCCAGTGAGCCTGGACGATAAGGCTCGTGGGGAAGTTATTTGTGTGTTTTGATGGGCCGTTGGGTGTGCATTTTAAACCGGAGGTGAAAGAGAAGATATGGAGGGATAAATATGTGTATATTTTTTCACTTTTGCCAATGGAGAAGTTTAATTTGGATAGGGTGAAGCTGACGGAGAGTAAAAAAGAGGAAGAGGAAAGGTATTGGTTGATTCTCCGTTCTTTTGCCAACTTGCTGCAGGCATTCTCTATATAGGCTAGTGTGGTAGGGGAAAAGGCCCCGCAAAAGTGTTTTTCTCTTTTTTGCTATCTGGGTAGCATCAGCGAGGCATATTGTAAGTATTGTGGGACTGGTTGGTTGCAGTACGACGAACAGTTTAGGCAAAGGAAGGCGGTTCGTCCAAGTTTGCGGTGGGATAACAAGGACATAAGTTTGTGGATGCGTTTTCCTTTCTTGGGGCCGCCGCGGTACCCGCTAGTTCAGGGGCACCACCGGCGGGAGCAAAGAAGGATTTGTGTTGGTGCTTTAATGAGAAGGAATGCACTTTTATGTCCTGTAGGTTTAAGCACGAATGTTCTAGTTGTGGGGGACACCACAGCTTCACAAAGTGTTTTAAGAGAGGAAAGAAAAAGTCTGAGGAAGCTGTGGATAAGAGGGACGACTTCAGTGAGGGTAGAGAGGATGGGGCAGTAGTTAGATAATTACCCTGATAAGGATGCAGCATGTGTAGGGGGCTGCGATGTACAGTATCTACCTTTAACCCCTTTAAGGACATCCCATTTTGATCTTAATGTGGTTTATTAATATTGAACATATGTAAAGTATTTTAGCTGCTATTGTACTCTTTATACTGTTCCATTATAGGGAAAGGATAGTGTTCCTCCTTAGCCACTAGATGGGGCATGATAGTTATTCAGCTGTAATAGAAGTTCAGCATAACAGATAGTTAATATAGGAGGGGTCATGGTGAATAAGGCAGGAAGGACTTCCAGACAGAGTCAGTTGGGGCCAGGGCGCCCATTAGCTGGGGTGGGCTATCTAGCCGGGGTGCCACCGTACCACGCAACGTTATAAAATGTGGAGCCCAACCATCCAGTAACCGTGGGCCAGATCATCATCAAGGGTAACAGTGCAGCAGCAGTGGAAACTGTAGTTTTAAGAGAAGTCACAGCATTGCGGGCAGGTCGCTCATCATGTGGCAGCTTATTGTGTGGGCTGCTGCCCTCAGAACCGGGGCAAAATGGCTGAGGGAACTCACGAATGAAGTAAGTCTGAACAGGGAAGACGCTGAGGAACCGAAAGATACGGTCTGACCCGGGAACGTACTAGGTGACAGAGAGAGAAGGACAGGGAAAGAGGAAGCGTTGCATTGCATACAATCAAATGTTGATGCTGTAGCAAACATGGATGTGCTGTGTAAGAAGATCAGTAAAGTAGTTTATTTGAAAGTTGAAATGGACTGTGGCTCATTTTGTGTAAAACCGGACACAGGATGCTTCCAGCAATGAAGAGAAGACCTTTGCAGTGCAGGAGACAAAGCCACAGGTACACAGAGTGATGGACAGTGTTTATATGTGAAGGGAGACCAGGGTGCGTTAAAGCAAATATCCTCAGCCACGACTACTACCCTGGCTGACCTTTACACATGTTTGTTGAAGGAGGGATTTCGTTTTGGTTTCAAGATCCCTTCAGTTGTGAAGGAAGTATCGGTGTGGCTCGGAATTTGAGGTCTGCTATGGAGCAACTGGAATTATTTGGTCAAAAATTGGGTAAAGAAATAGAGTTGGGCAGGATTGCCGGTCCATTTCGGAAATTACCATTACCGCGTTTAAAGATTTCTCCATTGGGTTTGGTCCCAAAGTAGGAACCAAATAAGTATCTACTGATACACCATTTATCGTACCCAGAGGGGGAGTCAGTCAATGATGGCATTGATCCCGAGTTGGTATTTGTGTCTTATGTGTCATTCGATAAGGCGGTGGAGTGGGTAAGACGGTGTGGTCATGGAGCACTGTTGGCCAAGATGGACATAGAGGCGGCTTGCCGGTTCATCCCAACAGTTTTCACCTGTTGGGCTGCTTTTGGAATGGACATTATTAAATTGATTGTTGTTTGCCCATGGGTTGTTCTATCTCATGTGCATATTTTTAGAAGTTTAGTTCCTTTTTGGAATAGGTTGTTCACACGGAGGCAGGCGCAGATTCTATTATTCACTATCTTGATGTTTTTTTTGTGTATTGGACCAGCTGGGTCTCCGTGGTGCACAATATTATTGCAAACGAAGGAACAAGTAGCAGAGAGGTTTGGGATTCATTTGACCGCAGTGAAGACTGTTGGTCCAGCCACCACGCTGTGTTTTCTGGGCATTGAGATGGATACGGTGTTGATGGAATGTCATTTGCCGGTTGAGAAGCTGGAGTGTCATGATCAAGGACGGGGTTTTGTCTTTGGCCCGTCCTGGTCAGACAGGGGTTAATTGTTTCTGCCTCTCTCTGGCAGAGGACGGCTATTTAGTGGCCACTCGACCTAGGTCCGGTGTCAGTTATACTCCTGCCCTCGGCTGAGTTAGTTGACTTCTTGCGTACGTGTGCCTTGTGCCTGATAACTTGTTGCTTGCTTGGTTTTGATCCGGTTCCGTCCCTGTTACGAGTTCTGCCTGTCCCTCTTGTACTGCGCTACCTCTCTGTGTATGACTCTCTGCCTGTGACTTGACTATTCTCTGCTCGTCCCTCTGATACCGCTCCGCCCTATCCGTGTATGTCCTCTGCTTGTCTGACCTGCGTTTCCCTCTCCTCTACTACAGTATCCCTGCAGTTAGTATATTTCATCATCTGCAGCAGTAGGACGCTAAGCCCCACCCCCTGCAGTCACATGATAGTAGATCCTTGTACTCCTTACTACTTTCAGTGTCGCAGGTCCTGTCTGCTTGAACTTTCACTGCAGTATCGGACCCCAGGCCCTCCCTTAGTATGGGTAAGTCACCCTGCTCAGCCGTGGCAGTTTGCCGACGCTGACAGGTTCCTGACATTATAACTGACTGATACCTTTTTTTTTTTTCTCCTCTCCTGTGTGTGTGATGGATCCTATGCACGCTCTTTCTGAGCAGGTAAAGCATCTGACTCAGATGTCTCAGAAACTCATTGGGGAACAACAAGTCCTGGCTCAGTCTCAGCAGCTGATCGCTGACACTGTGCAGGGGGTTTTATCATCGGGGGCTCAAGATGTTACATTAGTTTCCCCTGAGTCCCCGGTTAAATTACCGCATACCTTTTCTGGAGATAAAAAGGAATTTAAAGTTTTCAAGGAGGGCTGTAAACTTTTTTTCTCATTAAGACCGCACTCTTCTGGGGATGAAAGTCAGAGAGTGGGGGTCATTATATCTCTGTTAAGGGGAGCCCCCCTGGCTTGGGCTTTCTCCCTTCCAACCACTGCCCCTGAGTATATGACTGTGGATGCATTTTTTGAGGCCCTGGGGCATATTTATTATGAGCCTGATCGGGTGCGTATGGCTGAGGACATGGTGATGAGTGTATGTCAGGGAAACACTCAGCCGAGTGGTTTTGCTCAGAGTTCAGACGCTGGGCTGCTGAGGTCTTCTGGGATGATGCCGCTGTCCGGGGCTTGTTACGTAGAGGCCAGTCTGAACATCTGAAAGATGCCTTGGCACTCCACCCTCCGCCTGATTCTCTGGAGGATGCTATGACACAGGCCGTCCGAATGGATCGCAGGCTACGGGCGAGAGGAGTGATGCAGATTGAGACCCCGTTATTCTCCCAAGGAAGGGGAGCCAGTCCTACATTGGAAACTATGGAGATGGGAACCATCGACCTCAAAGAGAAAGAAAGGAGACGACGGCGCTTTGGAAAACTGTGTTTTTACTGCGGTGATTCTGGACATTCGAAAAAGGACTGCCCCTCCTTCCCACCGACTAACAAGCGGCTGAGTCTGGGTGATCATCTTGGAGGTCACTCAGACTCTCAGGTACCCCTTTCTTCATTTTCTAAGATACTGTTAAAGGTGGAACTTGGTGTTAAAAACTGTTTTTCCCTACTTCGGCTTTTGTGGACTGTGGGTCATCCTTGAACCTGATTGACACCAAGCTGGTGGCCAGCTGTAGATTAGGGACAGTTAGGTTGGAGACTCCTATAAAAATAATGGCAATTGATTCTACACCTCTCACCAAGGACGGTCTCCATTTTGTTTCTGAGGAATTCACCCTCAGGGTGGGTGCCCTTCACCAGGAGCGTATGTCATGTTTTGTTTTGGATAACCTCTCTGCTGGCCTAGTGTTAGGGTTTCCCAGGCTGCAACAGCATAACCTTATTATTGACTGGGGTTCCCGGGATATTGTTAAATGGGGACCTAATTGTTCTGAAATATGTCTTGCTACTGTGTCTGTGTCGTCCGTTGGTCTGGAAGGTATTCCGGAGTACCTGAAGGACTATACGGATGTTTTCTCCGAAAAAGAGGCTGAAGTTTTACAACCACACCGCCCATTTGATTGTGCCATTGACCTGGTTCCAGGTACTAAATTGCCCAAGGCCCACTTCTATAACATTTCGGGTCCTGAGCGGGCTGCTATGAAAGAATACATTTCCGAGAGTCTTCATAAAGGACACATTCGTCCTTCTGTGTCTCCCGTGGCGGCGGGGTTCTTTTTCGTAAAGAAAAAAGATGGTGGTTTGCGCCCATGCCTCAATTTTCGAGAATTAAACAAAATAACTGTGAGAAATACTTACCTCCTCCCACTTATTCCTGATTTGTACAACCAGTTGTCTGGGTCTAAGTGGTTTTCAAAATTAGATTTATGGGGAGCATATAACCTTATCCGGGTCCGGGAGGGAGATGAGTGGAAGACTGCTTTTCTCACTACTGAAGGGTTGTTTGAGAATTTGATCATGCCTTTCGGTCTGACCAATGCTCCAGCAGTGTTCCAAAAATTCATCAATCATGTGTTCTCTGATTTTATTGGATGTTTTATGGTTGTGTATTTGGATGACATACTTAGCTACTCACCTAATAAACAGGCTCACATTGGTCATATTCGGGCAGTTCTCCAAAGGCTCCGGGAGAACTGTCTCTTTGCTAAGCTAGAGAAATGTTTATTTTTTGTTCAGGAATTGTCTTTTCTGGGATTCATTGTGTCTGCTGAGGGGTATCGCATGGATCCAAATAAGGTGCAGGCCATTGTCGATTGGGTTCAACCTTGTGATTTGAAGGCTCTGCAGCGTTTCCTAGGATTCGCTAATTATTATCGCAAGTTTATAAGGGGGTTCTCACAGGTAGTTAAACCTCTCACAGATATGACTCAAAAGGGGGCCGATATCAAGAAATGATCAGCTGCAGCGATAGTAGTGTTTCAGTTTTTAAAAAAATGTTTCATGTCTGCTCCGGTTCTTATTCAACCGCACCCGTCTGAACCATTTATTGTTGAGGTGGACGTCTCAGAGGTGGGGGTGGGGGCAGTGTTGTCCCAAGGACCCGCCACTTTAACTAATTTGAGACCCTGTGCCTTTTTCTCTAAGAAATTCTCCCCTGCGGAGAGAATCTTTGATGTTGGGTATTGAGAACTTCTGGCCGTGAAGTTGGCCTTTGAAGAATGGAGGCATTTTTTTGAGGGGGCTATCCATCCTATAACCATAATTACGGACCACAAGAACCTAGCTTATATTGAGTCAGCTAAAGGGTTGACTCCTAGACAGGCTAGATGGTTTCCAGATTCCAGTTCTCCATCACTTTTAGGCCAGGATCCAAAAATGTCAGAGCTGATGCCTTGTCACGCAGTCTGGATCCGGTGCCCCCCCCCGAACCTGCATCCTCCATTCTTCAGCCTGGGGTGGTGGTGTCAGGTATTTCTAATGTGTTGAAGTGGGAGATTCGGGAAGCTCAGTCTCTTGCCCCTCCGGCTAAGCCAGTGGATAAACTTTTTGTACCAGCTCAATTTCGTCTCAAGGTCCTTCGGGAGTTCCACGACTCAGTTCTGGGTGGACATCCAGGGATCTCGGCTACCCGGAAGGCCATTGCTAGGATATTCTGGTGGTCTTCTTTAGCCTCTGATGTTGGGGAATTTGTGTCTGCTTGTGGTGTATTTGCCCGTGCGAAAACCCCCCATAACCAGCCGGCCGGGGAATTGGTGCCTGTTATGATGAGTCACCGAAGGAGGAAAAAACAAAATACTAGCTAAGTCCAGAAAAACCAGAGAGGTTGGCAGCTATGGGATTGCAGACCCCTGAACCTATCCACAACAACTAGCAGTAGCCGTGGGGGGTTCCTACGGTGCCCTAGACCCCTCGATCACAGCCGGAGAACTACATAGCCTAAAGACAGAAAGGGGAAAAACTAAACTGCCCCAGAGCAGACCCCAAAGCAATAGGCAGCCCCCAACATATAATGACGGTGAAGCAAGATGAAAACACTAACACAGATAGAAAGATAGGTTGAGCAAATGATGGGGCCCAAGCTAACTAAATAGGACAGGATAGGAAAGCTGCTGTCTGCCATCCGCAAAAACCCTATCCAAAATGAGCCAACCGACTGATAGGAAAGACAGGCCCTGAAGTCGCTAGGCTTCAAAAGACTATATTAGCACTCAGGTATATTCTGAAGACAGATCAAAAGATCAACAGATCAGAGCAAAAATGGAATTCAGCTCACCCCCGGCCGGGGATGGCAGAACTCCCAAAAAACAAGGCAAAACAAAAACAAAACTGAAGAGTACAAAGCAGAGCAGAAAAACTTAGCTTTGAGACGCAGGAATCAGACTGGTCTCCAAGAATCCAGCAGGATCACCAGCAAGGCAGAAGGGCGTCGGCTGCCTTATATCCAGTCCTCAATTCCAGCCACCCAGTCATCATCTAGCTGCCCAGGTGTTTGGTAATCAGTCTCACTACCTTCCTTCACCAGAGGAGGGAGTTCATCAGACCTCAATGGTGAAGGGAAAAATGAACTCACAACAGGTGCCACTGCCAATTCCTGATAGACCATGGACCCATTTGTCCATGGATTTCATCACCAATCTTCCCCCTTCCAAGGGTAATACCGTCATTTGGGTAGTGGTGGACAGGTTTAGTAAGCAGGCACATTTTGTACCCTTGGCGGCTCTACCTAATGCAGAAACGTTGTCCAGATTGTTTGTTGAGCATGTGGTATGGTTGCATGGGGTACCCTTGAATGTGGTGTCTGATAGGAGGATACAATTTGTTTCCAGATTTTGGAGGGCATTTTGTAAGAGGTTGGGTATTGGTCTGTCTTTTTCATCCACTTATCATCCAGAGACTAATGGGCAGACTGAGCGGACCAATCAGTCTCTGGAGCAAATTCTGCGTTGCCTGACCTCAGCCCGACAGGATGATTGGTGTACTGCGTTACCTTTGGCCGAGTTTGCGCTTAACAACCGCAGTAACCAGTCTACGGGTACATTTCCCTTTTTCTGCAACTATGGGTTTCATCCACATTTTGGAGAGTTCTACTGTTTGGACTCTGGGTGTCCTGGGGCGGATGAGACTATCCAGCGATTAGGGGAGGTATGGCGGGAGGTCCAGAGTAACATTACAAAGGCTCAGGCTAAATATAATTTTTTTTGCAGACAAAAAACGGTCCGTGGGGCCGGTGTTCCAGGTTGGGGAAAAGGTATGGTTGTCTACCAAGAATATAAGGCTCAAGGTCCCCTCTGCAAAACTTGGACCTAAATTTATTGGTCCCTATGAAATTACTGAAGCGGTTAACCCGGTGGCTTTTTGGTTGCGTCTCCCGCCGTCTCTACGGATCCCCAATGTGTTCCATAGGGCCCTTTTGAAACCTGTGGGGTCCTGTGGGGAGGGATCATTGTCTTCCCCGCCACCGGTTTTGGTAGACGGGCAGTCTGAGTACGAGGTGGAACGAATTGTTGACTCTAGGTTGGTTCGTCGTGCTCTTCAATATCTTGTGCATTGGAAAGGCTACGGTCCTGAGGACCGGTCGTGGGTTCCTGCCCGATCGGTTCATGCGGATCGGTTGGTCCGGGCCTTTCATGCCAAGTATCCTGAGAGACCCGTGGGTCCAGTGGCCCCCCGTTGAGAGGGGGGTACTGTCATGATCCAGGACGGGGTTTTGTCTTTGGCCCATCCTGGTCAGACAGGGGTTAATTGTTTCTACCTCTCTCTGGCAGAGGGCGGCTATTTAGTGGCCACTCGACCTAGGTCCGGTGTCAGTTATACTCCTGCCCTCGGCTGAGTTAGTTGACCTCTTGCATACGTGTGCCTTGTGCCTGATAACTTGTTGCTTGCTTGGTTTTGATCCGGTTCCGTCCCTGTTACGAGTTCTGCCTGTCCCTCTTGTACTGCGCTACCTCTCTATGTTTGACTCTCTGCCTGTGACTTGACTATTCTCTGCTCGTCCCTCTGGTACCGCACCGCCCTATCCGTGTATGACCTCTGCTTGTCTGACCTGCGTTTCCCTCTCCTATACTACAGTATCCCTGCAGTTAGTATATTTCATCATTTGCAGCAGTAGGACGCTAAGCCCTGCCCCCTGCAGTCACATGATCGTAGGTCCTTGTACTCCTTACTACTTTCAGTGTCGCAGGTCCTGTCTGCTTGAACTTTCACTGCAGTATCGGACCCCGGGCCCTCCCGTAGTGTGGGTAAGTCACCCTGCTCAGCCGTGGCAGTTTGCCGATGCTGACAGGTTCCTGACATGGGGGATCTGAAAATGGTTATACACAAGGAGTTGAGAGCCCGCACCTTTTGATTGCGACAGCTGCAATCTTTACTGTGTGAATTGAATTTTGCATGGAGGATTTTACCCATGGGTAGAATATTTACCAGGAGGTTGGCTGTATCAATGGCTGGTGCGACTCGCCCACGGCTTTTTATTTGGTTGAATGCAGGGCAGAAAGCGGATTTACACATGTGGGAGCCGTTTTGGGCAGTTATAACGGATGGTCAGTGTGGATGGACGAGGTAATTGACAATGTTGACTAGGGGTTGGTTACAGATGCAGCAGTATCATTGGGATTTGGAGCCTATTTTCAAGGCAAATGGTTGGCCGGGAAGTAGCCAGACGAGTGGAGAGTGAATGGGCTTACAAAGAATTTAGTGGTCTTAGAGCTATTCCCCATTGTGGTAGCCGTGGAAGTCTGGAGGGAGGCTTTGCGAAACAAGAAGGTGAGGTTTTTGTGTGTGTTAACATGAGCATGGTGCAGAGTATTAATCGCTTGTCAGCTCAGTCTCCTCCTGTGGTGAATTTAATGCGTCATTTGGTACTTCGATGATTGCATTTGAATGTATGGTTGAGGGCGAAGCATGTTCCAGGAGTCAAAAATTACATTGCAAAAATTACATTGCAAAAAACCAGGGGAAGAGTCTTGAGGAGATCATTTGCATATTCCCAGTGCCTTCTGGGATAAGTGAAGAGTCTCCGCGAGCTCAACGATCACTGGGTTTTGGCCGTTGCAGCTGAAAAGAGGAAATCGGAATTTGGGCTCATCTTTCATCGTTTTTAAGAAATCTCAAGATGGAAGAGGCCAGGAGCCATTTGGTGAGCTGCATTTCTTGCTACATGTTCACAGACTTACCAGTGGAAAAGCCAAACTTCACATGCCACAAATGCAAGCTTGTGTCCCTGTTGGAGGAAAAGTTGCAAAATCTCAAAGAGAGGTTAGCTACGTTGAAGATCATTAAGGAAGGTGAAGAGTTCTTGGACAGAGCAGAATTATCTCTTCATGTTACAGAAAGAGAAGAAATTCGAAGTGCACCTGAAGAAACAGAGGAATGGAGACATGTGACCCAGAGAAGCAGGAGGATCAGGAGGCAGTCAGCACCCATACTGCTCAGAAACCAGTACCAGGCTCTCACGCAGGAAAACAATGAAGAAATACATCAGGATAAGACTTTACCAACAAGCAGCAACCTTGTACGCCTTCAGAGTCCTCCTGGATGGAGAAAGAAAAATGTTGTGAAGAAGAAACGGAGAGTGGTGGTCATGGGGGATTCCCTGTTGAGAGGAACTGAGGCCGCTATCTGCAGACCGGATATTACTTCAAGAGAAATGTGTTGTCTTCCAGGTGCAAAAATTAAAGATGTGTCTGACAGGATATCAGGACTCTTCAGACCTACAGATGACTACCCATTCCTGCTACTACATGTGGGGACAAATGACACTGCAAGAAACGACCTGGAAACCATCTGCAGAGACTTTGAAGACTTAGGCAAGAAAGTGAAAGAACTGGGAGCGCAGGTGGTCTTCTCTTCCATCCTCCCAGTGGATGGCCATGGAACAAGGAGGTGGAATAAGATTCTGCAGGTGAACAACTGGCTACGTCGATGGTGCCGTCAGCAACGATTTGGATTTCTGGATCACGGAGTGAACTACTTATACGATGGACTACTTGCTAGAGATGGGGTGCACCTTACGAAGACTGGTAAGCATGTATTTGGAAGTCGCCTTGCTACACTTGTAAGGAGAGCTTTAAACTAGAACAACATGGGAAGGGAAGCAAAAGACCAGAAAAAGCCATACACCTGACAAATGCTATTGAGAACTCTGCTATTAGAAGTGGAAAGGAAGAACAAAGACGAAAGAATCTAATTAATAAAAATATTGGAGAAATAGAAACCAATCACAAACTAAAATGTTTCTATACTAATGCACAAAGCATGGGCAACAAACAAGGAGAATTGGAACTACTAACACAGGAAAAGAAATATGATGTCATTGGAATCACTGAAACTTGGTGGGACAATACACATGATTGGAATACAAGACTAGAAGGATACAACTTATTTGCAAGAAACAGACTTGATAAACGAGGAGGGGGTGTCGCATTGTATGTTAGAAACGCGTATATCTGCACAGAGATTGAAGCTTCAGAGACTGGGAGTTCTGTGGAAACTGTTTGGGTAAGAATACAAGGACAGAACAATGGAAAGGACACCATTGTAGGCATTTACTACAGGCCGCCTGTGCAAGCTGAAGCTATGGATGAACTCTTTATGCATCAAATGGCCAAGTTCTCCAAAAAATATGACATAGTTGTCATGGGAGATTTCAACTATCCAGACATTTGTTGGGAATCTCTCTCAGGCAAAACTAACAGGTCAAGGAAATTCTTATCCTCTCTTGCTGACAAATTTATCTTCCAAAAGGTAAGGGAGAAAACAAGGGGAACTGCTACCTTGGATCTAATCCTTATAAACAGGGAGGAAATGGTTGAGGAGGTAAAAGTGGCTGGGACCCTAGGAGGTAGCGACCATGCTATTTTAGAATTTTGGATAACTAGAGGCGGAAGACCTGTGAAGACTCAGACGTCAAGGTTAGATTTCAGAAAGGCAGATTTTAAGGGATTCAGAAAGAGAATTGGAGGAATCCAATGGCTGGATATCCTTAAAGACAAAAATGTCCAGGAAGGATGGGAAATCTTGAAAAATGAAATTCTCAAAGCACAGTTGTTAACAATTCCGAAAAGAGGGAAGAATAGGAAGCATTTAAGGAAACCAGGATGGATGAACACAGAACTTAAGCACATGCTAAAAAGGAAGAAAAAAATGTTTATAAAATGGAAAGAGGGAGGCATATCTAAAGAAGAATATAATGCTGTCTGCAGAACTTGCAGGGCACAAATCAGATTATCTAAAGCTGAAAATGAATTGAGGCTTGCAAGAGATGTCAAAAGCAATAATAAAGGATTTTGGGGATATGTCAAAAGTAAAAGAAAAGTCAAAGATGCTATAGGATTTTTACAGGATGAAAATGATGAAATGGTAAGACAGGATGTTGAGAAGGCTGAACTTTTAAATTCCTATTTTGCATCTGTTTTCTCTCAGAAAGGAAATGTAACATCAACTGTTATTCACTGTCCTATTAAGGGAATAGAAGAATCCAGGATATCTATAAACAGAAAGATAGTGAGGAAACACTTAGCTAGCCTAAATGAATTCAAGTCTCCAGGTCCAGATGAATTACACCCCAGAGTACTGAAGGAGATAGCAGAAGAAATTTTTGAACCCCTCTCTATAATCTTTGAAAATTCTTGGAGAACAGGAGAAGTGCCAGAAGACTGGAGAAGAGCAAATGTTGTTCCTATCTTCAAAAAGGGGAAGAAGGTGGACCCAGGTAACTATAGGCCGGTGAGTCTGACTTCTATACCAGGAAAGATCTTTGAACAAATTATTAAACAACATGTATGTCAATACCTGGATAAGAATGAAGTGATTAAACAGAGTCAGCATGGGTTTGTAACTAATAAGTCATGTCAGACTAACTTAATTTCCTTCTATGACGGTATCACTGATTGGGTGGATCAAGGAAATGCTGTAGATATAGTATATCTTGACTTCAGCAAAGCATTTGACAAAGTCTCTCATACAATCCTTATTGAAAAAATGATTAAGTATGGAATGGACAAGGCAACTGTTAGGTGGATTCATAACTGGCTTAGTGATCGGACCCAAAGAGTGGTCGTAAATGGCTGCACATCCAGTTGGAAGAATGTCTCAAGTGGGGTACCACAGGGCTCTGTCCTGGGCCCTGTATTGTTCAACATCTTTATCAACGATTTAGATGAAGGAATTGAGGGTAAACTGATTAAATTTGCTGATGACACAAAGCTAGGAGGGATAGCTAATACTAGAGAAGAGAGAGAGAGGATTCAAAAAGATTTAAATAAACTGGAGAAGTGGGCAGCAACAAACAGAATGGTTTTTAACAGGGAGAAATGCAAAGTACTACATCTGGGCAATAAAAATGGAAAAAGCATATATAGAATGGGAGGAATAGGGCTAAGTGACAGCACATGTGAAAAAGACTTGGGTATACTAATAGATCACAGACTGAATATGAGTCAACAGTGTGATGCAGCAGCAAAAAAGGCAAATGCAATTCTAGGATGTATTAACAGAAGCATACAGTCTAGATCACGTGAAGTCATTATTTCCCTCTACTCCTCTTTGGTCAGACCTCATCTGGAATATTGTGTCCAGTTTTGGGCACCACATTTTAAAAAAGACATCAACAAACTGGAGCAAGTTCAGAAAAGAGCGACCAGAATGGTGACCGGTCTGCAAACCCTGTCTTATGAGGAAAGGTTGCAGGATTTGGGAATGTTTAGTTTGCAAAAGAGAAGACTGAGAGGAGACTTAATAGCTGTCTACAAATATCTAAAGGGCTGTCACATTGTAGAAGGATCAACTTTATTCTCATTTGCACAAGGAAAGACTAGAAGCAATGGGATGAAACTGAATGGGAGGAGACACAGATTAGATATTAGAAAAAACTTTTTGACAGTTAGAGTGATCAATGAGTGGAACAGGCTGCCACGAGAAGTGGTGAGTTCTCCTTCAATGGAAGTCTTCAAACAGAGGCTGGACAGACATCTGACTGGGATGATTTAGCGAATCCTGCTTTGAGCAGGGGGTTGGACCAGATGGCCCAGGAGGTCCCTTCCAACTCTACGATTCTATGATTCTATGATTCTATGATTCTATGAATTTCTCACTTTCAGTGGGTCTTTTTTGGAGGCTGGCAACGGAGTCGGAGCAGCACGTAACAAATGGCCAGTGAGCTTATGGAATCTGGTATTGGATCAGCAATGAGGTTGATTGCAGCATCGGTGTCTCCTTGGATGTGGCATCGATATAAATCGATGTGGGACTATTTGTATAGGTTGCAGTCGAGTACAGGGAGTTGTCAGTCAAATGAAGATAAAGTGGATCTGTTGTTATACATGATCGGCAGGTCATGTGAGGAAAGGGTGTCGGTGTTGAATGGTCGAATGGCAGCATTGGCATTTTTGTTCACATTGTCTGGAGTGGAAGACGTTACCAAGGCTTTTGTGATACGACAAGAATTGATGGGGTAAAGGAAAGGAAGAACGGTTTGGGATTGGAGGCATCCAATCTCATTTCATATGTTGGGTAGACTGTTAGCAGCGTTGGAGAATGTGTGTCAGTCTATATATGAGACGTTGTTTCAGACGACTTTTAGTTTAGCTTTGGCGCATTTCGAATAAGTGAAATAGTGAGAAAGAATTGTTGTCATCAAGGGGGTTTGCAATTCCATGATGTGGTATGTGAACCTGGGGTTATTCGTTGTATACTTCAGAGGTCGAAGACAGATATGTATAGCAAGGGTTGTGGAACTGTGAGTGGTGGAAGGATTAATGGAGTGCCCGGTATATAGAACGTCTCAACTTTTGTTGGTAAGTGGCGGTGCCCGGGGTTCTTTGTTGATTCATCTGGAGGGTTCAGCTTTGTCTAAATTCCAGCTTATAGCCATATTCACGAGGTGCTTAGGTTCAATTGGCATGGATAATTCTAAATTCGGGTCCCATTCATTTCGTATAGGGGCAGTGACGGAAGCGGCCAAGTGGGGCATTAGTGCAGCGGCAGTGCGCAAGATTGGGAGATGGGAGTCATTACGTATAGCATCATATGTCCGTACAGGAATGATGGATATTTAACAGTGGCAATTGGGGTTTGCCTGTGGGGTTTCAAGTTACAATTTTGATTGGTTTCTTTTGCAGATGGTCTGCTGTTGGTGTGGGTGTTAGGACACTCGTACGTGGTGTGGGGAGCTTTACTGGCTGACGTCAGACTGTCCAGCCGGCAGATTGGGTTAAGACAGGATGAAGCGACTGTCAGGTGGTTTGGGATTAGTGAAATGCTATGGTCCAGGTTGGTTCCAGAATTTTATTTTCATGTGGATTTGGTTAGACCCCCGGATGTTTTGTTGATTCACGCGGGAGGTAATGATTTAGGGGTCCACACTTCCAGGGATTTGGTTCATGATATTAAGTTTGACTGCTTGCGGCTCACTGCTGTTCACTCGGGGATGGTCATTGTTTGGTCTGATATTGTGGCTCGTTTGGCATGGAAATATGGTCGTTCAGTGGAATGCATAAATAAGGCACAGATTAAGGTGAATCGGGAGGTGTTGCGGCTTTTGGCTAGGAAGGAGGCGGTGGTAGTGCAACATCGCAATCTGGAAGTGCCGTCCAGGGAGCATTTATGTCGGGATGGGGTACATTTGACACCTATTGGTATAGATATCTGGGCACTGGGTTTGAGAGAGGGTTTAGAGAAGGCTGTTAATGTGTGGAGGGACATTCATGCATAAGGTGTCATGCATTTTTGTCATGGCAGGAACGGGTCTGTGGAGAGCCAGGTGATGGTAGCAGAGGGGGGGAGTAGGGGGCCCATTTTGGTGGGGCAGTTACCTACCCCTCCCCTGTTTTGCTTCATTTGGTGGTCAGAGTATAATTTAAATAAAAGGGGTCCCTACTGGCCTGAGGTCTCAGAGGGACAATTCAATTGGTGGCGCCATTCAGTAGGGTTCTGAAAGCGGTGTGGTGTGGTTGAGGGTATAGGCAGGAGGGTCCTTGAACCAGTGTGGTGCGGTTGAGGGCCTAAGGTGTGGCTGATGGTGCAACAAAGCTGGTGCATGGCTTTCATACACCCCATTCCTTATTTGTCAATGTTATATTGATATTTTTCCTTATTTGCCAATGTTATATTGATATTTTCATTTTTGCATGTAAATATATTAATAAACAGGGCTGCTGAGGCCTATTTATCCAAAAAGGCTCTGAATGTGTCTGTGGTTATTGTTAGGTGTAAGGGTTACATAAGATGGAGGTTGAAAGTTGGGCTGAGTCAAATATTTCTAGGTCATGAAAAATCACATGACCAGAAGTCACCCGAGGCATAAAGAAGCAGTCGGCAAGGAAACCCAGACGCATCGGAGTGCGCGTGCATGCTGCCTTCTCCATGTTTACAGCGAGTGAAAAGAATTGTACTAGGATGTGTAAGCAAAAGAGAATGTCAGTGGACAGTTGTAACATGGGGGTGTTAATACCAATTAATAGACCCATATTTTTCCCTTATGTTCTCATGTCTCACACTGGTAATGCCTCCTTTTATTTGAAATAGCCTCTGGAGGCAGTGTTTTTTGGAGATCTATGTCCGGCCCATAGATCTTAACAGCACATTTACATACTAAGAAAATGTGGATTTCTCTGGAATAAGACATCAGATAGCAGATATCAAGGTATAATTTTACTCATCTTCCTATGACCTACATGCCCATATAGACGGCTTGAGATAGGTGATCCTACTGACAGATGGATTTTTATCTGCCAATATGTCCCATTGTGCAGTCAGGTATATAGGACATGACACCCCTTTCCTTCAGGTGGTCAAATGGGAAAATTAAAAAGTACATTACAGATATGTTATAGTACAGGAAAGTGTCGGACTGGGGTGTCAAGGGCCCATCAGTAGCATTGACTTTGGGGGCCCACTTTTCACCTGCATACAAATAATACACCACCCTCGTTCACAAATTTACCTTTTATCTCTATATAATAATAAACTGGGTAGTTTGGTTAATAAATGAGATGCTGCTTTTTCTGTACAGAGTGAATCAAGTGAATTAGGCCAAGTACTGCCCATATATTTAATTTGGGGGACCTTAAATGTGCACAGGGGACTCCCCTGTTCCTCTTTGGGTCAGTCCGAGCCTGGTACATGATATGATAGTAAAACTTTGCTTTTAGACCCACAACTTCTGCACTCTTTTCTGTATTTACTGAGGCTTTGTCCTCACTTTTTGCTCTTAGATTAAGCAGACATACTGTATACTCCCACCATTCACTAGTATCAAGAACAGTTTTCCGGGAAACAAAGTAGAGAAAAACCTGGAAATTCCACATTCTCAGAACCTGAAGGGATCTGTTCTTTTTCACAGCACAGCTTGGTAAGATGCCAGTGTAATGAAAGGGATAGGACTTTATAGGTCATCGAAACTCTGGTACGACATGCAAACAAATAATAGCCTTCATCTCAGAACTGGTTTCTATGAAAAAAGGACGATTTCCCGACATCGACATCAGTAAACATCCTATTACTTTATATTTATCTTATCTTTCAATGGGGCCTTACTGTCACAAGATTTATTCGTTTCAACATCCCCAAAAACGCACCCACGGTCTAGCATGTAAACCCAGGATTGGGGCCCACCCTACAGCTATATGCAAATATCTGTTAGCCATTATCCCTGTTATAGTGGAGCATTGACTGTAATTAAACACAGGCGCATCAACTGTGGGCGTACCATAACTGGGATGTACAATTATGGTAGGGTGGCACTGTGGCTCAGTGGTTAGCACTGCAACCTTGCTGCGCTGGGGTCCTGGGTGCAAATCCCACCAAGCACAACATTTGCAAGGAGTTTGTATGTTCTCCCTGTGTTTGTGTGGATTTCCTCAGGGTTCCCCAGTTTCCTCCCACATTCCAAAACATACCGATAGGGAATTTAGATTGTGAGCTGTGGAATTAATGGCATTATATAAATGAGTTAAATAAATAAATACAATAGTTTACATTATAGAAGATCTTTGGTTAAAACATGTTATCACCGATCCGTGGGCTCCACGGGATAGAAGATCGCTTATGTCCGACCATTAGAAACTGCACCGATCGGAAGAATGAGGAAGTTTTATCCCTGACAGGACACATCCAAATTATTAAAATGCAGCGGCAGGTGGGATGTCTGACCGCAGCTCAAAATCATTCTCTTTGAGGCTGTCAGGGAATGAATGGATCAGTGGCGGAGTCAAAAATTCCACTACAGCTGAATGGGGATAAAAGCTCCACATTCTGCCGATTGAGTCCAAGCAGTCAGAACCCCACCAATCAATACATTATCACTAGAGTTGAGCGAAACGGGTCGAACAATTTCAAAAGTGGCCGACTTTTGGCAAAGTCGGGTTTCATGAAACGAAACCCGACCCTAGGATGAGGTCGGCCACGAGGTCGGCGACTTACGCGCCAAAGTCGCGTTTCAAAAGTTTGTTTAGCGCTCTTTTTCAGCCAATCAGGATCCACGGACACCGTGGGCAACGTGATGACATAGGGAGGGGTCGCCACCATCTTTCAGAAGGGCATGCAAGTGATTGGCTTGCTTTGGTGGGCGTCACAGGGGTTATAAAAGGGCGTGCACGCCGACCGCCATCTTACTTCTGCCGATCTTAGCATAGGGAGAGGTTGCTGATTCTGTAGGGAGAGCGTCAGGCAGGGAAGAAGACAAAAAAACTGCTTCTGCTGCTAGCGATTTTGCCTGTGCAACACACCAGTCACTGTGTGTGCAGTGCAAGGGGAGGCTATATTGTGGTGGATCAGCGGTGTTGGTTGTTAGGCTGCCTTCTAAGGCTTCCTGACAGCTGCATTGCTGTTTCCCCACTGCTCTGCAAACTGCTTTTTTAAAAGCAATCCCAATTTTTTTTTTTGTCCTGCTAAGGTACTGAGCGTGCATTTATTCACACCATACAGCGGTGTACGCTCCTCACACAGTACCGTGTAACGGCTGTTATCACAGCCACAGTGAAGCTATCTGTGTGTCACTGTGGAAGGATAAGTGGAGGACTTGTTCCGTTCTTACAGACCTACACTCTAGGGAGATTCCTATTCTGCCCAATTCTACAATTCACTTTTTTCACACCTGTGCCATCGAGCCTGTGACATAGCGCTCTGATATTCAGTGGGCCTCACACAATCCAAAAGTGTCCAGTGTCCACAAGTGTCTGCAGAAATTCAAAATCTCCATTATCCTGTAGTCACTTTTTTCACACCTGCTGCATCGAGCCTGTGACATAGCGCTCTGATATTCATTGGGCCTCACACAATCCAAAAGTGTCCAGTGTCTGCAGAAATTCAAAATCTCCCTTATCCTGTAGTCACTTTTTTCACACCTGTGCCATCGAGCCTGTGACATAGCACTGTGATATTCAGTGGGCCTCACACAATCCAAGTGTCCAGTGTCCACAAGTGTCTGCAGAAATTCAAAATCTCCCTTATCCTGTAGTCACTTTTTTCACACCTGTGCCATCGAGCCTGTGACATAGCGCTGTGATATTCAGTGGGCCTCACACAATCCAAGTGTCCAGTGTCCACAAGTGTCTGCAGAAATTCAAAATCTCCCAGAAATTCAAAATCTCCCTTATCCTGTAGTCACTTTTTTCACACCTGTGCCATCGAGCCTGTGACATAGCACTGTGATATTCAGTGGGCCTCACACAATCCAAGTGTCCAGTGTCCACAAGTGTCTGCAGAAATTCAAAATCTACCAGAAATTCAAAATCTCCCTTATCGTGTAGTCACTTTTTTCACACCTGTGCCATCGAGCCTGTTGACATAGCGCTGTGATATTCAGTGGGCCTCACACAATCCAAGTGACCAGTGTCCACAAGTGTCTGCAGAAATTTAAAATCTCCCTTATCCTGTAGTCACTTTTTTCACACCTGTGCCATCGAGCCTGTGACATAGCACTGTGATATTCAGTTGGCCTCACACAATCCAAGTGTCCAGTGTCGACAAGTGTCTGCAGAAATTCAAAATCTCCCTTATCCTGTAGTCACTTTTTTCACACCTGTGCCACCGAGCCTGTGACATAGCACTGTGATATTCAGTGGGCCTCACACAATCCAAGTGTCCAGTGTCCACAAGTGTCTGCAGAAATTCAAAATCTCCCTTATCCTGTAGTCACTTTTTTCACACCTGTGCCATCGAGCCTGTGACATAGCACTGTGATATTCAGTGGGCCTCACACAATCCAAGTGTCCAGTGTCCACAAGTATCTGCAGAAATTCAAAATCTCCCAGAAATTCAAAATCTCCCTTATCCTGTAGTCACTTTTTTCACACCTGTGCCATCGAGCCTGTGACATAGCGCTGTGATATTCAGTGGGCCTCACACAATCCAAGTGTCCAGTGTCCACAAGTGTCTGCAGAAATTCAAAATCTCCCAGAAATTCAAAATCTCCCTTATCCTGTAGTCACTTTTTTCACACCTGTGCCATCGAGCCTGTGACATAGCGCTGTGATATTCAGTGGGCCTCACACAATCCAAGTGTCCAGTGTCCACAAGTGTCTGCAGAAAATCTAAATCTCCCCTGTCCTATAGACACCTTGTACCTTGTTTTACATTACTATATAGTTTGTAGGATTTTGTCTACATTTCTACCAAAAATGAGGAAGGCTGGTGGAAGAGGCCGTGGAATTGGGCGGGGGTTGGCAGCTGGTAATGATGGTGTTGGTGGTGGATCTGATGGTAGTGGCAAAAGCAAAATAGGACAGAATGCAGGAGGTGTTGAGCCTGCGTCATCGTCTGACTCCATAAGGCTTCGAAGGCTTAGTTTTCTAGGAGTTGGCAAACCGCTTTTAAAGCCAGAGCATCAGGAAAAAGTTTTGTCTTACATTGCTGACTCAGCCTCCAGCTCTATCGCCTCCTCTTCTGAAGTTGTAAAAAGTAAAAGCACTGAGTCGTCATTGGAGGCTCATGTTCATGAACCACACCTTTCCTTGTGTCCTTCACCCCAACCAAGATTGAAGGATGACGCAGGCCATACTACTGATTACTCCATGGAGCTGTTTTCACATACCATGCCTGGATTATCAAGTGAAATGGTGAATTACCCAGGCCAAGATGAATCTGACATGGAGTGCACTGATGCACAGCCGCTGATAGATGATTCTGCTGGTACATTCACTCAGAGCACTACATTGTCCTCGCAGTGTACAGAGCCAGTTTCTGACCCTGATGAGACTCAGGTGCCCCTTCCCGCACACTATACCACCATACACGGTGACACAGAGGAAGGTGCACATGACTTTGAAGAGGAGGTGATGGATGACCCAGTTGTTGACCCAGATTGGCATCCATTGGGGGAAGAGGGTGCTGCTTCCAATAGCTCAGATGAGGAGCATCCACAGCAGACATCAACATCGCAACAGCTGTTATCTGGCAGGCCCGGAGCACTCCAAAGACAGGTTCCAAAAATCAAAAGAGTTGCTGGACAGCTTGTCCAGAGGGTCAAAACATCACAGCGTGCTAGGCCGCAAAATGTCTGCCAAAGTAGGAAAAGTGCAGTGTGGCACTTTTTTGAACAAAATCCTCATGATCAGGCCAAGGTTATCTGTAAGAAGTGCGCAAAGACCTTTAGCCGAGGGAAAAATCTGAAAAATTTGAATACCAGTTGCATGCTTAGACATTTAACCAGCATGCACTTGCAAGCGTGGACACAACACCAAACCTCAAGTGCCACATGTGCAACTGATCACAAAGAAGGTAGTCAGCAACGCTACATTGTTTCCCCCACTGTAAGCCCACCGGTTAGCACAGCAGCAAATGTTGAGGTGTCGTTGCAAGGCCACAGCAGTCAGGGAATCCCACTGTTATATCAACGAAATACTGAATCTAGGCCATCAGAAAGAACACCAACTCCATCACCATCATCAACCCTCTCTCAGTCCGCCCTGTCCACCGCTACTTCCACCATATGCAGCTCTCAAGTCCAGCTCACCCTCCCAGACACTATGAGTAGGTCAAGAAAGTACTCAGTCTCTCATCCGCGTACACTGGGTTTGAACGCCCACATTGCCAAACTAATCTCGTTTGAGATGATGCCCTTTCGGTTGGTGGAAAGCGCAGCTTTCCGCGAACTCATGGCCTATGCAGTACCACGCTATGACCTACCCAGTCGCCACTTCTTCTCTCGCAAAGCCATCCCAGCCCTCCACCATCATGTGAAAGACCGCATTGTCCATGCACTCAAGCAGTCAGTGAGTGGAAAGGTGCACCTCACAACTGATGCATGGTCCAGTCGGCATGGCCAGGGCCGTTACGTGTCCATCACTGCGCACTGGATTAATGTGGAGGATGCAGGGTCCACAGGGGACAGCGTTGGTGGGACAGTGCTGCCTAGCCCACGGTATAGGAAACAGTTGGCTGTAGGCGTTCCACCCTCCTCCTCCTCCTCCAGAAGCGAAAGCTCGTCCACAGAGCGCAGTCATACGAGCACTCCATCTGCAGCTGCCACTGTTGCACACGAGGTGTCCCCCTATCGAGCAGCTAGTGGAAAGCGTCAGCAGGCTGTGTTGCAGATGATGTGTTTGGGCGACAGACACACCGCCGAGGTGCTGGCCGAGTACTTGAAGCGACAAACTGAGTCATGGCTGGGCAGTGTACATCTTGAAGCAGGCAAGGTAGTTAGTGATAACGGCCATAATTTTGTGGCAGCCATAGCCCTTTCAAAACTCAGCCACATACCTTGCTTGGCTCACACCTTGAACCTGGTGGTGCAGTGCTTCCTCAAAAATTATCCGGAGTCAACAGCCCTGCTCCATAAGGTGCGAAGACTGTGCGCGCACATCCACCGGTCGCCTGTACACTCCGTTCGTATGCAGAAGCTGCAGCGAATGCTCCACCTTCCCAACCACCGCCTCATTATCTCGTGGGGCAAGTGAAAATGTTGGCATGGCAAGGTCTGGTACAGGGTTTGTGCGTGACTGGAGGGATGTGGATTTGCCAGAAAGTGCTCCTCCAACCAGCACTCGCAGTGCATCATTGACACCGGGAACATTGGCCCACATGTCAGATTATGCCTTGCGGATCCTAAAAAGGGACCCCCGCATTGCCAAAATGATGAACGATGACGACTACTGGTTGGCCAGCATCCTGGATCCACGCTATAAAGGCAAATTACAAAACATCATGCCACAGGAGAACCTTGACCTAATATTGGCTAATAAACAAGCAACTCTGGTAAATCGGTTGCTTGAGGCATTCCCAGCACACAGCAGCGGTGATGGTTCTCACACGAGCTGTACGGGCGGGGGGCAGCTTGGCAGAGGTGTTCATGGTGCACACAGCAGAAGTGGCGTTGGAGACAGGGGTTTCATGACAATGTTGTGGACTGA
Organism: Dendrobates tinctorius; assembly: GCF_039654945.1. NCBI lineage: Eukaryota > Metazoa > Chordata > Amphibia > Anura > Dendrobatidae > Dendrobates > Dendrobates tinctorius. The sequence goes on along the minus strand of NW_027361825.1, from coordinate 26,318,606 downwards.
TTTTTCAAGTACCGCTCACACAACTGGTAATACAGCATCGATGGAAAGTGACAGGAGACAGCAGTTGTCAACTATGGTTACAAACTACTTTTCCTCCCATATCGATGTTCTCCCACACAGGTCATTCCCCTTTGACTATTGGGCTGCTAAACTGGACACCTGGCCTGAATTGGCACAATATGCCTTACAGGAGCTCGCTTGCCCCGCTGCAAGTGTGCTATCGGAAAGAGTCTTCAGTGCAGCTGGATCAATCCTGACAGAAAAAAGGACCCGTCTGTCAATCCAAAATGTGGATGATCTAACCTTCATTAAAATGAACCATGCATGGGTTTCCAAGGATTTTGTCCCACCTTCCCCTGATGACACATAGGGTGACAGAAAAATGGCTTGCTTTGGTCCACCTCTTCCTGGGACTTGACCTATTTCGCCTTTTGCATCAGCAGAATGTCCAACATCAACATATGCCACTTTCTAAAACTCCCTAACTGTGCTGCCTCCCCCCCCATGGCCGGGGTCACCACCTAGCGCACGACACCGTGCGAGTGCCGTTGCCCTGGACAGGTGGGTAGGCCGACTCTTGGGCGCGGGCACTGGCACAGGGTCCCTCATAGTGCAATCAAGTGTCTCTGACGGTGGTGGTGCACACCCGCCGTCAGACACACCGCCGTACTATGAGGGGCCCAGTGCCAGTACCGACGCCCAAGAGTGGGCCCCCCTTGCTTGGGCAGGGCCCCAGCATTTGCAATCTTTACCTCTCCCTGCTCCTCCGCTGTGTAGTCTGGGCCGTCAAATCCATACTGTGCCTGACACCGTCTGAGCCTGCCTCCTGATGTATAGACATATCTTTTGAATGTGTACGCTATCCATACATGTTATCCGGGGATACGGTACCCTTTCTCACCTTTGTGCAATCACTTGCAAGCCATACTGGGCCTTACACCGTCTGAGCCTGCCTCCTGATGTATAGACATATCTTTTGAATGTGTACGCTATCCATACATGTTATCCAAGGATACGGTACCCTTTCTCACCTTTGTGCAATCACTTGCAAGCCATACTGGGCCTACCACCGTCTGAGCCTGCATCCTGATGTATAGACATACCTTTTGAATGTGTACGCTATCCATACATGTTATCCGGGGATACGGTACCCTTTCTCACCTTTGTGCAATCACGTGCAAGCCATACTGGGCCTAACACCGTCTGAGCCTGCCTCCTGATGTATAGACATATCTTTTGAATGTGTACGCTATCCATACATGTTATCCGGGGATACGGTACCCTTTCTCACCTTTGTGCAATCACTTGCAAGCCATACTGGGCCTTACACCGTCTGAGCCTGCCTCCTGATGTATAGACATATCTTTTGAATGTGTACGCTATCCATACATGTTATCCGGGGATACGGTACCTTTTCTCACCTTTGTGCAATCACTTGCAAGCCATACTGGGCCTAGCACCGTCTGAGCCTGCCTCCTGATGTATAGACATATCTTTTGAATGTGTACGCTATCCATACATGTTATCCGGGGATACGGTACCCTTTCTCACCTTTGTGCAATCACTTGCAAGCCATACTGGGCCTTACACCGTCTGAGCCTGCCTCCTGATGTATAGACATATCTTTTGAATGTGTACGCTATCCATACATGTTATCCGGGGATACGGTACCCTTTCTCACCTTTGTGCAATCACTTGCAAGCCATACTGGGCCTTACACCGTCTGAGCCTGCCTCCTGATGTATAGACATATCTTTTGAATGTGTACGGTATCCATACATGTTATTCGGGGATACGGTACCCTTTCTCACCTTTGTGCAATCACTTGCAAGCCATACTGGGCCTTACACCGACTGAGCCTGCCTCCTGATGTATAGACATATCTTATGAATGTGTACGCTATCCATACATGTTATCCGGGGATACGGTACCCTTTCTCACCTTTGTGCAATCACGTGCAAGCCATACTGGGCCTAACACCGTCTGAGCCTGCCTCCTGATGTATAGACATATCTTTTGAATGTGTACGCTATCCATACATGTTATCCGGGGATACGGTACCCTTTCTCACCTTTGTGCAATCACGTGCAAGCCATACTGGGCCTAACACCGTCTGAGCCTGCCTCCTGATGTATAGACATATCTTTTGAATGTGTACGCTATCCATACATGTTATCCGGGGATACGGTACCCTTTCTCACCTTTGTGCAATCACTTGCAAGCCATACTGGGCCTTACACCGTCTGAGCCTGCCTCCTGATGTATAGACATATCTTTTGAATGTGTACGCTATCCATACATGTTATCCGGGGATACGGTACCCTTTCTCACCTTTGTGCAATCACTTGCAAGCCATACTGGGCCTTACACCGTCTGAGCCTGCCTCCTGATGTATAGACATATCTTTTGAATGTGTACGCTATCCATACATGTTATCCGGGGATACGTTACCCTTTCTCACCTTTGTGCAATCACTTGCAAGCCATACTGGGCCTTACACCGTCTGAGCCTGCCTCCTGATGTATAGACATATCTTTTGAATGTGTACGCTATCCATACATGTTATCCGGGGATACGGTACCCATTCTCACCTTTGTGCAATCACGTGTAATCCATACTGGGCGTGAGAACGGCTGGCGAGCTGTTAAGCAAGCTGCAGCACCTGTGGTTTGCACACGTAAGTTTTTCATTTTTTCAGGAATGACGGTTAGGCCTAATTCTGGAACTGCGGTTGACCTGCACTTACTGGGAAATCATCGTTCGCGAGTAATAATTGTAATCAGTGATCCCCATCACTAATGTTGTTCAGCGGGTTATCTGCACCTGTAAGCGACAAACGCTGGCCTTTTCAGTGTAGCGCACATGCAGCCAAGGACATGTAATGGCATGACACACCAGTTATTGGCCAATCTCATGTGCCAGAGCCTCACGTGTCCCTCTAGTAAGCCGGACTCGGACCGCGGGGCATGACGGAGTCTCGTTCGTTAACGGAATTAAGCTTGCAATGTGTGCATCTGTTCTGTAGCTGGCATGGTTGAGGTTGCCCGTGTTGAGTCAAATTACGCCGTAGGCTCCACTCCTGGTGGTGCCCTTCTGGACATTCCTTTAAGGTTCAGCTTTGCAACCATACTGCCCACGTAAAACAAACACTTTGCCTTCATGAACGCTGTTTGGAGGGTCATGACTCGTGGGAATAACGCCGCCCAATCAGTTAACCTGCTAGAGAGATCCTTCGTTGCTCCCAAGCGTGACATCACACTCCCTAGGAGGAAGGTAATGCCACTGTGGCGACCGTACTCCTGGGGGCAACACAAGTGCACTGATGCCCAGCCACTGCTCGATGAATCTGCTGGTACATTGACCCAGACCAATACATTCCCCTCGCACACTACCCGGCCTGAATCTGACCCTGATGAAACTCAGGTTACCCTTCCCATATACAGTTCCATCTTACACGGTGACAAAGAGGAAGCTGCAGATGAAAGTGCAGGTTCGGCCCACCCGCCATCAGACACACCACCGTACTATCAGGGGCCCTGTGCCAGTGCCGTCGCCAACGAGTGGGCCCCCCCTGCTTGCTCAGGATCACAGCACTTGCAAGGTTGAAATACTGTGCAGTGAGATGGAAGATGGGGACGACGAGGAGTCCAGACTAGTACAGGGATTCCCTAGCGAGGAGACTTATTTCATTGTTTTCAATGTTGGGACAGCAATTTTTGGGGAGCACTATACTCTGGAGAATGATAGATGGGGCCCACCATACACTGGAACATTTCAAAGGTGGACATCAGACACTGGAGCAGCATTTACAGGGCCCATTATACACTAGAGCATTAGAAATGGGGCCCATTATGTTTGGAGCATTATTTGGGCCCATAAGACAGTGGAGCTTCATCCATGGGGACCAACATATACTGTAGCATTATGTGGAGCTCATCATATACTGTTTCAAACATTATATGGGACCAATGATTCTGTATGGAGAAATAGATGGGCCTCGTCATGAGATGTAAAAAGTGAAGTATTTTTCATTGTACTATACCGCTATTTCTCTGCCGTATCAGAGCATGATGAGTTGTGGTATTATGTGTTAAAGGGGCGCTCTTTCGCCCAGGGCACATGAAAACCTGGAGCCAGCCCTACCCCCCCACAACTTTAGCCAAATAACCCCCATTTTTCAGTGCGTAACTTGTATTATGAAGTTAATTAAGGTTGACCAGCTTAAGTAAGAAGAATTGATGCTTTTGGCATTCAAATGAGCACTGTAGGTGTGTTTCCTGTCCTCCTCTCACTGCCGACTTTTATTCCCCATTGACTTACATTGGGTTTCGTGTTTCGGGACGACCCCGACTTTTCCCTATAATCGGCCAATCTTGCTCGACCCAACTTTTGGAAAAGTCGGGTTTCACGAAACGAAACTCGACCATAAAAAAACAAAAGTCGCTCAACTCTAATTATCACCTCTCCTGTGGAGAGGTGATTCCTTTTTTCACAGGCGAACCCCTGTAAGTGCATCTTGTTCCAAATATTTAATCTCTAATGAAAATTAAAAAATAAATAATAATAACAATGATAATAATAAAATAAAGAATCTTCTCCTAATTAATATCAAAGAGAACAAATTACCGTCATACAAAACACAATCCACTATATCAAAACCAATAATACCACATACAGGGAAGAAATACCACCACACCATGACCAGACCACATAGTGAGTGAATAATACCACATGCAAGAGAAATATACACCACACCATGACCAGACCACATAGTGACCGAATAATACCACATACAAGGAGAAATACCTCCACAACATAACTAGACTACGTATTCCACCACAAAGTGACCAAATAATACCACATGCAAGGGACAAATACCTACACACCATGACCAGACCACAAATTACCACCTCATAGTGACCCAATAATACCACATTCAAGGGACAAATACAGCCACACCATGACCAGACCACAAATTATCACCACACAGTGATCAAATAATGCCACATATAATGGACAAATACCACCACACTGTGACCAGATCACAAATTAAAAAACACATAGTGACCGAATAATGCCACATACAAGGAATACCTACACACCATGACCAGACCACAAATTACCATCACATAGTGACTGAATAATACCACATACAAGGGACAAATACACCACATCATGACCAGACCACAAATTACCACCACAGAGTGACCAAATAATACCACATACAATGGGCAAATACCACCACACTGTGGCCAAACCACAAATTACCACCACACAATGACCGTATACTACAATACTGATCATGAATACTAACCACAATACTAAAAACACTGTTATTGCCACTGGTGACATTATACACAAGATCTCTATATATAGTGTGAGTGTACAGGTAATACTTTGATCACCGGTGACATTATACACAGGAGCTCTATATACAGTATCAGTGTACAGGTAATACAGCGATCACCAGTGACATCATATGCAGGAGCTCTGTATATAATGTACAGTGTACAGGTAATATACAGTGATCACTAGTGACATTATACACAGGAGCTCTCTCTATAGTATACAGTGTACAGGTAATACAATGATCACCAGTGACATTCTACACATGAGCTCTGTATATAGTATCAATATACAAGTAATACAGTGATCACCAGTGACATTATATACAACAGCTTTGTATATAGTGTCAGTGTACAAGTACAAGTAATACAATGATCACCCGTGACATTATACACAGGAGCTCTGTACACAGTATATAGTGTATAGTGTGCATGTATATGTAATACACTGACTCACCAGTGATGTCTTTAGTTGAAGTCCTTTATCTTCCCTTTTCTTCTTCATCCAGCACAGACCACCATCACTTCTTCCAGCCAGGACTCGTCTCTGCAAAAAATAACACACAGTCATCAATAGCTGATCACTTCCAGAGAACAGTCCTCACTTTTTCCCCGACTTCTAGACTACGTCACACAAAGAAAAAATGCGACGTAGTGATGCCCACAGCCACAGGACCTCCCTTTTGTACTCTCCATGGAAAACAGTTTCCTAAAAAGTAAATTATATTAACTTATTAATAATGTCCTTAATAAGACCCTAAAGAAATTATGTTCCCCACTTGTCACCATAAACTAATATAGCATGTTCCTCATTTTGGCCCCCAAACAGTAATTAAATCATCCATCCTGGCCTCCTTTATTTAATAATCTCACCAGCCTAGCACCCTTTATTTTATAATATGCCCCAGCCTGGCCCCTATGTCCCTTGTCTAGTTTGGCTCCCAGATATCCATACTGGCCCCCATATGTCCCTTGTCCTGCCCCCTTCCATAAATCTATCTTGGGCCCCAATATATCCATTGTGGTCCCTTCTCTTACCCCCCCATAAATCCATCCTGGCCCCCATATATCCAAGCTGGCTCCCCATATACTGTATATGCATCCTAGCTCCCCATATATCCATCCTGGTCCCTTGTCCTGGCATGCACAGAGAGAGAAAAAAAAAGGTTCCTCTTAGGCCTCTTTCACACTTCAGTTTTTTACAATCAGTCACAATCCGCCAGGTTTTGAAAAAAACGGATCCTCAATTTTCTTTTGAGGATCCGTTTTTTTCCCCCATTGACTTCCATTAATGACGGATTGCTGTCCGTTGCATCCGTTTTTTTTGAGGATCCGCCAAAAGTTGCTGTCCGTCACCATCCTCAAAACGGAGCTTGCAACGTTTTTTCCTCTGGCGGATCCTCCAGACACTCATTTAACCCGAAATTCTTTCCGGGTGCCGGACAAAAAAAAAAAAATTCTCTCTCTCTCTCATGACACTGCCGCCATATGCCGGTGACGACAGGCACACACTCGTCAGTATTCATCGGGATGTGCGCGCGCCCCTGCACATACTCTGCCTGCGCTTTTAAAGGGCCCGTGCCCTAAAAACCACAGACTTCTTTTTTTTCCGTCTTCTTCCCACTGCCATCTATTTGCTCCATTGCACGGGGCCCACCGGAGATTTCCCCAATACCTTGCCAAGCCAGTCCGACCCTGAGCGGAAAGATCTCCATACATATATATGTACATTCAATGCAGATAACCCCAATAAAAGTTTATCACTGAACTTTGCATCTATCGTTTACCATCAGTACTGACCTAATCTTATGACGGGCCATTAGGATCTAGGGCCCTCAATTCATCATTTGCTGATTTCTTTTAAAAACACTTTTCTTTTTTGCCTTGTGGTATCCATTGCCTTTTTTTTTTTTTACACCAAACTAGTCCAATTGGTGGATGTACTTCATGAATTTTGTAGAACAATGAAAATTTTTCTTTTTTTTGTCATTCAAGTGTTAGGAAATTCGGATAATCTGCGCTACTGGTAGTTTATCGAAAAAGAATCCAATATCGAAATGGAGGGTAATAATGTGGTTTACTCATGACTTTTCATGAAAGTAAAAATTACATCCTTGCATATATTTTAAAATATGATAGTGTTGAGCGATAACTTCCGATATCGGGAAATATCAGCTCGGATTGGATCGGACCGATACCCCAAAAATATCGGATATCGCCGATTCCGATACCGGAAATCAATGCACGTCAATGGGACACAAATACCGAAATGAAAAAAAACCCTTACTTTCCTTGTAGGTTAATTCTACATGAAGGAAAACAACTAAGAATAATGTAGAATGCATTGGGGGAGGTGGAGGAGACATTAAAGGCATAGTGGTTTAGCCCAATCAAATGGAATAGCAGGAATTAATTTTTTTAATTTTTTAAATTCTTCGGGGTGGTCTTCAGGGTCGTTGTCTCCAGGGTCGTCGTTTTTGGGGTCGTCGTCTTCTTCGGGGTGGTCTTCAGGGTCGTCGTCTTTAGGGTCGTCGTCAGGGAGATCCAGAGTGATTACCAAAAACCATTTCAAAAAGCTTGAACTTGGAAATGTAGCAGAAGGTACAAGAAGGCTGAGAAACTGCTGAGAACCAGCTGACGGTACTGGGACCTGGATGGGTAGCCGAAAGTACAAGAGCCAATGGAACTACTGAGGACCAGCTGATGGTACTGGAACCCGGTTACCAAGTAGGAGGTACATGTGCCAGAAAGCACTACCAAGGACCAGCAGACGTTGGTGGAACTCGGATACTGAGAAGGAGGCACCTAAGCCAAAGGCTCTGCCTGGAACCAGCTGACATTACTGGAACCCAGGGGGACATATTCAAGATTTACTTCCAAAGAACCAGCTAATGGTACTGGAACTCAGATAGGCAGCAGAAGGTACACATGAAAAAAAAGTTGCAAGGCCGCGAGCCGGCCGGAGTTACCGAAACCCACAGTCCTACAGGGGGAGCTTGTCCTATTGGCACTATGGAACCAGCCTTCATTGCCAGATCCCACAGCCCACATAGGAAGCACCTAAACTGCAGGCACCATAGAGTCGGCTAACCCGACCGCAACACGACAGGACAACGTATTGGAGGCAAAGTGACGTTGACACTACCCGGAAACAGCTGGCGTGCTGGAACCAGGCTGGGCAGGAGGGAGTACCAGTGCCAAAGACACTTCTGAGCAGCAACTGGCGGTGTTGGAGCCCAGGGATTACAGTAGAACCAGAGTGTAGCCAGAGGCCTAATTGGAGCAAGTTTAATATCTGTAGTAGTGTGAATGTGGACAGAGCAGGCGAAATTGCCGGACACACAGCAGGGGATCAGCTGACGTTACTGAACCCCAATAACACAGGAGCAAGTGTTGATTGTGCAGACGGCACTTCTGAGCGGCAACTGGCGGTGTTGGAGCCCAGGGATTACAGTTCAGGTGGTAGAAACATGAACGCAACAGGAGACCTGGATACTGTTGCCAACCAATTATTTAATCTGGAAGAGGACTGGCAAATTCCTGCAAGATCCAGGCCTTGTTCATTTTCAGAAAAGTAAGCCGGTCAACGTTATTGGAGGATAGTCACATGTGACGGTCTGTTAGTACACCACCTGCGGCACTAAAGACGCGTTCCGATAATACACTAGCAGAAGGGCAAGCCAGCACCTCCAATGCATACTGGCTAAGCTCTGACCATGTATCCAGCTTAGAGACCCAAAATTTGAAGGGGGAAGAGCCGTGTGGGAGAACACTGAGAGGGCAAGACAAGTAGTCTGTCACCATCTGACGGAAACGTTGCCTCCTGCTGACTGGAGCCGTCTGTGATGGTGTAGACATTTGTGGCGTGGACACAAAACTTTGCCACATTTGGGCCATACTGGTCTTGCCTTGTGCTGAGGCGCTGCTTCTGCTCCCTCTTTGTGCAGAGCTTCCTCCACTGCCTCGACGCACTGAGCTGCTTTGTAAAGCACTAGCAGCACTGCTCTCGGGTGGAATGGAGAACATGATGGAATGCACCAGTGTGTCTTGGTACTCCCGCATTTTACGCTCCCGGTTCAACGGTGTTATGAGGCTTTGTATGTTGTCTCGGTAGCGAGTATCTAGGAGGGTGTACACCCAATAATCAGCCGTGTTGAGAATGTGGGCGATGCGGCGGTCGTTTCTCAGGCACTGCAGCATGAAATCAACCATGTGCTGCAGACTGCCAACTTGCCAAGAAACGCTGTCCCCTGCTTGAGGCGTCATCTCTGCCTGCTCTGCATCACCCCACCCTCGCTCTACATACTGACTACTAGAGCATTGGACAGACGTCTTCCTCCTCCATTGACTCCTCCTCATCCTCCTCACAAAGTGTCCCTTGCCTAGGCCTTTGTGAGGAACCACGTTGCGCAGACTGTCAAGAAGCAGATGGCATTTGTGACTCCTCATCCTCCACCTCTTCCACAACCTCCTCCCTTAGTGCTTGCAGTGTTTTTCAAGTAGGCAGATAAGAGGGATAGGCATGCTGACTAGTGCATCATCTGCACTCGCCATCAGCGTGGAATCATCGAAGGCACGCAAAACGTGGCAGATGTCCTTCATAGAGGCCCATTCAGTGGTGGTGAAGTGTGAACGGTGCGCAGTGCGACTTGTTTGCGCCTGATGCAGCTGGTACTCCATTACTGCTGCCTGCTGCTCACACAACCTCTCCAACATATGTAACGTTGAATTCCACCTGGTGGGTAGGTCACATATGATGCGATGTTCCGGAAGATGGAATCGGCGCTGCAGAGCTGCAATTGGCGATCTTGCCATGCTGGAAACGCTGTCCCCTGCTTGAGGCGTCATCTCTGCCTGCTCTGCATCATCCCACCCTCGCTCTACATACTGACTACTAGAGCATTGTGTACCTCCCTCCTCTGGACAGATATCTTCCTCCTCCATTGACTCCTCCTCATCCTCCTCACAAAGTGTCCCTTGCCTAGGCCTTTGTGAGGAACCACGTTGCGCAGACTGTCCAGAAGCAGATGGCATTTGTGACTCCTCATCCTCCACCTCTTCCACAACCTCCTCCCTTAGTGCTTGCAGTGTTTTTCAAGTAGGCAGATAAGAGGGATAGGCATGCTGACTAGTGCATCATCTGCACTCGCCATCCGCGTGGAATCATCGAAGGCACGCAAAACGTGGCAGATGTCCTTCATAGAGGCCCATTCTGTGGTGGTGAAGTGTGAACGGCGCGCAGTGCGACTTGTTTGCGCCTGATGCAGCTGGTACTCCATTACTGCTGCCTGCTGCTCACACAACCTCTCCAACATATGTAACGTTGAATTCCACCTGTTGGGTAGGTCACATATGATGCGATGTTCCGGAAGACAGAATCGGCGCTGCAGAGCTGCAATTGGCGATCTTGCCATGCTGGAACGCCGCAAGTGAACGCACTCTATGCGGACCTTGTGCAGCAGTGCATCAAGATCCGGATAGTCCCTCAAAAAACTCTGCACGACCAAGTTGAGCACATGTGCCAGACATGGGATATGAGTGAGGTTGCCTAGGCCCAGAGCTGCCACCAGATTTCGGCCATTGTCACACACTACCATGCCTGGCTGGAGATTCGCTGGCACAAACCACACGTCGCTCTCCTGCTTGATGGCATTCCAGAGCTCCTGCGCTGTGTGGCTTCGATTCCCCAAATAAATTAATTTCAATACGGCCTGTTGACGTTTGGCCACAGCTGTGCTCATATTGGTCGTAACAGGTAAGCGCTCGCGGGTCCATGTGGAGGAAGACTGTGACGGCTCCTGCAGCGCTGATTCAGAGGAACTGGAGTATGAGGAGGAGTCAATGTGTACAGACTGGATTCCTGCAATTCTTTGGAGTTGGCAGAACACGTACAGCGCAACTCTTAAGATCTGTACCCGGCTCCACAACATTTACCCAATGGGCAGTGAGGGAAAGATATCATCCCTGTCCATGGTTACTGGTCCACGCATCGGTGGTCAGGTGGACCTTGCTACTGACGGCGTTTAGTAGCGCATGTTTAATTTTGCCCTCCACATGCTTTTGCAGGGAAGGGACAGCTTGCCTGCTGAAATAAAAGCGGCTGGGCACGATGTATTGTGGGACTGCCAATGCCATGAAGTTACGGAAGGTGTCAGTCTCCACCAGCCTGAATGAGAGCATTTCAAGGGACAGTAGTTTTGCAATGCCAGCATTCAGAGCCTGTGCTCGGGGGTGGTTTGCCGAGTATGGGCGCCTTTTCTCCCATGTCTGTGCTACCGATGGCTGTAGACTGGCCTGGGAGTGTGAGGATGACAGGGAACGTGGTACTGTGGGTGGAATGACACTGTGTCTCTGTACAACAGTGCCAGAGGTTTTTCCATGGTGATCCTGTGAGGAAGCCGAACCAGCTGTGTGTGAGCTGGAGGAAGAGGCTACAACACGAGCTGAAGAGGTGGTAGGTGGCACTGTAGGTTGGCATAGGTCTTCAGTGTGTCTTTGTAACTCCACCATGTGCTTGGTCCGCACATGTTTCCACATATTTGTGGTATTGAGGTTGCTGACACTTTTCCCTCTTTTCACTTTCTGATTACAAATCTTGCATTTGACAAAGCAAATGTCATCTGCAACTGTGGCAAAAAAGGACCAGGCACTGCAAGTCTTGGGAGCGCCCGTTTTGGGTTTTGGAAGAGGCATGCTCCTAATGGGTGCCGAAGTGGAGGCTAGAGGCAACCGAGTCTGCCCCCTCCCTCTCCCTCCTTTTTTGGCCGTTTGGGGAATCTCTTCCTCAGAGGTGCTCCCACCACCTTCCTGTAGCTCACGCCATGATGGGTCAAGGACCTCATCATCTACACTACCCTCTTCAAACAACTGCTTCTCCTGGGTTGTCTCGACAGCACAGTACGCATCAGAAAGTGGCACCTGAGTCTCATCATCAGATGTGTACTGAGGTGTGCTGACCATATGCACTGGCCCACCCGACTCTTCAGATTCAGAGAGACAAAGCTGTTGCGCATCACTGCATACTACCTCTTCTTCAAATTCTCGAATGCTGCTTGGCTGTCCCCCTTTTTCCAAGCCAACAGATTCAGAGAACAGAAGTAGAGATGGCTCCTGTCCAGGGCTCTCTGACTGCCTGGGCAATTTGGCAGGTGGTGAAGAGACAAATGGGTGCTCTTCAGTGCTCTGGACCTGAGAGGATCTGGAACTAATTGAAGTCGATGCGTTTGCTGCCATCCATCCGACAACAGCTTCAATTTGTTCGTCCTGCAGCAGTGGGGTACGGCGAGCTTCTACAAAGCTGCACATAAAGGACTGTTCCCTGGTAAAACTGGGGGATGCTGAGTCACTGGTGCCCGCAGCAGGCACAGAATCCCCACATCCTCTCCCTGCAGAAACTCCACGCCCACGACCACGTGCCTTACTCCCTGCCTTCTTCATCTTGGTAGACTGATAAAGATAGGCAGAAAAGTACTAAGGGCTTAGTGTGCTTATTCCTGAACAGCTGCTAACAGGTATAAGAAACCCTAATTTTATAAAGTGTGCACTAGACTTTAATATGAGCTAATGTGGCCTACACAACTGTAAAGTGGAGTGTTTGGTGAACTTTATTAAGTTTTTTCTCACAAAAAGACACTGGATGTGCCCAAAGATATAAAACCGATAGTATCACAAACTTTTTGTAGCTATTACAATGCAGGAAGGTAACCTACAATGCAATAGATGAGGCTCCAAAAAATAGGCTAATACTAATCTGGCTGGGGCTGCAGGGCACAAGCCAGCAGAAAGGCTCCTCTATCTACTCCTATATAGTGTTTGCAAATATTCTAGCTGGATACAGATGGAACCACGCTAATAGGAGAAATCTGGAAAAATGAGCAGCACTAATGCAAAAAAGGACAATGAATGAGGCAGTGACGCACGCTGAGCAGACTACAACCGGAGGTGGCTGCAGAACACACTACAGCGTGAGCTGCACTCACACACAGAGACCTCGCAGACAGCCGTGAACAGCGCTGCAAGGCAAAAGAAAGCTTCTCACACAGCGGTTGCTAAAGTAGCCTGGGTAAAGCACAATAAAGCAAATCGCTCAGAACAGCAGAGTCAACAGAGTCAGAACAGCAGCGTCCTGTCCCTAAGTAAATTCACAGCAGAGTGAACCCAAAATGGTGGCAGCGGCTTTTATAGTGCATCATGACATCATTTCAGCAGCCAATCACAGCCATGTCATTAGTTAACATGCCTAACAGGATGTGCCCACACTTCTTAGGATTCGTCATTGGCTGAATAAAATCAAACTGGCTCATTGCATTATGGGAACTTCCGATTCCGGTATTCGATATTCTAAAAGTATCGGAACTCAGTATCAGAACTCCGATACAGCGAATATCGGCCGATACCCAACATTGCAGTATCGGAATGCTCAACACTATGATGCAGTAATAAACCACAACTAGCACTGAACACTTATATACAATACAGTATGTTTTATTAGAGAATAAAAAATAGAAAAACAGCATTTTAATATTACAACATTTTATTCACACCTTATACTTAGACCTCCACATTTTATTATCATGTCGGTTCTAAGCTTAAACCTCTGTGCTGATTTTTTTTCCGTTCAGTGACCAAATAACCAAATCGCCTACGTATAGATTCGACAGATACTATGATTGCTGCCTGTACTTGCCACGAGAGGAAGCTTTGCGCATACTTTGTTATTACTGATTTCAATATATAAATAGTATGCAATTAGTTCATAGGCTCCCTCTAGTGGTAGCCCAAAGTTTGTAGATGTATTAAACTTTTAAATCTATTTCTATGCAGATAATTATGGGCTGTGCATAAAAAACAGTATTCATTTATTAAAAATTAATCATCAAATATTTTTTATTTAGATGAAAAATAAATGGTATTGAAGGGAAGACATTAACTTCAAAAATCAATATTTACATTGATCAAAGCAATTTACAAAGGAGCCAAACAAGCATGTATATGGAGAAAGTGTTGTCTTCTGTAAATAAGAAAGATAATCTCATTACTGTAAAGTTCAAACACATAAACATTTGTTTTATTTTTTATTTTTAGGAAGGATTGGGTAGTGCCTTAAAGTCCAGATTATAAGTAACCAGGTAGCCATCATTGTACATGTAGACCTTGTGATCATTGGGGTTGTAGGAGAGACTCTGCACGTTCTCCATCATTTTGTCAAAGATGATACTTATCTGACCTTCCTCACTTGTCTTGGTGTCATACATGTAAAAGATTTCTTCTCTTCTAGTGCTAAGGGTTCTGGTGACATATAAGACCCCACACACCATGAAGGCGTTGGTGGCACCCAGCTTGTACTGGGATGTCATCCAGGTCTTCTCCACAGTGAGGTTAAGAGGATTTAGTTTGCCAATGACAATGTTTCCAGCATTTTGCTCAGTAGAGTAAATGACCCAGAGGCCATACTCATCGCTGGCTAAGTCAATGTCTTGCCAGACAGAGGAGGCGTAGGAGAATCGGTTGTTGAAGGTGGCATCTGGGAGGGTCCTGCGCTCCACAGCATTGGTATCTACATTGAACTTACAGATGTCCCTGGTGTTATAGCAATTGTAATACAGTGAATTATTGAACATGATGACTCCACCACCTTGGCCACAATTGGAGTAGTCAAATCTATTACCAGGCAAATTCTTTGTGAGCACCTTCTCGATGGCCCCTTTGTAGAGCAAAAGATTATCGTAATTAGGATAGAATCGAATAATGTTCATCATGCGGGCATCCGTCGTGAGAGGTGCCACCCAATGAACCTCTTGATTGGAACTTGTGAAAGAGTCTTTCCCCCATCCTCCAAATCTATAGGAGAAGCTTAACCAGTTCAACTGGACCACGAAAGGTTTACTGATGTTGACAATTCCTCCGTGACTGCAGGAGCCTAAGAACAATAAAGATGGAGCTAATTATTTAGAAGTGACAAGTATGGGCAAACATCACTTCCAGTGCATTGTCATGTGAGTTTTTCTTGAGCTCAACATGGTTATCCAGATTGCAATTGGACCCTCAAGCCCCTCAAATTCTCCAGGTTTTTGCATATGGAGGTCAACAAGACTATGTGCCCTCTGTGTGCTAAATCAAAAAGACTTGCTCCATAAGAGCAATTCCAGTAATGCTGAACTCAATGCATCCAAACACGCCTTACATGAAGAGTCTTGCACTTTTCACTTTAATCACTAAAAATCAACTTAAGACTGTGGATTTTATTGGGTTGTCCACTACTTCAGCCTTCACATTTTCATCCGAATGGAAGAAACACTTTTGATTTCTTTTACCCACACACTTTTCAACAATTCCATTGAAAACTATATAAGTTGGAGTTGACTAGTCTCACTCCACCATTGCAGGATGGTAATGTGCTGATAGCAGCATAGTAAAACCACCTGATGCTTACTGGGAACTGAAAGCTGTAGATGAAGTACAAGGTTTTTATATTCTACGCCTGTTCTCATATAACCACAGAAACTTGATATAAACAGAGTGCAACTTTGCTGCAAACTTATCAGTCGTGTGACATGCTGCCACCCCAGAGCCACAATGGATGAACCCTTCCTAAAAAGTTTCAAAAACCTTCAATACACCCCTATCAATAAACCTGAATCTAGTTAGATTTAATTAGAATCACCACTGACTTACCATAATTGACTGATGGTGGTTCTTGATTTTTGTTCTTCTCACAATCTTCAAGTCTCTTACGCAGTAAAGCAATCTCCCGTCTCACAGCTAGGACATTGCTCTTGTCGTATGATTCCAGTTGGCTCACCATGACGGAAATATTATGAACCTAAAAATCAGACCAAAGACAGTAGAGTTTAGAGTTGCATTTACATGTATATTTTCCATTTCTGTTCATTCTATGACTTTGGGACCCTTAAATTGTGAACTTACCTCTGCATAGAGAGCTTCCACCAAAGTATTGGATCCATCGATGGATTCTCGAAGTTTAATCACCAGTGACTCAATTTCTCTGATATCCAGCTTAAGCAGCTCAAAGTCTAGTTGTGTGTAAGATATGCCACCCATCTCCATGACTTCCACCCGCCTGGTCAGGTTCTTTAGCTTCAGCACGTATCCAGTTAATGTAGCTTGGTAGCTGTGCATCTAAAAGAAAAAAATCCATATATACATCCTGCATCTCATGCGAGGAACTAACCGTAACTGCTAACATATCAGAATTTCATCTAGTCTTACCTTTGTGATCTCTTGTTGGACACTGACGCTCAGATCCTTGTTGGAAATTTCCAGGATCTCCAAACGGTCTGCGGGGAATGTGATATCTGGAAGGGCGACAGAGCAATGGCAGATGCCCATTTCATCCTTAGACCCAGTTGTGTTTACCTGTGTAAGGGAAAAAAGTTGTTGAAGTTTAATCAGTTCACAGTTTATTAGTAACGACTAGAGTTGAGCGAAACGGGTCGAAAAATTTCAAAAGTCGCCGACTTTTGGCAAAGTCGGGTTTCATGAAACGAAACCCGACCCTAGGATGAGGTCGGCCACGAGGTCGGCGACTTACGCGCCAAAGTCGCGTTTCAAAAGTTTGTTTTGCGCTCTTTTTCAGCCAATCAGGATCCACGGACACTGTGGGCAACGTGATGACATAGGCAGGGGTCACCACCATCTTTCAGAAGGGCATGCAAGTGATTGGCTTGCTTTGGTGGGCGTCACAGGGGGTATAAAAGGGCGTGCACGCCGACCGCCATCTTACTTCTGCCGATCTCAGTATAGGGAGAGGTTGCTGCTGATTCTGTAGGGAGAGCGTTAGGCAGGGAAGAAGACAAAAAAACTGCTTCTGCTGCTAGTGATTTGGCCTGCACAACACACCAGTCACTGTGTGTGCAGTGCAAGGGGAGGCTATATAGTGGTGTATCAGTGGTGTTGGTTGTTGGGCTGCCTTCTAAGGCTTCCTGACATTCCTGCATTGCTGTTTACCCACTGCTCCGCAAACTGCTTTTTTAAAAGCAATCCCAATTTTTTTTTTGTCCTGCTGAGAAGAAAAAAAAACTGCTTCTGCTGCTAGCGATTTGGCCTGTACAACACACCAGTCACTGTGTGTGCAGTGCAAGGGGAGGCTATATAGTGGTGTATCAATGGTGTTGGTTGTTGGGCTGCCTTCTAAGGCTTCCTGACATTCCTGCATTGCTGTTTACCCACTGCTCCGCAAACTGCTTTTTTAAAAGCAATCCCAATTTTTTTTTTTTGTCCTGCTGAGAAGAAAAAAAAACTGCTTCTGCTGCTAGCGATTTGGCCTGTACAACACACCAGTCACTGTGTGTGCAGTGCAAGGGGAGGCTATATAGTGGTGTATCAGTGGTGTTGGTTGTTGGGCTGCCTTCTAAGGCTTCCTGACATTCCTGCATTGCTGTTTACCCACTGCTCCGCAAACTGCTTTTTTAAAAGCAATCCCATTTTTTTTTTTTTGTCCTGCTGAGAAGAAAAAAAAACTGCTTCTGCTGCTAGCGATTTGGCCTGCACAACACACCAGTCACTGTGTGTGCAGTGCAAGGGGAGGCTATATTGTGGTGTATCAGTGGTGTTGGTTGTTGGGCTGCCTTTTAAGGCTTCCTGACAGGCTGGCATTGCTGTTTACCCACTGCTCTGCAAACTGCTTTTTTAAAAGCAATCCAATCTCCCTTATCCTCTAGTTACTTTTGTCACAGCTGTGCCATCGAGCCTGTGACATAGCGCTCAGATATCAGTGGGCCTCACACAATCCAAAAGTGTCCAGTGTCCACAAGTGTGTGCAGAAATTCAAAATCTCCTTTATCCTCTCGTCACTTTTGTCACAGCTGTGCCATCGAGCCTGTGACATAGCGCTCAGATATCAGTGGGCCTCACACAATCCAAAAGTGTCCAGTGTCCACAAGTGTGTGCAGAAATTCAAAATCTCCCTTATCCTCTCGTCACTTTTGTCACAGCTGTGCCATCGAGCCTGTCACATAGCGCTCAGATATCAGTGGGCCTCACACAATCCAAAAGTGTCCAGTGTCCACAAGTGTGTGCAGAAATTCAAAATCTCCTTTATCCTCTAGTCACTTTGGTCACAGCTGTGCCATCGAGCCTGTCACATAGCGCTCAGATATTCATTGGGCCTCACACAATCCAAAAGTGTCCAGTGTCCACAAGTGTGTGCAGAAATTCAAAATCTCCTTTATCCTCTAGTCACTTTGGTCACAACTGTGCCATCGAGCCTGTCACATAGCGCTCAGATATTCATTGGGCCTCACACAATCCAAAAGTGTCCAGTGTCCACAAGTGTCTGCAGAAATTCAAAATCTCCCTTATCCTCTAGTCACTTTGGTCACAGCTGTGCCATCGAGCCTGTCACATAGCGCTCAGATATTCATTGGGCCTCACACAATCCAAAAGTGTCCAGTGTCCACAAGTGTGTGCAGAAATTCAAAATCTCCCTTATCCTCTCGTCACTTTTGTCACAGCTGTGCCATCGAGCCTGTGACATAGCGCTCAGATATCAGTGGGCCTCACACAATCCAAAAGTGTCCAGTGTCCACAAGTGTGTGCAGAAATTCAAAATCTCCCTTATCCTCTAGTCACTTTGGTCACAGCTGTGCCATCGAGCCTGTCACATAGCGCTCAGATATCAGTGGGCCTCACACAATCCAAAAGTGTCCAGTGTCCACAAATGTCTGCAGAAATTCAAAATCTCCCTTATCCTCTCGTCACTTTTGTCACAGCTGTGCCATGGAGCCTGTCACATAGCGCTCAGATATTCATTGGGCCTCACACAATCCAAAAGTGTCCAGTGTCCACAAGTGTGTGCAGAAATTCAAAATCTCCTTTATCCTCTAGTCACTTTGGTCACAGCTGTGCCATCGAGCCTGTCACATAGCGCTCAGATATCAGTGGGCCTCACACAATCCAAAAGTGTCCAGTGTCCACAAGTGTGTGCAGAAATTCAAAATCTCCCTTATCCTCTAGTCACTTTTGTCACAGCTGCGCCATCGAGCCTGTCACAAAGCGCTCAGATATCAGTGGGCCTCACACAATCCAAAAGTGTCCAGTGTCCACAAGTGTCTGCAGAAATTCAAAATCTCCCTTATCCTCTCGTCACTTTTGTCACAGCTGTGCCATCGAGCCTGTGACATAGCGCTCAGATATCAGTGGGCCTCACACAATCCAAAAGTGTCCAGTGTCCACAAGTGTCTGCAGAAATTCAAAATCTCCCCTGTCCTATAGACACCTTGTACCTTGTTTTACATTACTATATAGTTTGTTGGATTTTGTCTACATTTCTACCAAAAATGAGGAAGGCTGGTGGAAGAGGCCGTGGAATTGGGCGGGGGTTGGCAGCTGGTAATGATGGTGTTGGTGGTGGATCTGATGGTAGTGGCAAGAGCAAAATAGGACCGAATGCAGGAGGTGTTGAGCCTGCGTCATCGTCTGGCTACATAAGGCCTCGAACGCTTAGTTTTCTAGGAGTTGGCAAACCGCTTTTAAAGCCAGAGCATCAGGAAAAAGTTTTGTCTAACATTGCTGACTCAGCCTCCAGCTCTATCGCATCCTCTTCTTCAGTTGTAAAAAGTAAAAGCACTGAGTCGTCATTGGAGGCTCATGTTCATGAACCACACCTTTCCTTGTGTCCTTCACCCCAACCAAGATTGAAGGATGACGCAGGCCATACTACTGATTACTCCAGTAGTGAATTACCCAGGCCAAGATGAATCTGACATGGAGTGCACTGATGCACAGCCGCTGATGGATGATTCTGCTGGTACATTCACTCAGAGCACTACATTGTCCTCGCAGTGTACAGAGCCAGATTCTGACCCTGATGAGACTCAGGTGCCCCTTCCCGCACACTATACCACCATACACGGTGACACAGAGGAAGGTGCACATGACATAGAAGAGGAGGTGATGGATGACCCAGTTGTTGACCCAGATTGGCATCCATTGGGGGAAGAGGGTGCTGCTTCCAATAGCTCAGATGAGGAGCATCCACAGCAGACATCGACATCGCAACAGCTGTTATCTGGCAGGCCCGGAGCACTCCAAAGACAGGTTCCAAACATCAAAAGAGTTGCTGGACAGCTTGTCCAGAGGGTCAAAAGATCACAGCGTGCTAGGCCGCAAAATGTCTGCCAAAGTAGGAAGAGTGCAGTGTGGCACTTTTTTGACCAAAATCCTCATGATCAGGCCAAGGTTATCTGTAAGAAGTGCGCAAAGACCTTTAGCCGAGGGAAAAATCTGAAAAATTTGAATACCAGTTGCATGCTTAGACATTTAACCAGCATGCACTTGCAAGCGTGGACACAACACCAAACCTCAAGTGCCACATGTGCAACTGATCACAACGAAGGTAGTCAGCAACGCTACATTGTTTCCCCCACTGTAAGCCCACCGGTTAGCACAGCAGCAAATGTTGAGGTGTCGTTGCAAGGCCACAGCAGTCAGGGAATCCCACTGTTATATCAACGAAAGACTGATTCTAGGCCATCAGAAAGAACACCAACTCCATCACCATCATCAACCCTCTCTCAGTCCGCCCTGTCCACCGCTACTTCCACCATATGCAGCTCTCAAGTCCAGCTCACCCTCCCAGACACTATGAGTAGGTCAAGAAAGCACTCAGTCTCTCATCCGCGTACACTGGGTTTGAACGCCCACATTGCCAAACTAATTTCGTTTGAGATGATGCCCTTTCGGTTGGTGGAAAGCACAGCTTTCCGCGAACTCATGGCCTATGCAGTACCACGCTATGACCTACCCAGTCGCCACTTCTTCTCTCGCAAAGCCATCCCAGCCCTCCACCATCATGTGAAAGACCGCATTGTCCATGCACTCAAGCAGTCAGTGAGCGGAAAGGTGCACCTCACAACTGATGCATGGTCCAGTCGGCATGGCCAGGGCCGTTACGTGTCCATCACTGCGCACTGGGTTAATGTGGTGGATGCAGGGTCCACAGGGGACAGCGGTGGTGGGACAGTGCTGCCTAGCCCACGGTATAGGAAACAGTTGGCTGTAGGCGTTCGACCCTCCTCCTCCTCCTCCAGAAGCGAAAGCTCGTCCACAGAGCGCAGTCGTACGAGCACTCCATCTGCAGCTGCCACTGTTGCACACGATGTGTCCCCCTATCGAGCAGCTAGTGGAAAGCGTCAGCAGGCTGTGTTGCAGATGATGTGTTTGGGCAACAGACACACCGCCGAGGTGCTGGCCGAGTACTTGAAGCGACAAACTGAGTCATGGCTGGGCAGTGTACATCTTGAGGCAGGCAAGGTAGTTAGTGATAACGGCCGTAATTTTGTGGCAGCCGTAGCCCTTTCAAAACTCAGCCATATACCTTGCTTGGCTCACACCTTGAACCTGGTGGTGCAGTGCTTCCTCAAAAATTATCCGGAGTTAACAGCCCTGCTCCAGAAGGTGCGAAGACTGTGCGCGCACATCCGCCGGTCGCCTGTACACTCCGTTCGTATGCAGAAGCTGCAGCGATTGCTCCACCTTCCCAACCACCGCCTCATTATCGACATTGCAACAAGGTGGAACTCCACCCTGCACATGGTGGAGCGGCTGTGCGAGCAGAGGCAGGCCATAATGCATTTGTGGGAGGATACACGGCCAGGCACTTTGAGAGCAGACATGGAGTTGACAGGTGTGCAGTGGTCGAAGCTGAAAGACCTCTGTAAAGTCCTTCAGTGTTTTGAGGAATGCACACGGCTGGTAAGCGCAGACGACGCCATCCTAAGCATGAGCATCCCACTTATGCGTCTGCTCATGCAAACTTTGACGCACCTTAAGGAGTAGGCGTCTGCAGCCAATGTTGATGAGGAGGAGGGAATCCTTGATGACATTCAGCCATTGTCTGCTCAGGGACCTCTCCTGGACGAGGTGGAGGAAGAAGAGGAGGAGGAGGAGGAGGAGGATGATGGGGATGATTACTTAGGGGAGGAGGATGCATCTCGTGGGGCAAGTGAAAATGTTGGCGTGGCAAGGTCTGGTACAGGGTTTGTGCGTGACTGGAGGGATGTGGATTTGCCAGAAAGTGCTACTCCACCCAGCACTCGCAGTGCATCATTGACACCGGGAACATTGGCCCACATGTCAGATTATGCCTTGCAGATCCTAAAAAGGGACCCACGCATTGCCAAAATGATGAACGATGACGACTACTGGTTGGCCAGCATCCTGGATCCACGCTATAAAGGCAAATTACAAAACATCATGCCACAGGAGAACCTTGACCTAATATTGGCTAATAAACAAGCAACTCTGGTAAATCGGTTGCTTGAGGCATTCCCAGCACACAGCAGCGGTGATGGTTCTCACACGAGCCGTACGGGCCGGGGGCAGCTTGGCAGAGGTGTTCGTGGTGCACACAGCAGAAGTGGCGTTGGAGACAGGGGTTTCATGACAATGTTGTGGACTGATTTTTCAAATACCGCTCACACAACTGGTAATACTGCATCGATGGAAAGTGACAGGAGACAGCAGTTGTCAACTATGGTTACAAACTACTTTTCCTCCCATATCGATGTTCTCCCACACAGGTCATTCCCCTTTGACTATTGGGCCGCTAAACTGGACACCTGGCCTGAATTGGCCCAATATGCCTTACAGGAGCTCGCTTGCCCCACTGCAAGTGTGCTATCAGAAAGAGTCTTCAGTGCAGCTGGATCAATCCTGACAGAAAAAAGGACCCGTCTGTCAACCCAAAATGTGGATGATCTAACCTTCATTAAAATGAACCATGCATGGGTTTCCAAGGATTTTGTCCCACCTTCCCCTGATGACACAGAGGGTGACAGAAAAATGGCTTGCTTTGGTCCACCTCTTCCTGGGACTTCACCTATTTCGCCTTTTGCATCAGCTGAATGTCCAACATCAACATATGCCACTTTCTAAAACTCCCTAACTGTGCTGCCTCCCCCCCCCATGGCCGGGGTCACCACCTAGCGCACGACACCGTGCGAGTGCCATTGCCCTGGACAGGTGGGTAGGCCGACTCTTGGGTGCGGGCACTGGCACAGGGTCCCTCATAGTGCAATCAAGTGTCTCTGACGGTGGTGGTGCACACCCGCCGTCAGACACACCGCCGTACTATGAGGGGCCCAGTGCCAGTACCGACGCCCACGAGTGGGCCCCCTTGCTTGGGCAGGGCCCCAGCATTTGCAATCTTTACCTCTCCCTGCTCCTCCGCTGTGTAATCTGGGCCGTCAAATCCATACTGTGCCTGACACCGTCTGAGCCTGCCTCCTGATGTACAGACATATATTTTGAATGTGTACGCTATCCATACATGTTATCCGGGGATACGGTACCCTTTCTAACCTTTGTGCAATCACGTGCAATCCATACTGGGCCTAACACCGTCTGAGCCTGCCTCCTGATGTATAGACATATATTTTGAATGTGTACGCTATCCATACATGTTATCCAGGGATACGGTACCCTTTCTAACCTTTGTGCAATCACGTGCAATCCATACTGGGCCTAACACCATCTGAGCCTGCCTCCTGATGTACAGACATATATTTTGAATGTGTACGCTATCCATACATGTTATCCGGGGATGCGGTACCCTTTCTAACCTTTGTGCAATCACGTGCAATCCATACTGGGCCTAACACCGTCTGAGCCTGCCTCCTGATGTACAGACATATATTTTGAATGTGTACGCTATCCATACATGTTATCCAGGGATACGGTACCCTTTCTAACCTTTGTGCAATCACGTGCAATCCATACTGGGCCGAACACCGTCTGAGCCTGCCTCCTGATGTATAGACATATATTTTGAATGTGTACGCTATCCATACATGTTATCCGGGGATACGGTACCCTTTCTAATCTTTGTGCAATCACGTGCAATCCATACTGGGCGTGAGAACGGCTGGCGAGCTGTTAAGCAAGCTACAGCACCTGTGGTTTGCACACGTACGTTTTTCATTTTTTCAGGAATGACGGTTAGGCCTAATTCCGGAACTGCGGTTGACCTGCACTTACTGGGAAATCATTGTTCGTGGGTAATAATTGTCATCAGTGATCCCCATCACTAACGTTGTTCAGCGGGTTATCTGCACCTGTAAGAGACAAACGCTGGCCTTTTCAGTGTAGCGCACATGCAGCCACGGACATGTAATGGCATGACACACCAGTTATTGGCCAATCTCATGTGCCAGAGCCTCACGTGTCCCTCTAGTAAGCCGGACTCGGACCGCGGGGCATGACGGAGTCTCGTTCGTTAACGGAATTAAGCTTGCAATGTGTGCATCTGTTCTGGAGCTGGCATGGTTGAGGTTTCCCAGGTGGAGTCGAATTTAACCGTAGGCTCCACTCCTGGTGGTGCCCTTCTGGACATTCCTTTAAGGTTCAGCTTTGCAACCATACTGCCCACGTAAAACAAACACTTTGCCTTCATGAACGCTGTTTGGAGGGTCATGACTCGTGGGAATAACGCCGCCCAATCAGTTAACCTGCTAGAGAGATCGTTCGTTGCTCCCAAGCATGACATCACACTCCCTAGGAAGAAGGTAATGCCACTGTGGCGACCGTACTCCTGGGGGCGACACAAGTGCACTGATGCCCAGCCACTGCTCGATGAATCTGCTGGTACATTGACCCAGACCACTACATTCCCCTCGCACGCTACTCGGCCTGAATCTGACCCTGATGAAACTCAGGTTACCCTTCCCATATACAGTTCCATCTTACACGGTGACAAAGAGGAAGCTGCAGATGAAAGTGCAGGTTCGGCCCACCCGCCATCAGACACACCACCGTACTATCAGGGGCCCTGTGCCAGTGCCGTCGCCAACGAGTGGGCCCCCCCCTGCTTGCTCAGGATCACAGCACTTGCAAAGTTGAAATACTGTGCAGTGAGATGGAAGATGGGGACGACGAGGAGTCCAGACAAGTACAGGGATTCCCTAGCGAGGAGACTTATTTGATTGTTTTCAATGTTGGGACAGCAATTTTTGGGGAGCACTATACTCTGGAGAATGATAGATGGGGCCCACCATACACTGGAACATTCCAAAGGTGGACATCAGACACTGGAGCAGCATTTACAGGGCCCATTATACACTAGAGCAGTAGAAATGGGGCCCATTATGTTTGGAGCATTATTTGGGCCCATAAGACAGTGGAGCTTCATCCATGGGGACCAACATATACTGTAGCATTATGTGGAGCTCATCATATACTGTTTCAAACATTATATGGGACCAATGATTCTGTATGGAGAAATAGATGGGCCTCGTCATGAGATGTAAAAAGTGAAGTATTTTTCATTGTACTATACCGCTATTTCTCTGCCGTATCGGAGCATGATGAGTTGTGGTATGTGTTAAAGGGGCGCTCTTTCGCCCAGGGCACATGAAAACCTGGAGCCAGCCCTCCCCCCCCCACAACTTTAGCCAAATAACCCCCATTTTTCAGTGCGTAACTTGTATTATGAAGTTAATTAAGGTTGACAAGCTTAAGTAAGAAGAATTGATGCTTTTGGCATTCAAATGGGCACTGTAGGTGTGTTTCCTGTCCTCCTCTCACTGCCGACTTTTATTCCCCATTGACTTACATTGGGTTTCGTGTTTCGGGACGACCCCGACTTTTCCCTATAATCGGACGATCTTGCTCGACCCGACTTTTGGAAAAGTCGGGTTTCACGAAACGAAACGCGACCCTAAAAAACCAAACGTCGCTCAACTCTAGTAAGGACTGTAATAGAGATCATATATGATTACATCAAACCTTCTAACTTTAGTGGAGATATCAAGATACCTGGACTACGCTCATGGGAATGAAGAATGGTATAAATTTAAGGTTTTAATTATTCCAAAGCATTTCGGCATCGGACTGGAGCGTTTTTCAAGGTTAAAAAATCAAATATGTACTGCCATATTTTATCACACTATATGTCTTCTGGAGACAATGGTTCATTGATAAAAACTTCCCCTTAGTAGTAAATGATGTGGTGCAGTACTCCTTGAACATTATTTCCAGCAGTGTTTCCCACAGTTCTATTAGTCACACCATTGTGACGTAAAGTCTTAAATATAGTGTAACCACAATAGTTTTTACAGCTTTGTCCCTCTCATTCCCTCCTTCCCTTAGTAGTCACAGCAGTGCCTCTGACTTTCCCCTATGACCACAACAGTGATTGTCTTGTTCCCCAATAGTCACAGCAGTGCCTTATCCTTTCCACTATAAGCCCTGTCTTTTCCCCATTAATAACATCCAAGCTCCCATTGTCCCTTAGTAGTCATAGCAGTGATCCATTGTATAGGTTAAATAAATAGTGAAATTGCAAGACATTTGGTGTGTAATATATGAATAAATGAAGAGGGCAAAATGGATGGATGAATAGATAGATAGATAGATAGATAGATAGATAGTTATGGTACTCACCAGACTGGCGGCATAACTCGGCAGTACACACACAGCTAGGAGTAGTAGTGGCAGCATCTTTCCTATAGAATTTACTGTCACTCTCTTCTGATTTGTATACCAGCAGCTATATTTATAGGGGAGTGGAGAAGAGGAATGACTTCTAGGAATTTCCCAATTAACCTCAGATGAAGCCCCTTCCCCATTACTTTAAGCATACCCCCAACCGCCACCCATTCTGTTTGTGACTGTTGAGAAATCACACAGTTTACATAGATGTAGTAATGTCCTTTTGAAATCTGAAGAAGAAACAGTCCTCTGTTAAAGACAGGAGCCTGACATTATTAACCCATGATATGCTGGGTCCCATTTATAAAATCCCGTACACATGCCCTGACAAGTCAAATTGTTAGGCAGCCCAAAAACTAGAATGGAAAAGGTTTGGATCAGTTTAAGCTCTTGGTTTTCTATGCTTGTAAAGCTTGGTTTAACAGCTTAATAATATACAGTATATTTGCTATGGGCTCATCTGATGTCTTCTCTAAGCCCCAAATCAGGGTGAACAAAATGGACCTAAGTTAAGCATGGAGGATGAGGACAGCAGGCTACGCAGTGTGGCAGGGAGACCTGTAGAGCAGCAAACCTCAAGAGACAGCGAGCCAGAAGTATTGCTATAAACAGGATCTGCAGATGTATAGTCTGTCCAAGACTTTCAGCAAGCAAACGGCTAAAGGCAGAGTTGTATGCCATCAGCAGACAGATGGTCAACAACAGAGATGTAGACAGTCATAATAATAATAATCTTTATATAGTGCTAACATATTCCGCAGCAGTTTACAGTTTGTACTAACTGTATGTCTTTTGGAATGTGTGAGGAAACCCACGCAAACACAGGGAGAATATACAAACTCCTTGCAGTTGCTGTCATGGGTGGGATTTGAACCAAATCCTAACCACTGAGCCGCCATGCTGCCCCCAATCATAAAACAAATGTTTAACTCTAGGCAGAAGTGAATGCGCAGGCAACCTGGATGCTTGCTTGCAGAAAAGGTTACACTCTGTTACAGCAGCATTGTAGTGTACATAGCATCAGCATAGCAGAAAATAGTTTGCTATGTTTACAATAGACAGATGGTTAACCACGGGTCAGCAATGATGAATAGGCAACTGAATACTTGTTTTTAGAGATGATTATACACTGTTGCATCATGGTTGTAGTGTGAACAGCACCAGTATATCATACAAGAATTTGTTATGCTTACAGCAGACAAATAGCTAATCACAGGTTTGAGCTAGGAGATAAATGGAAATAGATGAAAAACAAGCAGGAGTTTGCCAAAAAGATGATTAGCCAGCTGTGGAAAATGGATGAGGAGACAAGCTCCAGAAGTGCACATGAAAGTGAATGTAAAGCTTTAAAGGGGTATTCCCATCTCCAAGATCCTAGCCCAATATGTAGTAGATATAAAAATAATATTAGCAAATGCCTCCAATCAGGAATGTAACATAGTAATTCGGATTCACTATGTCAGTTTTCCATGTTCAGGGCATTGCAGTAGACCATGTATTCATGGATATGGCCACTGATATAGTGACAGATAATTTGTTAGTTAGCTGTTAGTGGTCATAACCATGGATACCTAAGCTACTGCAATGCCCTGCACATGGGGCAAGCGACATAGCGAATCAGAAGAACTATACTACATTTCTAACTGGAGGTATTTGCTATTATTATAATTATTATTATTCATACAACATTTACTACATATTGAATAGGGTCTTGGAGATGAGAATACCCCTCTAATGAATGCTTAGAGAGCACATAACTGCCTAGTCAGCCTTAAAAGGAAATCTGTAATGATGTCTAACGTAGTTGCTGGGTCACAACTGTAACCTGGTGCAAACTTGTATGATGTTGCCATTATCAACCTGTTTTCTTTATTAGAAATCTGAACTGTTTCATTACAATATCCTATTATTTCATATATTTGCTTTTTTCTCTTATCATTTCCTATTGCAGAAGAGGAAGGAGAGTGCAGAACCTTTATTCTACTCTGAGAAATAGTGGGTAGGTGACAACTGGCAATATGCTTAGCATTTAAAAAAAATAAAAACTTTTTATTTACAGCTCCATTCATACTGGGTTCAATCTTGCAAAAAAAAAACACAGATCAGTAAAAACAGCATGCTTATATCCACATTTATTTTATTATTTACTGTTTTTATGTATGTGTAATGACAGGTGTTCATCTATAGTGCCCTGAAAAAGTATTCACACACTAGGAATTTTTTCATTTTTTAAGTCTTTTCAGGTTACACCCTCAAAAAGTATTTTTTGGGGATTTTATGTGATACCGACACTAAGTAGCAAGTGTCTGTGATGTGTAAAGGAAATTATATATGATTTTTTAATTATTTAAAAAATATACAGTGAGGAAAATAAAAAATTTTCCCACCTACAAAGAATGGAGAGGTCTGTAATTTTTATCGTAGGTACACTTCAACTTTGAGAGACAGAATAGAAAAAGAAAAAAAAAACAGAAAATCAAGTAGAGGACTAATTAGAGATGAAGCCAAGAGGCCCATGGTCACTCTGGAGTAGCTGCAGAGAGCCACAGCTCAGATGGGAGAATCTGTCCACAAGACAACGATACCAAAGTAGAACTTTTTTGGCTAAATGCAAAACACTATGTGTGGCGAAAAACTAACAATGCGTATCACCCTGGAAACACCATCCCCACCATCAAACATGCTGGTGGCAAGACGGGGCTCTGGTCAGATGAGACCAAAGTAGAACTTATTTGGCTAAATGCAAAACACTATGTGTGTCAAAAAACCTAACAGTGCACATCACCTGGTACTAGTAGCACAAAAGCTACGGAAAAGCTCTATGGCTTCTTACCCCCAAAAGAAATTCAGGGAATGCTGTGCTCCCAAATCCAATTTCCCCCTCCCTTCTGAGCCCCCACAATGTGCCTAAACTACATTTATCATCCACAGGTTTGGCAGGGGTATAATTTTCAAAATGAGGACCCTTGAGGGGTGTATTCTGCTCTACCTGCAGTTAAGGGGCTCTGTATATTTGGAGTCTACAAACTATTCTTGGAAAATCTGCACACAAGGAGGCAAATAATGCTCCTTTAATTCTGAGTCTTGCTGTGCGACTAAGCAGTACTGTACAGCCACACATGTAATATTTCCACGCTCAGCAAAAATTGTGTGACAAATTTTGGTGCCATTTTTACTCATTCTAAAAATGTAAAATTTGGGGCGAAAACTAAGTTTTTGTGGCAAGAATGTAATTATTTTTTATTCATTATTTATCATGGCCAATAGTATAAAATTCTATGACACACCTGTGGTGTCAATAAGGTCATTTCACCATTATATGAATTAATTGAGAGGTATAGTTTGTAAAATACGGACACTCATGGGGGATTCTGCTGTTCTGGCACCTCGGGGCTCTCACAGTGGGTTATGGCACCAGCAAACCATAATAGTAAAATCTGCACTGTAATATGGTGCTCCATCCCTTCTGAGCTTTGCACTGTGCCGTAAAAGTAGTTCCCGATTACATGTTGGGTATTGGCACAATCAGGAGAAATTAACCAACAAACTGTGCAATCCATTTTTTTCTATTAGCGCTTATAAAATGTTAAATTTGAGGCTAAAACAACCTTTCAGCTTTAAAAAATTAATTACTCTTTCTTCACCACCCAATAGTATACATTTTTGAGAGGCACATGTGGTGTCAAAATGCTCACTGCACCCCTATGTGAATTCATTAAAAGGTGTAGTTTTTGAAATGATGTCACTTATGGGAGGTTTCTACTGTTCTGGCACCTCAGTCTGCCAATGTGATATGATACCTTCAATTCATTCTAGCAAAATCTGAACACCAATATGGAACTTTTTCCCTTCTGATCTTTGCACTGTACCTAAAAAGTAGTATTTGACCACATTTGGGGTATTGGCACACTTAGGAGTATTTGCACAACACAATTTGGGGTCCATTTCTCCTGTTGCCCTTGTGAAAATGAAAAAATTGAGGCTAAAAGAACATTTGTGCTTGAGAAATGTGATTTTTTATTTTTTTAAAACTTCTGTGAAGCACTTGGAGGTTCAAGGTGCTCACCACACATCTAGATACTCTCCTTGAGAAGTCTAATTTCCAAAATGGGGTCACTTGTGAGGGATATCCACTGCTGAGGCACATTAGGAGCTCTCCAAACTCAACATAGCAGCAGCTCTTAGCCATTTTTGCATTAAAAAAGTCCAACGGTGCTCCCTCCCTTTTGAGCTCTTCCATGCGCCCAAACAGTATTTTTCCCCCACATATGGAATATCAGCATACTTGGGAGAAATTGAAGAATAAATTTTAGTGACCATTTTCTTTTGAGAAAATAAAAAAATGGAGCTAAAAGAACATTTCCGTGGAAGGAATGTGACTTTTTTTATTTTCACAGCTCAAGGTTATACATTTCTGTGAAGCACGCACCTGTGGGCTCAAGGGGCTCGTCACACATCTATATAAATTCCATGGGGGTTTAGTTTCCAAAAAAGGATCACTTGTGGGGATTTTACACTGTTTAGGCACATCAGGGGCTCACCAAATGCAACATGGTGACTATTCTCAATTACAGCCATTTTTGTGTTAAAAAAATCAAACGGTGCTCCTTCCCTTCCGAACTCTGAGCCCAAACAATAATTTTCCCTCACATATTGGGTATCGGCGTACTCAGGAAAAATTGCATAGCACATTTTGAAGTTCATTTTCTCTTATAAAAATGAAAAAAATTGAGGCTAGAGTAAAATTTTTGTGAAAAAAAGAAAAATGTTCATTTTTTTCCTTCCACATTGTATTCATTTCTGTGAAGCACCTGAATGGTTAATCAACTTATTAAATGTGTCTTTGAGAACTTTGAGTTGTGCAATTTCAAGAATGCTGAAATATTAGGTATTTACTGTCATAGGCCTCTCAAAGTCACTTCAAATGTAAAGTGGTCCCTAAAAAATGGTTTTGTAAATTTTGTTGTAAAAATGAGAAATCGCTGGTCAACTTTTAACCCTTCTAACTTCCTAACAAAAAAATAATATTTCCAAAATTGCGATGATGTAAAGTAGACATGTGGGAAATATTATTTATTAACTGTTTTGTGTGACATAACTCTCTGGTTTCATGGCATAAGAATTAAAAGTTTGAAAATGGTGAAAATTTCAAAATTTTCTCCAAATTTCTTATATTTTTACAAATAAACACGCCATATTAAACAAACTTTACCACTACCATGCAGTACAAAAAAAAATGTTTTAGGGGTATTAAATCATAAATTGACACTCGTTAGATTTATAAAATGAGGCTCAGTCATTAAAGTACAAAGTGGCTCGATTCTTACGGGGTTAAATGAGCCAATATTGTGTCACTTTATTAGGTCATATATATTAGGTCACTGTACTTTTTGCACTGTTGACTCCCTATCACACAACTGACCCTTGTTCACTTAAACAAGGACAATTACAAGGAGTAGAGATATTTTAACTACTCTGGGATAGTTTTGTAGTAATCAAAGCCGGGTAAAACCTGGAATTTTCACATTCCAAAAGCCTTAAGTGAGCTGTTGTTTTTTCATGGCACCTACAGAGCACAGTTTGGATATTGGGATAGGACTATACAGATCAATGAGACACCAGCACAGCATGTGAGAACATCTCCCTTTATCTTGCAATGTCACAATATTGCCATCAGATTCAGTTCACCCCAGGGAATATTGCACCAATAACTCTTCTGTTAAATCATTTTACTTTCAAAGGATCCTGTCAGGCTAATAATGGTATCTGATAAGCAGACAGGATCTTATTGAGCAGGATGAGCTGATCAGATTGATATTCATTTGTGCAGGATATTTTAATACAGCTTGCATTTTACTAATTAAAATCCACTGGTATTTCATTAACTACTGTTTGAGTCTTCCCTGTTTGATGATGGATGGTAAGATAGCTGTCAGTCATTAGTAGGACCATCCACTGGACACTTCTGCACACAAACACCAGGGGGATCCAATCTGTATATATATATACGTGTATATATAGAAAGCTGAGTGTATGTATGTGTGTATGTATGTGTATGTATCAAGCCACGCCTACTCCACATAGTGCCGCCCACTCCACATAGCCACACTCACTCCCCATGTAATAAATATCTAATTTATATATACAAAATAAATATCTAATCTAATACATGTGTATATATATGTGTGTATATAATATACTAAGCATCTTTCATTTCACCAGAGCTGTTTAAAAGAAGAAAGCTGAGCTGTGATTGGTTGCTATGAGCAATAGTTTTCTTTGTAGACAGTTGTGGTAACTGAGGCCTATTATTCTTATCATTTCTATGGTGTTATTGTCCTTCTGTAAAGCTGGAAATTAGACAATTTATTACTGTGCCGACACAGACCACCCTCTGACACAGACTGCAGGGGGAGCCCAGAATCAGAAAATTCTCTTTGCCTGGCATGAAGCCTCTCATTAACTTAAAAATTCAAACACAGATTAAAAAAAGAAACACAAGACAGATTTCTCCAACCCAGGTATCATTTTAATCGGTGTAACAGCGCCAATCTGACAATGCCTGGTTCGCTTTAAACTTATTTATACAGCTACAACTAATTCCACTCTAAATTAGTCCTTCTTTACAATTTCTAACTAAATGGAAATACACTCCAACAATCTGCTTTCTCTAAAGGCCCCGTCACACTAAGTGATCTCGCTAGCGAGATCGCTGATTTTGTGACACATCAGCGATCTCGCCAGTGAGATCGCTGTGTGTGACGGGGATCAGCGACCAGCCCCCCTGCCGGTTATTGCTGATCGTGCAGATGGTAGTCTTCATGGATTGGGGCGGTACTAGCACAGGTGCAGGATGGCCGAGAGCGAGTGATTGCCTATGGCAGCATGTCTTTAAGAGACTCCGAGCGAAATCCAGCTAACTACAGCTCATTGCTTGCTCTGGTGTGAGCAATGACAGAACGCTTTTGCCGAGTATATAACAGGAGCTGAGGTGCTAGTCATGACAGATAACAACCCACTGGCTCACTTAGAGAATGCAAAACTGGGAGCGTAGGAGCAGCGGTCGGTTGCCAGTCTTGCCAAGTTCAATTATCGCATTAAATTCCGCTCTGGCCTAAGAACGGAAATGCAGATGCATTGTCAAGGGTAGCCCTTGAGTCCTCGTGGGAAGATGTTGATGACCAATTTGAGGACACTGAAACTCTGGCCTTGGGGCAGACACCTATCTTCCAAAGTGTGGTACACTCGAGTGGGGTGGCCACCGGGATGCCCTGTGTCCTGGCTAAAACGCCCTCAGACTGGGCAAAGGTCCAGGATGAGTGTCCAGACATTGCACTTGTGCACCGTTGGGTACAAAACGAGGTCTGGCCCAGTGCAGAGGACAAGGCTCAACTGTCCATGGAAGGAATGAAGCTACTGCGACAATGGGACAAGTTGTATGTGTGGAATGGGGCCTTTTGTATTGTAAGGTGTACCTACCATCTGAGTTGAATCACCGGTACCAACTAATAATCCCTGTGTGGATGGGTCCGGTGGTTGTTTGCGAGGTGCATGAGCAAGGGGCTCACTTTGGAAGTGAAAAGACACTTCAGTGGTTGCAGCGAGTTCTCTATTGGGAGGGATGGTGGCACACGCGTGTCAGCAGTGTTGAGTCTGTGGGCTCAGCAAAAGCCCTGAGCAGCGGGCTCCTACACAGTCTCTTAAGACCTCAGCTCTGCTAGAGCCACTCATTATTGACTACGTTTTGATAGGGTACTCTACGTCGGGGTATTCCTATTGACTGGTAATGACAGATCACTTTACCAAGTATGCTGTAGCTGTGCCGACAAGAGACCAGACAGCAAAGTTAACGGCTGAGGCCGTGTGTCGACATTTCTTCCAAGTGTTCGGGAGTCCGCAGAGAATATACTCGGATCAAGGGGCATGCTTCCAGGAGACGCTGATGAAGGAGTTGCATCAGCTGTATGGTATCGAACAGTCAAGAACAACGCCTTATCACCCCCAGGGTAATGGGGCATGTGAGTGCTTTAATTGGACCCTGGTGCAAATGTTGAGGACATTAGAAGGTTAACAGCAGGCACGCTGGCCTGAGTATCTCGCCGAATTAATGTGAGCCTACAATAATAGAGTGTACAGCACTACTGGCTATTCACCACACATGATGTTTGGGGGACCCGGCCGGGACATTGAGGATTTTAATATGTCGGATCCCTCCTCCAATCCCCCTCGGGCTGCACCAGAATGGGTACAAGAACACCGGCGGCGGTTGAGGGTGGTGCATCATGTGGTGGGTGATCGCCTTCGTCAGGTGGCCCATAGGGACACGCGACCCATGCAAACAAAGCTGTTCTCTCCAGGAGGAGTGTTGGTGAGGGAAAAACAATGGTCAGGAAAACTGAGTGACTGATGGAAGGCGACTTCGTATCTGATAAAAAAACAGGTGAGTCCTGAAATTCCAGTGTACGAGGTCGAGCCGGTGGAGCCAGGGCGGCCAACCCGTAATTTGCACCGTAACATGCTACAACGGTGCCGGTTTGAAGATTCGGCTCCCATTCCCATGGAGCCAGAGGCCACGTCCCAAGGGATGGGTACTATTAGTGATCTTGAATTTGATGGTGGGTCTTCTTCCGCGCCTTCTTACTTGCCCCCTTTGACCAATCTGTCCCTGTGTGACGAGAGTGTTGACAATGTGGTGGATCCTGCTGAGGATAGAGCATCAGGTCAGCTGCTTGGTCCTGACGCTGTGTCACAAGACACCGTGCTGCAGGAGGAGGCAACCTAACTCGCGGCCTCTGGCCACTCCACGGAAGAGGCTTCTGCTCCCTCTGGGGCTGCGCCTGTTGGAATAGGCCTCAGGAGAACTACCCAATCTATGGCAGGAATACCACCCCAGCAATATGCTCAGGATGACTTTGAGTGGGGAGGTATGTCGGGGATGCCAACCTCTAGTGGGGTGGCATATAAGAGGGTGAAGTGTGATTACACAGAGCATTAGGACCCTGTGGTGTTTGCCTGCTGCAGCTAAGAGCAGGTGCTGCGAGTGTCCGGGAGGAAGAAAGACTGCCCTGAGAGACACTGTGTGTGTGGAGAAACTTGTAAAAAGCAAAGAGACTGAACGCTGTAAGAGACTGTTTACTGCAACCCCCTTCATCTTGGGAGCCTGAGACCTTGCTGTGGAACAAAGACTGAGCGTTCCTGAGAGCTGTGTGACTGTGTAGCTCTGTGGAGTTCCTGTTGTGGTGAGCTGAGACACAATAATGGACAGATTTTTTATTTTTATACAGAAACAGGCAGATTGCTTCTAGGAGAATTTGTGAGGACTACAGTAGGAGAGACGACATCTTGAGGCTACAGAACTATAAGTTCCCGGCATTTGAGCTTGGCACCAGCCGACAAGACGAGGAACCTTGTGTTGCTGCAACTGATAGGCGCTGAAGATTTGGGACTGGCTGCAGCCTATGCAATCTATATGCCTGAGAGGAGACTTCCCTCAGGTTAAAGGTACCATAGTCGTAGATACCCGTGTATCCCTAGTTGAAGCGCTTAAAGGGAATCTGTCACCTATTTTTTTGACTATCAGCTGCCGGGACCGCCATCAGGGGCTTATCTACAGCATTCTGTAATGCTGTAGATAAACCCCCAATGTAACCTGAAAAAGAAGAAAAACGAGTCATATTATACTCACCGAGGGGCGGTTCGGGTCCAGTCTTGGTCCAATGGGTGTCGTGGTCCAGTCCGGCGCCTCCTATCATGTAGCGGTGATGTCCTCTTCTTGGCTTCCCATCGTGGCTCCAGTGCAGGCGCACTGCTTTGCCCTGTTGAGGGTGCAGGTGCCGGACCTCTCTGACCTTTCCTGGTGCCTGCGCACTGCAGGACTCTGCTCTGCTCTCAACAGGGCAGAGCAGCAGTGCGCCTGCGCCGGAGCCGCGACGGGAAGCCAAGAAGAGGACGTCACCGCTACAAGAAGGGAGGCTCTGGACCAGACCACGACACCCATCGGACCAAAGCCGGACCCGGACCGCCCCAGGGTGAATATAATCTAACTTATTTTTCTTCTCTTTTAGGTTACATCGGGGTCTTATCTACAGCATTGGATAAGTCCCCGATGGCGGTTGGTGCAGCTGATAGGGCTAAAAATAGGTGACAGATTCCCTTTAAGGACCTTGTATTATATTAACAGTATATGTATTGCTATTATAGGTTTTTGTAGGTTATACTCAGTGTGCCATTCCAGGGGGTCCCTTGATATCACTACATTTGAATTACACCTGTTCTCTGAGTATCTGAATTGACCTTTCTGTTATGTAAATTTATTTCAAATCCCAGTGTAATACACTCTTCAGGGAACCTTGAATTGGCATAGCGATTTCAGCTCCGACTGAGTGAGTGTACTGTATAAGGGTATTTCAATCTGTTTATTCCACATACTAAGTTCTACTTTATCTGCTGTTTGAGTAAAGATACTTTTGGGATTTTTGCCTCAGTCTCGGTTTGTGACCCACTGGATCTTATTCAGACCTCTGGTCATTACAGTAGTATCATATAGATATAGGTATAGGACAGTAACCAAGACTAGTAATAGTGGCCTATGAAGTGCCACAGGTACATTATAAACAATAACACCGCAGCCTCTTACCCATGCTGAAGGCAAGCCCGGACGCCTGCCCCAAAGGGGCTACAGGGAGGGCGCACATGACTAAGGAGGGATGCTAGGCCTGAGGGTTAGTGAAGGGTAAGGTGTAGTGCTTTTATGTTTGTGGGGAAGGTGTGGGTTGGAGCTATGGGGCTTATGGTGCAATGTGAGTTGGCAGGGAGTGGTCAGTAGTGCTTTGTGCTTGTGGGGAAGGTGTGGGTTGGAGCTGTGGGGCTTATTGTGCAATGTGAGTTGGCAGGGAGTGGTCAGTAGTGGGATGGATATATAGGGCAGAACTGTGGGGGGATGGTAATTCCTTACCTTGCAGACGTCCGGAATCGTCCCGCCCTCCCGCCCTAATTTTAGGATCTTCTGGAGATCGACATGGTGAAGAGAAGAAGAGGTTTGACGTTGTCGCAGCAGTCGGCGGAAAGGAGGGGGGTATTTGAAGTCGGTGGATTGCACAAAGAGCGGGGGGGTGAACCCAGTGCAGGAGGGGGTTACCCCTGGTGGTGCAATGGTATACTTGGTTAAGGTGGGTCCCAGCTGTGCTGGGTCACAGCGGGACATGTTAACGTGGGACCCTGCTGTGCTCGGTCACAGCGGGGCATGTTAACGTGGGTCCCTGCTGGGCTGGGTCCCAGCAGGACATTGGTTGGGCAACACTCAGCTGGGTGTCCTCGAGCCGGTGTGGTGCGGCTGAGGGCACGTGGTGGAGCTGGTGTTGCAATCATGTACAATGGGTTTTGCAACACTCGGCTGGGTGTCCTCGAGCCGGTGTGGTGCGGCTGAGGGCACGTGGTGGAGCTGGTGTTGCAATCATGTACAATGGACTCTTCATTTACCCCCCCTCCTTTTGCTGGTGGTTATGTTTATGGAATATTTCTACGTTTATGGATAAAATGTTATTGCTTGTTTGGTGTTAATAAACGGGGCTGCTGTGGCCTTTTACATCCAATGTCACGCAATGTCTTATTTAAGTTAAGAAGGGGTAAGTGTGAGTTTTGGGAGGGGTCATTACAGTGAAGCCGTCAGTCAGACTTTCCTAAGTCATGCCCTACCAATGCACTGATGCCCTGATGCGCATTTTGCTGTGGCTTCCTCGAGGGGCAGTGCATGTGTCTGAGGCGCTGTGTTAAATTTCACCCGGTAGTCGCACACAGCCAATCGTGGCAACAAGGAGAGGTACATCCAGCTGCGTCTGACGAGTATATGGAGGTGGGACTTCCGCTGCCGAAAATGTCAGCTCCGGTATCACGGAAGTGGTGAGTGCAAGGAACAAGTGTTCTGTTTGACGTCAATCTGAAATTAAGGAAAGAGAGCGCACATAGGGAAATAAAAGTGATATTTTGGGTGCCAATACACTGTTAGTGCACTCACCTTTACAGGCTGTGAACAGTCACAACCCCTTGCAGAATATAAAAGGAACTAGTGGTCACTGCAGACTCCTGTAGATACCAATGTCACAAAGGAGGAAGAAAAAGACTGAGTTTTTCAATGTATCCGCGCTGACCACACAAGGACAGGATTATTCGGCAAAGCTTTATTGTGCCAACGTGTTTCGTGGCAAATCTGCCACTTCCTCAGGGCCAAAGAATTCCTGAGGAAGTGGCAGATTTGCCACGAAATGCGTCAGCACAATAAAGCTTTGAAGAATAATCCTATCCTTGTGTGGTCAGCGCGGATACATTGAAGAACCCAGTCTTTTTCTTCCTCCTTTGTGTTTGACGTCAATGAAACGCACTGCTTCGTAGAGAGGCCATTTGATATGCAGGCTGACCGGAAGTAATGCTGCCACACACTAAATGTGGCGGATACCATAATGGGAACCATATACAATACAAAAGTGGCCATATTGGTTGTGGGCAACAAGAGGGCAAAAGGATGGTAATGAAAAGATGCCAGGGAGGAAAAAATCAAATAAAACCACAAAAGAATATGATTAGCCAGAAGAGATGCCATACATTATCATATACAATAAGTCCATATGTTGTTTACTGCAGCATAATCTCTTATATATGGCTCAGTCCTAAGGATTGACCAGTGTTTGTTAAGAATGTTACGAATTGTATTCCACCTGTTGTTATACGTGGAGATAAATCTAATTTGGTGGGGCTCATCCTGAAATTTCCTGGAGTCGGACAGGAGCTAATCACGGCTAGATGCCTTAGACCTCTGATAACCTCGTTTAATGCAATGCTTGCTGTAACCCCGTACATGAAATCTATCCTAAAAGTCCAGTGCCTGCCTCTCAAACCGCTCGTTGGTGGAACATAAGTGTCTGATTCGCAGGAACTGGCCTATCGGGATAGCCTGCTCGGTAGATGGAGTGTCGGCTGGTGAGGCAAGCAAAAGGGCATTCAACGACGTCTCATTCCTGAAGACGTCAGTTTGTGCCCTATTGTCATCACCAACAAGAATTGGGATGTCCAAAAAATCAATTTGCTGTCTATGAAATTTGTACGTAAGTTTAATGTAATTATTCATATTAAGATGAGAAATAAAATCACAAAGATCATCGGCAGGACCATGCCAGATGATCAATAAATCATCAATATAGCGGTACCAGCATTGTACCGGGGTGGCAGCGCATGCACAGTCTCGGAAAACCTCCCTCTCCCAAAACCTGAGAAAAAAGGTTAGCATACGTCGGTGCACACGCCACGCCCATCGCGGTACCATGTTTCTATAGAACAAGCATAAATATGTTTGTTTTTTACATCATGCACTTTAATAATTAATAATATTTTACTCTGCATATCTGAGGTTCCCCCTATATGTTCACATTGTATGCCTTCCTTTGCCTCCATGGTTACATTGCTGCCCGCTTGTTTTTTAGCATAAATTAATTTTCAGTATGGATTCAATTTTCTATCTGCACTAGTTTTGTTTGTATTTGATATTTTGGATTAATAAAGACAATTTGTAACTTTACATAACTAGTCTTTGTTAATTAACACTTAGGTACATCTTTGTAGTTTCTTCATACTATGATTAGGATGTTGAAACTCTATGCGGTTCTTATGTATTCCCTATAGCTTTTTTTCAGAGTATCCTTGGTTTATGAATATGCATTTTGCTCTTTTTCTTTGGTTCTGGTATGTTTTTATAATCCTTCCCTGTACTCCTAATTTCCTGTTAGTTTTTTTTCATTTCCTTTTGATATCCTGTTGTGTGTTTTCTTCTTAACCCTTTCTCCAAGTTTCTAAATGTTTGCCATTAATGCCCATTACTCAGTTGCTCAATGAATGTCAATTGTCCCAGTGGCTACACTTACTACAAATATGTCTTGTATTTGCATATGACAGGGAGAAACAGGCCAGGTTTGCTATTAGGTTTGACTTATGAGCAGAGGATAAAGGACTTAGCAACCCTTTTTTCTGATCTCTATCTTGCTGGAGCTGCCATCTGTACATTGTAAAAATGAGAGGTCATGTTTACAAGGTTACTTTCAGGACAATTGAAATAGGTGAGATACCCATTAACAGAGAAGTTTGGCTTGGTCAAAAACTTAACCCAGGCTATACAGGAAATACCTTTCTATTGCTGCTCATGGAAATTTAATTTTCAGGTGACTGATAGTCCGTATAATGAGTAGACATGAATGTCAGCCTGGGTGGGAACAGTTTCTCAAAGAATTACCTATGCCTTAATCTAATCTTTTATCAGCTATTTTAATCCTTAGCTATACTATATGAACAAAAATATGCTCCCCCTCCACAATACGACTACAAAGACTTTTATTACCTCCTATTCTACATCTATAGTCATTAGCTTACAGTTCTTTCCCCTTTTCCGCAACACATCTTCCACTTTGAAGGGGTCATGGGAATTTTTGCTCCTTCATCCAGAAGAGCATTTCTGAGGTCCAACACTGATGTTGGGGGGGAGGCCAGGTTCACAATCTCTTGTTTAGTTCATCCCAATGGTGTTGGATCGGGTTGAGGTCTTGGAGTCATGCTCTTCCACACCTAACAGCCCCATCATATCTTTATAGAGCTTGTGTACTGGGCACTGTCATGGTGAACAGAAAAGGGCTGTTCCCAAAAAGCTGGAAGCTACACTTGTCTACAATGTCTTGAGATGTCTTAAGATTTCCCTTAACTAGAACAAAGAGGCCGAGGTCGAACCCTGAAACACAAGCCCATATCATTATCCCTTCTCTACCAAACTGTACAGCGGGCACAATGCAGTCAGGTGGGTAAAGATCTTTTGGTATTCACCACACTCATCCATCAGATGCCAGAGAAGTTTGATCCATCACTGCACAGAATTCGTTTCCTCCAGAGTCCAGTTGTTGCAGCTTTAAACCACTCCATCCGACGCTTGGCATTGTGCTTGAGGATGTAAGGCTGCTCAACCATGAAGTTCCCAGTGGGGACACAGTTTTTGTGCTGATGTTAATCCAAGAGGAGGTCTGGACACTGCAGTTATGGAGTCAGCAGAGCGTTGGTGATTTTTCTGCCCTCCGCTCCTCAGCATGTCGCCTCCAGCTCTGTAACGTTACACGTCCTCCACTTTATGGCTGTTGTTCCTTCAACTTATCAATAATATCACTCACTGGGGATGGTGGGATGTAGGAGGGAAGAAATGTCATGAATGGACTTGTTACCCCGGTGGTTCCTATGACAGGACCACACAGCTATCAGTGCGCTCTGCACCACCGGCCGTTCTGTCACATGCCAGTAAAAGAAGAGGGCATGGCGGAGGAGCAGGAGGTTATAGACCAGTGGTGAAGGGCCAGATGTTATATTCCAGCGAGGAGGGGATGGATGTCATATACCTGGGGGCAGGGGTCTTGATGTTGTAGAGCTGGAGGACTGAATGTTACACATAAGTGGCGACTAGTGTTGAGCTTTCCGATACCGCAAGTATCGGGTATCGGCCGATATTTGCCGTATCGGAATTCCGATACCGAGTACCGATACTTTTTTCGTATCGGATACCGGAATCGGAAGTCCAAAATGCAATGAGCCACTTTTGTGGCTCTGATTGGCTGCCGAAATGACGTCATCATGATGCGCTGTCTGTGCGCATCATGATGCGCCGTCAGTTCGGACCTTCGGGGGGGCTGTGCCGACTGTCCGGGGGTCTGTGCCGGCCTGCCGGTGGTCTGTGCAGGCCTGCCGGTGGTCTGTGCAGGCTCCGGGGGTCTGTGCCGGCCTGCCGGGGGAGCTGTGCCGGCCTGCCGGTGGTCTGTGCAGGCTCCGGGGGTCTGTGCCGGCCTGCCGGGGGGCTGTGCCGGCCTGCCGGTGGGCTGTGCAGGCTCCGGGGGTCTGTGCCGGCCTGCCGGGGGAGCTGTGCCGGCCTGCCGGTGGGCTGTGCAGGCTCCGGGGGTCTGTGCCGGCCTGCCGGGGAGCTGTGCCGGCCTGCCGGTGGTCTGTGCAGGCTCCGGTGGTCTGTGCCGGCCTGCCGGGGGAGCTGTGCCGGCCTGCCGGTGGGCTGTGCAGGCTCCGGGGGTCTGTGCAGGCATCGTCCGATGGGACTACAAGTCCCATCGGGCGATGCCTGCTACCATGACAGTGATTGACACATTAGCCAATGATGGGACAGTAGTAGTCCCATCATCCGGCTAATGTGCTGAATGTAAAAAAAAAAAAAAAAAAAAATTTACATGCATACTACATACATGCTACATGTAACATACATGCTACATGTAACATACATGCTACATGCAACATGCATACTACATACATGCTACATACTACATGCATGCTACATACATGCTACATACTACATACATGCTACATACATACTGCATATATACTACATGTAACATACATACTACATGCAACATGCATACTACATACATGCTACATACTACATACATGCTACATACATGCTACATACATACTACATACGTACTACATATATACTACATGTAACATACATACTACATGCAACATGCATACTACATACATGCTACATACTACATGCATGCTACATACATGCTACATACTACATACATGCTACATACATACTACATATATACTACATGCATGCAACATACATACAACATATATACTACATGCATGCAACATGCATACTACATATATACTATATATACTACATGTAACATACATACTACATATATACTACATGCTACATACATGCTACATGCTACATACATGCTACATACTACATACATAATACATATATACTACATGCATGCAACATACATACAACATATATACTACATGCATACTACATATATACTATATATACTACATGCATACTACATATATACTATATATACTACATGTAACATACATACTACATATATACTACATGCTACATACATGCAACATACATACTACATACATGCTACATACATACTACATACATAATACATATATACTACATGCATGCAACATACATACAACATATATACTACATGCATGCAACATGCATACTACATATATACTATATATACTACATGTAACATACATACTACATATATACTACATGCTACACACATGCTACATACATACTACATACATGCTACATACTACATACATAATACATATATACTACATGCATGCAACATACATACAACATACTGTATATACTACATGCATACTACATATATACTATATATACTACATGTAACATACATACTACATATATACTACATGCTACATACATACTACATACATGCTACATACCACATGCATGCAACATGCATACTACATATATACTGCATATATACTACATGCATGCAACATACATATATACTACATACAATACATACATATAGACATACAGTACATATAACATAGAGTACATACTCACCGTCACTTGTCACTTTGATCCCCGAAGCCATTGTCCCCTTGAGGAATAAATATCAAAATAAAAAAACACCAATATACTTACCCCGATCCGCAGAAGTCCACGAGGGTCCCACGTCGATCTTGCGTGGAGAACAGCAGCATCAGCTGATGCTACCGTTCTCTACCAGCTCCAGGAATACAATGACGGAAGGTAGGTATCCTTCCGCAC
Organism: Dendrobates tinctorius; assembly: GCF_039654945.1. Taxonomy (NCBI): domain Eukaryota; kingdom Metazoa; phylum Chordata; class Amphibia; order Anura; family Dendrobatidae; genus Dendrobates; species Dendrobates tinctorius. Next base: position 26,274,182 of record NW_027361825.1, on the reverse strand, counting down.
TGTATTCCTCCACCACTGTAAAAAAAAAGTCCCTAGTCTCACTTTATGCCATTGCTGCGTGGGAAATTCCCACGCAGCAATGGCATAAAGTGAGACTAGGGACTTTTTTTTTACAGTGGTGGAGGAATACAGTGCGGAAGGATACCTACCTTCCGTCATTGTATTCCTGGAGCTGGTAGAGAACGGTAGCATCAGCTGATGCTGCTGTTCTCCACGTAAGATCGACGTGGGACCCTCGTGGACTTCTGCGGATCGGGGTAAGTATATTGGTGTTTTTTTATTTTGATATTTATTCCTCAAGGGGACAATGGCTTCGGGGATCAAAGTGACAAGTGACGGTGAGTATGTACTCTATGTTATTTGTACTGTATGTCTATATGTATGTATTGTATGTAGTATATATGTATGTTGCATGCATGTAGTATATATGCAGTATATATGTAGTATGCATGTTGCATGCATGTGGTATGTAGCATGTATGTAGTATGTATGTAGCATGTAGTATATATGTAGTATGTATGTTACATGTAGTATATATAGTATATATGTAGTATGCATGTAGTATATACAGTATGTTGTATGTATGTTGCATGCATGTAGTATATATGTATTATGTATGTAGTATGTAGCATGTATGTAGTATGTATGTAGCATGTATGTAGCATGTAGTATATATGTAGTATGTATGCTACATGTAGTATATATAGTATATATGTAGTATGCATGTTGCATGCATGTAGTATATATGTTGTATGTATGTTGCATGCATGTAGTATATATGTATTATGTATGTAGCATGTATGTAGTATGTAGCATGTATGTAGTATATATGTAGTATGTATGTTACATGTAGTATATATAGTATATATGTAGTATGCATGTAGTATATATGTTGTATGTATGTTGCATGCATGTAGTATATATGTATTATGTATGTAGTATGTAGCATGTATGTAGTATGTATGTAGCATGTATGTAGCATGTAGTATATATGTAGTATGTATGTTACATGTAGTATATATAGTATATATGTAGTATGCATGTTGCATGCATGTAGTATATATGTTGTATGTATGTTGCATGCATGTAGTATATATGTATTATGTATGTAGTATGCATGTAGTATGTAGCATGTATGTAGTATGCATGTTGCATGTAGTATGTATGTTACATGTATGTATATATGTAGTATGTATGTAGTATGTATGTAGTATGTATGTAGCATGTATGTAGCATGTATGTAGCATGTAAATTTTTTTTTTTTATTTTTTTTTTACATTCAACACTTTAGCCGGATGATGGGACTACTACTGTCCCATCATTGGCTAATGTGTCAATCACTGTCATGGTAGCAGGCATCGCCCGATGGGACTTGTAGTCCCATCGGACGATGCCTGCACAGACCCCCAGAGCCTGCACAGCCCACCGGCAGGCCGGCACAGCCCCCCGGCAGGCCGGCACAGACCACCGGAGCCTGCACAGCCCACCGGCAGGCCGGCACAGCCCCCCGGCAGGCCGGCACAGACCACCGGAGCCTGCACAGACCACCGGCAGGCCGGCACAACCCCCCCGGCAGGCCGGCACAGACCCCCGGAGCCTGCACAGACCACCGGCAGGCCGGCACAGCCCCCCGAAAGGCCCATACAGACCCAAGAGAGGCTGTACAAGGCAAAAATAGGGTTTTTCTTATTCCGATACCGGAAGTCCCATAGACTTGAATGGGACTTCCGGTATCGGAATCGGCGATACCCGATATTTTTTTTAGATCGGCCGATACCATCCGATACGATACTTTTAAGTATTGGACGGTATCGCTCAACACTAGTGGCGATGGATCGGATATTATACACTGAGGGCAAAGGGCCGGATGTTATACATCTGGGGTGAGTGGCCGAATGTTATACACTGGAGGCGAGGGTCCGGATGTTATACTCCAGTAGTGAGTAACTAGGTGTCATACACTAGGGACGAGGGGACGAATGCTATCCACTGGGAGAAATTATACTTTATGTTATACTCCGGGGACAATGGGATCGAATGAAAAAATGAAATTCAATTATTAAGATGCATGTCCTATACTTTTGTCAGTATAGTGTATTTTATTCTGAAAGACAATTCTAATCCAGCTTAAACTGAAAGCTTCTCACATGAATCTGATCACATCTTAACACCTCACTGGCAAGTTATCATCTGCAGAGATTTAAAATATTTATATATAAATTTCACATCTACAACCTGCTCTTCTTCTACTTAAGGGATTTTAGTGATGTTTTTTCGCATTTGTCTACATTGTGCAAGAGATTTACTAAAACTGGAAAAAGTGGAGCAGATGTCTTTGGTAAATCTTCATATTCCAGGATCACAAGATTAAATATTAATAATTCTAATAATTTTTTTTTTCTATAGCGCCAACATATTCCGCAGCACTTTACATTTCAGAGGGGATTTGTACAGACAATAGACATTACAGCATAACAATAATCACATGGATCATAACAGATACCAAGAGGAGTGAGGGCCCTGCTCACAAGCTTCCAATCTATGAGGATAAAAGGGAGACACGAAAGGTGGGTGGTAACAGTTGCCCTGATTGTATGGACCAGCCATAATGTTAAGTGTGTAAAGCCCCCGTCACACACAGTGATCTCGCTAGCTAGATCGCTGATGAGTCACAAGTTTTGTGACGCAACAGCGATCTCACCAGCGAGATCACTGTGTGTGACACTTATCAGCGACCGGCCCCCTGCCGGGTATCGCTGATCATCCTCGAATGGCCTGGACATTTTTTTGATCGCTGGTCTCTCGCTGGCCAGCACGCATCGCTGCATGTGGCAGGCGGGAGACCAGCGATCTGCGAGCTGGAGTTGGTAACCAAGGTAAACATTGGGTTTCTAAGCGCCGTGCGGCGCTTAGAAACCCAATATGTACGTTAGTTACCAGCGCGCTGATATCCTAATGTACACTGTGGGTAACTAAGCGACGTGCGTCGCTTGTTACCCGCGTGTCGCTGTCCTGATCGCTGGTGAAGCTGCCTGTTTGGTAGCTCACCAGCAATCATGTAGCGACACACCAGCGATCCTGACAAGTTCATATCGTTGTCGGGATCGCTGGTGAGTCCCTATGTGTGACGGGGCACTAACTGTACAGACACAGAGGGCTAATAGATGCATAAAGCATGTGGGAACATGATGCCGGAAACCTGGTTATGGTAAAATATTAACTTTAAAAAAGATTGATCACATTGAATTTGGTAAATGTCAGACTATTATACAAATGGATGTAATTATAATATTTTGGATAGTTGATTACAATGTGCTTTGTTTGATGGTGAACCAGTACTAACACAGCAATTTACATTTACAATCACTAAAGCTGGAGTCACACATAGCGACTCACCAGCGATCACGACAACGATATCAACGTGTCAGGATCGCTGGTGAGTCGCTATGTGATCGCTGGTGAGCTGTCACACAGACAGCTTCACCAGCAATCAGCACAGCGATGTCGAGCGCGCGGCGTTGATGTGTTTGTTAGTTACCAGCGCGCTGATGCAGGGAGCTGGTAACTAACATACACATCGGGTATCCAAGGGACATGTGTCCCTTAGATACCCGATGTGTACGTTAGTTACCAGCTCCCTGCATCAGCGCGCTGGTAACTAACGTACACATCGGGTATCTAAGGCAGTGGTCCCCAACCTTTTTTGCACCAGGGACCGGTTTCAAGCAAGACCATTCTTCCATGGCCCGGCAGGGCGGGGATGGAGGTGTGGCAGGGGCGGGGCTTTCGTCATAAGGGGGCAGGGCTATGGACACGGTTGTAGTGTAGCAGTGCATACTTATAATTAAATAACATTTATAATGTGACTCAACTCACCATAGGTTTTGAGTGAATGCTCCATCACCCCCTTCTCCCCATCATTGCCTTCACCCCATCACTCCCCTCTCCCCATCATTGCCTTCACCCCATCACTCCCCTCTCCCCATCATTGCCTTCACCCCATCACTCCCTTCTCCCCATCACTCCCCTCTCCCCATCATTGCCTTCACCCCATCACTCCCTTCTCCCCATCATTGCCTTCAGCCCATCACTCCCCTCTCCCCATCATTGCCTTCACCCCATCACTCCCTTCTCCCCATCACTCCCCTCTCCCCATCATTGCCTTCACCCCATCACTCCCTTCTCCCCATCATTGCCTTCAGCCCATCACTCCCCTCTCCCCATCATTGCCTTCACCCCATCACTCCCTTCTCCCCATCATTGCCTTCAGCCCATCACTCCCCTCTCCCCATCATTGCCTTCACCCCATCACTCCCTTCTCCCCATCATTGCCTTCAGCCCATCACTCCCCTCTCCCCATCATTGCCTTCACCCCATCACTCCCCTCTCCCCATCATTGCCTTCACCCCATCACTCCCTTCTCCCCATCATTGCCTTCAGCCCATCACTCCCCTCTCCCCATCATTGCCTTCACCCCATCACTACCTTCTCCCCATCATTGCCTTCAGCCCATCACTCCCCTCTCCCCATCATTGCCTTCACCCCATCACTCCCTTCTCCCCATCACTCCCCTCTCCCCATCATTACCTTCACCCCATCACTCCCCTCTCCCCATCATTGCCTTCACCCCATCACTCCCTTCTCCCCATCATTGCCTTCAGCCCATCACTCCCCTCTCCCCATCACTCCCTTCTCCCCATCATTGCCTTCACCCCATCACTGCTGTCTCTCCATCACTTCCCTCATGGCCTTCTCCTCATGTCCCCATCTCCTCCAGGGCCAGGCTACACAAACACAGACCAACACACACACACATACACACACACATACACACACACACACACACATTATATATACACACACATTATATATACACACACATTATATATACACACACACACAGACACCACCTCTCTCCTCTCACCTGCCCGCCGCCCGCGCTTCCTCGCTCTGACACAGCAGCGGCGCGCTCCTCTCTGTGTCAGTCAGAGACAGGAAGCGCGGGCGGCGGGCAGGAAGCTGGACGGGACCTTGCAGCTCCGCTCCTGCTATTCCCTCTTGCAGGCAGCGGAGCTGCTTGGATCGCTCCCTGCCGCCGCTAAGAACTGCTGCGTGCCGCCCCAGCCCCCGCTACGCCACTGACCGCCCCTGGCTCCCCTTGTGTCCGCGGACCGGCAAGGGCACTGCAGCGGCCCGGTGCTGGGCCGCGGACCGGCGGTTGGGGACCCCTGATCTAAGGGACGCACGTCCCTTTGATACCCGATGTGTACATTACTTACCAGCAGATCGCTGGTCTCCCGCCTGTCACACGCAGCGATGCATGCTGGCCAGCGGGAGACTAGCGACAAAAGGAATGTCCAGCGGTTTCCTACAGCGATCAGCGATACCGGCAGGGGGGCCGCTCCCTGATCGCTGTCACACCTGGCTATCTCGCTGATGAGATCGCTGTTGTGTCACAAAACTTGTGACTCAGCAGCGATCTCGCTAGCGAGATCGCTATGTGTGACGGGGCCCTTACTGGTAGTATTACGACATTAACCTGGATGTAACTAAAAGAAAACATGCCCAGTGGGATATTACTAAGACTTAATGGAGTCAAGTGCCACAAACAATGAGGTTGTAATTAAGTCTTCCCTGCAATTAAAGGAAGAATGCTATTCAGATGTAAATCACTGTGTATTTAGGCTCTAGAGGTGGTAATAGACTGTCTAGTTCCAAAGCTATTAGGGTGTCTTCACATTGTGTTTAGACACCTATTCAGTGGCTCATGTCGGGGCTTACATGCAAACCCCCCTCGCAAAACGGGATTCGGACTATAATTGTGCAGACAGAGCGAACATGTGCTCTGCCGTGCATTATTTTCAGGAATGTACGCTTACTGCAGGTGGACACTCAGACGAAGTATATACAGTGGATATATACAGGAGAAGTTCCTAAAGTGCATGCCAAATGTGGAGGTGCAAAGTCATGTCAACCTAGCCTCCATTGTCCTTTTTCATGTAATATCTATTCCTTATCCCATCATGGTTAGTCCTACTGGAACGGAAAAATCAGGGCTTTACTGAAGAGCTGTTTAGACTCTCATAGAGCACCAAGCAAAAGAGGGACATCACTTTGGGTAGGCGTACAGCTAGATATAAATCCTGGATGCACAAAGATTATGGACCTTTCTATAATCTGATATTTTACCCACCAATCATTTGTGATTTGACCATAATCTATTCTAAAGGGTCTGTCACACTAAGCAATATCGCTAGCAATATCGCTATAACGTCACTGGTTTTTGTGACGTTATAGCGATATTGCTAGCAATATCGCTATGTCTGATACTTACCTCCGACCGCTCCCCCGCTGGTTATCGCTGATCGCGCGAGAACGTCCTGGACCGTTTCTCGTCGTCAGATTCCTGCTGGGCTTCCTGCTGTGACGACGAGCGACGCGTGGACGCGGGCAGGAGGACGTCCGGATCGCCTAGTCTGACAGGTAAGTAGTGACCCCCGACCCCTGCGATGTCGCTGGTGAGATCTGCCTGTGTGGCAGCTCACTAGCGACCACTTAGCGATGTACCAGCAATCCTGACCGCGTCATATCGCCGGTCGGGATCGCTGGTACATCGCTAAGTGTGACTGTACCTTAAGACTTTACCAAGACAAGGAACCTTTGTGGTACAGTGTACTAGAACTATTTCAGAAATGTTATACGGTAATTTTGTAACTGCAGCACCTTTATAGCCTCCCTGCTAACACTCTCGCATCTCTCCAGTATGTCCTTAACTCTACTGCCCCACTAGTCCATTTCTCTTCTAGCTACTCATCTGCATCTCCCCTCTACTTACTCCTTCATTGGCTCAAAATTCCCCAACATATCCAGTTAAAACTACTATCAGTGGCCTACAAAGCTATCCATAATCTCCTTCGTATATCTCCAAGCTAATATCCCTACTTCTTTCAACACACAACCTTCGGTCCTGCCAAGACCTCATTCTCTCCTGCACACTCTCACACGTTCCTCACCCTACCACCTCCAAGACTTCTCCCGAGTATCTCCCAGCCTCTAGAATTCTGTGCTACAACATGTCCAATTATCCACCACAATAGGAACTTTCAGATGAAACTTCAAAACCCATTTCTTCAAGAAAGCTTACAGCCTGCAATGGCCCCCTGCCACCTAACCACCACTAAAGCTCCTGCGCACCCCAAACCTACCGAAACTACTGCGTGCAAAATATCCAATGGTATATTCTTAATTCACATTGAATGCATTTCTGTAGGACATATGGCTATCCTGTACTCCCTAAAGAGCCTACAAGCTAATGACATCAATTGAACCTTATCCAATTTCTATGACCTTTGTCCAATAAAATAACAAAGCCATGTCAAATTAGCTCTGTGAGTTAAATGGGTAGACAGACATCTTCTTAGAAGGTGGAGACTCTTTGCCAATTTTTCCACTTGTCCATAATAGTGCAAGCCTACACATCATTATATGGATATTGACAAAATCGTAAATTATGCCTTATCCATAACTAGTGTTGAGCATTCCGATACCGCAAGTATCGGGTATCGGCCGATACTTGCTGTATCGGAATTCCGATACCGACTTCCGATATTTTTTCAATATCGGAATTCGGCATCGGAATCGGAAGTTCAGTTGATTGACGGCCTGACGTCATCATGATGCGCGGTGTGTGCGCATCATGATGCGCCGTCATTTCGGGCCTTCCGGGGGTCTCTGCCGGCCTGCCGGGGGGCTGTGCCGGCCTGCCGGGGGGCTGTGTGGACTGCCCGGGGTCTGTACCGGCCTGCCGGGGGGCTGTGCCGGCCTGCCGGTGGTCTGTGCACCCTGTGGGGGTCTGTACCGGCCTGCCGGGGGGCTGTGCCGGCCTGCCGGGGGGCTGTGCTGATGTCCGGGGGTCTGTGCAAGCATCGTCCGATGGGACTACAAGTCCCATCGGGCGATGCCTGCTACCATGACAGTGATTGACACATTAGCCAATGATGGGACAGTAGTAGTCCCATCATCCGGCTAATGTGTTAAATGTTAAAAAAAAAAAAAAAAAAAAAAAAAATACTACATGCATGCTACATGCATGCTACATACATACTACATGCATGCTACATACATACTACATACATACTACATACATACTACATACATGCTACATACATACTGCATGCTACATACATACTACATGCATGCTACATACATACTACATATATACTACATACATGCTACATACATACTGCATGCTACATACATACTACATACATACTACATGCATGCTACATACATACTACATACATACTACATACATGCTACATACATACTGCATGCTACATACATACTACATACATACTACATGCATGCTACATACATACTACATGCATGCTACATACATACTACATACATACTACATACATACTGCATGCTACATACATACTACATACATACTACATACATACTACATGCATGCTACATACATACTACATGCATGCTACATACATACTACATATATACTACATGCATGCTACATACATACTACATGCTACATACATACTACATATATACTACATACATACTACATACATGCTACATACATACTGCATGCTACATACATACTACATACATACTACATACATACTACATGCATGCTACATACATACTACATGCATGCTACATGCATGCTACATACATACTACATGCTACATACATACCACATATATACTACATACATACAATACATTCATACAATACATACATAGACATACAGTACATATAACATAGAGTAACATACTTACCAATACTTGTCACATTGTTCCCCGAAGCCATTGTCTTTTCCGGGATAAATATTAACATAACAAACCACAAAAATACTCACCCACGATCCGAAGCAGTCCACGAGTGTGTCCCACGACGATCTTGGGTAGAGAACTGCAGCATCAGATGATGCTGCCGTTCTCTACGGGCTGCAGGAATCCAATGACGGAAGGTAGGTATCCTTCCGCACTGTATTCCTCCGCCACTTAAAAAAAAAAAAGTCCCTAGTCTCACTTTATGCCATTGCTGTGTGGGAATTTCCCACACAGCAATGGCATAAAGTGAGACTAGGGACTTTTTTTTTTTTAAGTGGCGGAGGAATACAGTGCGGAAGGATACCTACCTTCCGTCATTGGATTCCTGCAGCCCGTAGAGAACGGCAGCATCATCTGATGCTGCCGTTCTCTACCCAAGATCGTCGTGGGACACACTCGTGGACTGCTTCGGATCGTGGGTGAGTATTTTTGTGGTTTGTTATGTTAATATTTATCCCGGAAAAGACAATGGCTTCGGGGAACAATGTGACAAGTATTGGTAAGTATGTTACTCTATGTTATATGTACTGTATGTCTATGTATGTATTGTATGAATGTATTGTATGTATGTAGTATGTATGTAGTATGTATGTAGTATGTATGTAGCATGTATGTAGTATGTATGTAGCATGCATGTAGCATGCAGTATGTATGTAGCATGCATGTAGTATATATGTAGTATGTATGTAGCATGTAGTATGTAGCATGCATGTAGTATATGTGTTATGTATGTAGTATGTATGTAGCATGTAGCATGCATGTAGTATGTATGTAGTATATATGTGGTATGTATGTAGCATGCAGTATGTATGTAGCATGCATGTAGTATATATGTAGTATGTATGTTGCATGTAGTATTTATGTAGTATGAATGTAGCATGTATGTAGTATGTAGTATGAATGTAGCATGTATGTAGTATGCATGTTGTATGTATGTAGCATGTAATTTTTTTTTTTTTTTTTTTTTTTTTTTTACATTTAACACATTAGCCGGATGATGGGACTACTACTGTCCCATCATTGGCTAATGTGTCAATCACTGTCATGGTAGCAGGCATCGCCCGATGGGACTTGTAGTCCCATCGGACGATGCCTGCACAGACCCCCGGAGCCTGCACAGACCACCGGCAGGCCGGCACAGCCCCCCGGCAGGCCGGCACAGCCCCCCGGAACCTGCACAGCCCCCCGGCAGGCCGGCACAGCCCCCCGGCAGGCCGGCACAGCCCCCCGGAGCCTGCACAGACCACCGGCAGGCCGGCACAGACCACCGGAGCCTGCACAGACCCCCTGGCAGGCCGGCACAGCCCCCCGAAAGGCCCGTACAGACCCCAGAGAGGCTGTACAAGGGCAGGGAAGGGTTTTTCTTATTCCGATACCGGAAGTCCCATAGACTTGAATGGGACTTCCGGTATCGGAATCGGCGATACCGATACTTTTTTTAAAGATCGGCCGATACCATCCGATACGATACTTTGAAGTATCGGACGGTATCGCTCAACTCTATCCATAACCAAACCAACAACAGGGCTCCATATCCATCATCTGGCTCTACAGAACCCCTATCTTCAATCTGTCAAAAGGTGTACATGCTTAATCTCCACTATCAAGATGAGGATTTAGAGTCCAGTTCTCAGAATTGTTGGGGGTCCCAGTCATCAGACCCTAAGCAATTAGTAAATTATCTCTTGTCTTATATTAACAGGATTTTGGCAATAACCATTTGAACCTGATCCTCTATCTTACTGAAACAATGATAATGTATGAGCTGAAATGTCACCATATGAACACACATGATACACAAGTATTTCTTCCGATGATTATTGATTATTGAACCACTGGCGAAACTACCAGGGTAGCAGCCGAAGTGGTTGCTTTGGGGCCTGGCCCATATAGGGGCCCGGGTCCCCGGCTCCGATCGGCGCTACCCCAGGGGCCGACCTACCGCCCATGCAGCCTGTGCATTGCACGGGGGCCCCAGGGGAGAGGGGACCCCTCCAGCACCGCATGGCTAATTATTGTGTGTCTGTGTGTATGTGTGTGTATGTATGTGTGTATGTCTGTGTGTGTATGTATGTGTGTGTATGTCTGTGTGTATGTGTGTCTGTATGCATGTATGTGTGTATGTCTGTGTGTATGTATGTGTATGTCTGTGTGTATGTCTTTGTCTGTGTGTATGTATGTGTGTATGTATGTGTGTATGTCTGTGTGTGTATGTCTGTGTGTATGTGTATGTATGTTTGTATGTCTGTGTATGTTTGTGTATGTATGTCTGTGTGTGTATGTATGTATATGTCTGTGTGTGTATGTATGTATATTTGTGTGTATGCCTGTTTGTGTATGTGTGTGCATATATGTGTGTGTGTCTGTGTGTATGTGTGTGTATGTATGTGTGTATGTATGTCTGTGTGTGTCTGTGTGTATGTATGTGTGTATGTGTGTATGTCTGTCTGTGTGTGTGTGTATGTCTGTGTGTATGTCTGTGTGTGTATGTATGTCTGTGTGCATGTATGTGTGTATGTGTCTGTGTGTGTGTAGGTTAGCCTGGCCCTGGAGGAGATGCGGACATGAGAAGACTGTGATGAGGAGAGAAGGCCATGATGCCCGGGGTGATGGGAGAAGGCCATGAGGGGTAATGGGTGAAGGCCATGGGGGTGACGGAAAGAAGGCATTGATGGGGAGAAGTCAATGATGGGAGTGATGGAGAGAAGGGAGTGATGGGGAGAAGGCAATGATGGGAGTGATGGAGAGAAGGGAGTGATGGGAGTGATGGGGTGATGGAGCAGGCAATGATGGGGAGAAGGCAATGATGGGAGTGATGGGGTGATGGAGCAGGCAATGATGGGGGTGATGGAGCAGGCAATGATGGAAGTGATGGGGAGAAGGCAATGATAGGAGTGATGGGGTGATGGAGCAGGCAATGATGGGAGTAGGCAATGATGGGAGTGATGGGGAGAAGGCAGTGATGGGGTGATGGAGAAGGCAATGATGGGAGTGATGGGGTGATGGAGCAGGCAATGATGGGAGAGATGGGGAGAAGGCAATGATGGGAGTGATGGGGAGAAGGCAGTGATGGGATGATGGAGAGAAGGCAATGATGGTGGTGATGGAGAGAAGGCAATGATGGAGTGGTTGGGGAAAAAGAAATGATGATGGGGTGGTGGGGGAGAATGCACTGGTGGTGGTGAAAAGGGCAATAATGGGGGTGGTGGAAGAGGAGGAAATGATGGAGGTGGTGGAATGGGCAATGATTGGAGTGGTGGGAAGATAGTGGTGGGGGAGAAGAAAATGATGGAGGTAGTGAAGAGGGCAATGATGGAGTGGGGGAGATGACAATAATGGGATGCGAGGGGAGGAGGATAATGAGGGGTGTGGGGGATTGGGATGTTAGGAGGGGGACTTATAATCGCCTTAGGAACAGGGGGAGGTGGAGGAAGACGTTATCGCTTATTATGTCTAAAACAGTCCCTTAGTATATAGTGTACTCACTATGTCTAACACAGTCCCTTAGTATATAGTGGACTCACTAATTCTGTATAACACCACCCTTAGTTACATAGTTTCCTCTTTTAATATGTATAACACATCCCTTATTACGTACCATCCTCTCTAGTTATTTATGGTGCCGTCCTTTATTATATAGCTTCCTCTGCTGTTATGTATAGTGCTGTCTCTTACATAGTGTATTCTTGTTAATTTTGTTATTTATAGTGCCCTCTTTTATTACATAGTCCCCTCTCTTGTTAGATATAAAATGACTGCTGATGGAGCAGCCGGTGACCAAACTACCAGTCCATCAGCTCCTCCATTAGAAAAGAAGCTTTCCCATGCTCCATCAGCCATCATTGCATTAAACAGTTAACAAGACAGGATGGTATGTAATAAAAAACAGGGCTCTATATAATTCAATATGTAAGGGACGGTACTGTACATAAGAGAGAGCACTGTGTAAGGGACAGCAATATACATAATAAAGGAGACCATGTAATATATATACATGTATGTGTGTGTGGCTATATAATATATATATACACTCACTGGCCACTTTATTAGGTACACCATGCTAGTAACCGGTTGGACCCCCTTTTGCCTTCAAAACTGCCTCAATTCTTCATGGCAGAGATTCAACAAGGTGCTGGAAGCATTCCTCAGAGATTTTGGACCATATTGACATGATGGCATCACACAGTTGGCGCAGATTTGTCGGCTGCACATCCCTGATGCGAATCTCCCGTTCCACCACATCCCAAAGATGCTCTATTGGATTGAGATCTGGTGACTGAGGAGGCCATTTGAGTACAGTGAACTCATTGTCATGTTCAAGAAACCAATCTGAGATGATTCGAGCTTTATGACATGGCGCATTATCCTGCTGAAAGTAGCCATCAGATGTTGGGTACATTGTGGTCATAAAGGGATGGACATGGTCAGCAACAATACTCAGGTAGGCTGTGGCGTTGCAACGATGCTCAATTGGTACCAAGGGGCCCAAAGAGTGCCAAGAAAAAATTCCCCACACCATGACACCACCACCACCAGCCTGAACCGTTGATACAAGGCAGGATGGATCCATGCTTTCATGTTGTTTACGCCAAATTCTGACCCTACCATCCGAATGTCGCAGCAGAAATTGAGACTCATCAGACCAGGCAACGTTTTTCCAATCTTCTACTGTCCAATTTCGATGAGCTTGTGCAAATTGTAGCCTCAGTTTCCTGTTCTTAGCTGAGAGGAGTGGTACCCGGTGTGGTCTTCTGCTGCTGTAGCCCATCTGCCTCAAAGTTCGACACACTGTGCGTTCAGAGATGCTCTTCTGCCTACCTTGGTTGTAACGGGTGGCAATTTGAGTCACTGTTGCCTTTCTATCAGCTCGAACCAGTCTGCCCATTCTCCTCTGACCTCTGGCATCAACAAGGCATTTCCGGCCACAGAACTGCCGCTCACTGGATTTTTTTTCTTTTTCGGACCATTCTCTGTAAACCCTAGAGATGGTTGTGCGTGAAAATCCCAGTAGATCAGCAGTCTCTGAAATACTCAGACCAGCCCTTCTGGCACCAACAATCATGCCACGTTCAAAGGCACTCAAATCACCTTTCTTCCCCATACTGATGCTCGGTTTGAACTGCAGGAGATTGTCTTGACCATGTCTACATGCCTAAATGCACTGAGTTGCCGCCATGTGATTGGCAGATTAGAAATTAAGTCTTAACACACAGTTGGACAGGTGTACCTAATAAAGTGGCCAGTGAGTGTATATATATATATATAACAAAACAACACATAGACCAGCTAACCTCCGAGCTCTGGATGGTAAATATCTGTTTCCTCTGTGTTGCACGGACCAAGACTGGGAACAAGTCCAACAATGTTGAAATCAAGGCAAAAAAGTGCAGCAAGCGGAAACTTCAGGTGGTATAATAAAATCCAAGAAATTTTTATTGCAGATAATTAAAAAAATCCAGAGTTCAGTAACAAGATGCAGACATAATGCTGGACAGACTATGCGTTTCGGCGGTAACAACTGCCGCCTTCGTCACGGTCTCAAACTGCTTCTGGAATACTCCAACATTCTTAAGTAGAAAAAACATTTCTTAACCTCATAATCAAGAAGTAGTAACAGGTGTAGATAACATCCTTCAATGTTAACTCTATAGCTTCCGGAAACAAGTAGAGAAAAAAAGCATCAGTGTGAACAGTACCTGCGCTAACAAAGTTATCTGACCAGGATAACGGAATAATTAAAAACACACATTATTACATTAATACAACGGTGTTAAATAATGAAAACATTATGACTGAGATATAATAGTACTACTTGGAAAAACATGATATCAGAAATTATTTATAATGTATTGCTAGATCCATTCTATTATTGAATCCATGCAGTAACCTTGCATCTAAAAGAAACATCCATTTGCTTTCTCTTGCAAGAATTTTTTTGTGATAATTCCCCCCTCTTTCTGGTTTTTTGTTCAATGCCTATAAAAGAAAAAACCCTTGACATCACCCCCATGTATTTGTGAAAAATGTCGGGAAACTACAGGGGCTCCTGCTGGTGGCAAATTAACTGCATCAGAAAGATGTTTTCTCACCCGTTTTTTTAAAGTATTCATAGTGCAACCTCCATACTGTTTGTTGCAAATTTCACAATTAATTAAATAGATAACATTGTCGGTATTACAATTAATATATGAATTAATATCAAAAATCTTATTATTGTGCATAGACATAAATGTTTTAGATTTTTTAGCATGCTTGCAACATTTGCACACATTAGCTCCACACCCATAGAAGCCTTTATACCAGTTGGTATCCTGTGAGTTAAGAGACAAGGGATCCCTGAAAAGGCTGGAAGATAAAAGTGAACTTAGGGTACCGTTACACTTAGCAATGCACCAGCGATCCCGACAACGATATGGATCGCTGGTGCATCGCTAAGTGGTCGCTAGTGAGCTGCCACACAGGCAGATCTCACCAGCGACATAGCAGGGGTCGGGGGTCGCTACTTACCTGTCACACCAGGCGATACTGACGTCCTCCCGCCCGCGTACACGCGTCGCTCGTCGGCGCCTCAGGAAGCGCCCGACGAGAAATGATCCAGGATGTTCTCGCACGACCAGCGATGAGCAGCAGGGAGCCGGTCGGAGGTAAGTATCAGACATAGCGATATCGCTAGCAATATCGCTGCTGCGCCACAAAACCAGTGACGTTATAGCGATATTGCTAGCGAGATCGCTATGTGTGACGGGGCCTTTAGAGTGGGGGCACGTTTTGCAACAAGCAAAATAGATTCACTATCTACCAGTGTTTTTAAGATTTGACACAGAATGGGCAGATATTTCTTAATGATTGCAACAATATTATGACACTGGGGACTAAAAGATGTAGTAAAAGTAACTTTATTTGAACCATTACCAATATTATTGCATTTTGTCTTTTTATTTCTAGAGTACAACAAATGGGCTCTATCCATATTATCTACCAGTTTTTTTGCTCTTTCCAAATAATAACTGGGATAACCTCGTTCACTTAATCTGGTGCAGGCTAAGTCCGCTTCTTTTGTATAGATGGATTCTTGTGTGCTATTTCTTTTTAGCCGAATCAGTTCACCAAGAGGAATGTTTTTAATAGTATGTTTGGGATTATTGGAATTAGCCGTTAGAATACTGTTACAATATGTATTTTTTCTATATTTCTATGAAATATTAATCTGATGTGTGATCAAATCACCTGTTAGAGTCAAGTCCAGAAAATTGGCTGAAAAATTATGTGCTGAGCTGGTAAATTTAAGGTTGTAGGCATTGGTATCTAGATAGTTGAAAAAATCACTAATAAAAGTATCTCGCAAAACATTTTTATCCCAAATAAACACCAAATCATCAATATATCTTCCTAGCCAAACAATACCATCTTTATAAGGGTTATCATCACAAAAAATGAAATTTTCCTCCCATGTAGCCATGACTATATTAGCAAGGGACTGAGAAAAACGTTCTCCCATGATAATGCCCTGTGTTTGTAAGAAAAATCTATTGTTAAATGAAAAATAGTTGTGTTCAAGGAGAAACTCTATTGCAGAAATATTAAAATTTTGAATGTTTATATCATATGAGCTGTACCGATATAAATAGTACCTAATGCATCTCAAAGCTATATGATGTGGAATAGAGGGATAAAGTCCCACCACATCACATAACAACCAAACACAATTCTTCTGTCACTGTATTCTCTCCAAGACTCCAACAACATCCCTGGAATCCCCAAAGAAAACTAGGTGTCAATGGGACGAGAGGTTTCAAAAAATGATCCACCCATTCTCCAAGCCTTTCACTAAAGGAACCTATACCAGAGACTATAGGTCTCATAGGTGGAGGAAAAATTTCCTTATGAACCTTAGGAAGTGAGTGATAAACTGGAATAATGGGATTCTCTACATACAGATACTTCATAATTTTGTTTGTAATGGCACTCGTTCCTAGCCCTTCATGTAACAAGACATTCATTTTTTTATTAAAATCTGATGTAGGATCCTGTCTCAACTCAATATAAGTACTCATATCCTCCAAATCCTGCAGGTTAAGTTTCTTGTAAAGACCGGCATTCATAGTCACAACAGCGCCTCTTTTATCTGCTTGCAGAACAAGGAGGTCAGAGTTGTCTTGAAGCTCAGCAATGGATTTCTGTTCAGAAAGGCTAAGATTAAAACCGTGACTGTTTTTCTCCAGATTTTTACTAAGATTTATTAAGTCATTCTCTATAGCCTCCTGAAAAAAATCCAGTGCAGCTTGTCTCGATTTCACAGGGTAATAATCAGAAAAACACATATCAAAAGTGTCATTAAGATTAAGGCCGGGGTCACACTAGCGAGGAATACGGACAAGTGAGAGGCGCTAAAAGCACGCATTACACATGGACAAATGATTCTCTATGGGTTTGCTCCCAACAGCCGTATATTTCTCGTCCGTATTCTACGGTCCGTGTCAATGGCAGCATGCTGCGATTGTCAGCGTACTACGCTCGTAATATGCCAATGCAAGTCTATGGGTGCGCAAAAAATACGGATTACACACGGACCGCACGTGTGACTTGCAAGAAATATGCAGGTCTTTTGACTGGTGACAGGAAATACCCCAATCCATCATCAGGAAGCCTAGACATGCAAATGAGCTCAAAAAGCGCTCCAGACATCTAGGAAGTCAGCCTCCACGGAGTACAGCAGCGTCATGGCGCCATACTTTCTTAATGTGGAGATGCTTATAGTATTAGTGCAGGAGCGGCCAGAACTTTGGGACCAAAGTGATGCCAATTATGCCAAACGGGCAAGAAAGGAGGCATCATGGAGGCGCATGTGTCGCCAGATGTTCCATGACTTTGGTGATCGGCCACGTGAGGAGCAGCAGAAACTGAGTAAGTACAAGGCACAAAAATGATTTAAATTACCTCACAAACAAAATTGATTACAGATTTTGCCCCCCTCCCCTTCCTGTCCTCCTTTTTGCCTCATGAGGCGGGTAGATTTTGATGTGACACATAGTTTCACACTGTCATAATTTTGCCCAGGCCACAAGCTCCTCTTCCTCTTAGCCAACCAAGTTATATAGTGTAGTCACTTGATACATAAACTATTCTGACCCTGTGTATCTGGCCTGGATGGGCCAATTAGATATGCCAGCCTGGCTAGAAAGCACACCCCAGAAGGCCACATGCCTAGACTACTGGTAGCAAATGTGACCGATCAAATATGTGAAATTGAGAATATTTCCTGTCACATTGCAGTGGAAGATGTGATGAAACGCTGGCGAAGCATCCGGGACCAATACCGCCGGGAACATCAGCAGCGGTCCAGGAGTGGGGATGCGGGCTACGTGAAATGCAAATATGTGTATTATGACCACCTCTCCTTTGTCGCCCCAATTCTGGATCTGAGACCATAAGTACATACCTCACACCACATTACACCAATACTTTACAGGGCCAAAATATTGATGTATTTTTGCCTGTGTTCTATTTCATAACAGAACTCAATCCAACCTTACGGATCGAGGAACGGGCTTAGAGACAGAGCCCATAATTGATCCTGTAGGGGATGAGGTGGCTGGCCCATCTTCTCTCCCTACAAGAAGCAGGGGTGAAGATGAGTCATCACAGGAGAACCCACTGGCTGCCCAACAAACCACACCACCAGGACCTTCTGCTGCTGCCCCATCACCCATCCTGGAGGAGCAGGGCAACTTGAGCAGCAGCCCAACTGCCGAGATCCGGGGCTCCCCACAGGCTGCTGTTACATCCCGGCGAGGCCAAAGAAGGCGCCAGGTCGCTGTTCAAGATAGCAGGACCAATGTGGACACAGGGGTCCTAAATTATTTATCTCGAGTCACTACAGATGATGGGGAGGAAGCCTACTCACGTAGCCTGGCCCTTATCTCCGTGCCCTTTCCCGTGAGGTCAGGCTCCGTATTCGGGGTTGTTTTCAGAACCTGCTTGATGCAAGCACCCCCCCAATACCCAATATGAGCTTTTCAAATATCTGGAGAGGTGGCAGCTTTCCCCCAGAAATCTAATGCGCATGAGACCACCCACACAGATGCTTGGTCAAGCAGGGTCTGAACATCCTCAAATATGTGGGCCTACACCTCACCCCCTTCCTCCCCCTACCCAACCTTCCCAGCAGCAGCAGATTTCTGGCTCTAGCCAACCCCACCAATATGGCCACTTTTTCCCACCCAGTGTTGGAGGCTGGTCCCAACCTGGTTGGGGACGACATGGCTATATTGGTGGGTATGAGACATGGGCCTACCCGCCCCAACAAGATGCACCTCAGCAGTATTACTATGGCCACTACCCCCAACAAGCACAGGAGGAAGGTCAGTACCAACACCATGGGCAACAGTAACTGCCATATTTAGATCTCTCCACAGGTGTTCTATGGGATTCAGGTCTGGAATCATTGCTGGCCACCTTAGAAGTCTCCAGTGGTTTCTCTCAAACCATTTTCTAGTGCTTTTTGAAGTGTGTTTTGGGTCTTTGTCCTGCTGGAAGACCCATGACCTCTGAGGGAGACCCAGCTTTCTCACACTGGGCCCTACATTATGCTGCAAAATTGGTTGGTAGTCTTCAGACTTCATAATGCCATGCACACGGTCAAGCAGTCCAGTGCCAGAGGCAGCAAAGCAACCCCAAAACATCAGGGAACCTCCGCCATGTTTGACTGTAGGGACCGTGTTCATTTCTTTGAATGCCTCTTTTTTTCTCCTGTAAACTCTATGTTGATGCCTTTTCCCAAAAAGCTCTACTTTTGTCTCATCTGACCAGAGAACATTCTTCCAAAACGTTTTAGGCTTTTTCAGGTAAGTTTTGGCAAACTCCAGCCTGGCTTTTTTATGTCTCGGGGTAAGAAGTGGGGTCTTCCTGGGTCTCCTACCATACAGTCCCTTTTCATTCAGACGCTGATGGATAGTACGGGTTGACACTGTTGTACCCTCGGACTGCTGGGTAGCTTAAACTTGTTTGGATGTTAGTCGAGGTTCTTTATCCAACATCCGCACAATCTTGCGTTGAATTCTCTTGTCAATTTTTCTTTTCCGTCCACATCTAGGGAGGTTAGCCACAGTGCCATGTGCTTTAAACTTCTTGATGACACTGCGCACCGTAGACACAGGAACATTCTGGTCTTTGGAGATGGTCTTCTTTCTTTTCTCCATGCTCAATGTGGTACACACAAGGACCCAGGACAGAAGTTGAGTCAACTTTAATCCATGTCAACTGGCTGGAAGTGTGATTTAGTTATTGCCAACACCTGTAAGTTACAAGTGCTGTTAATTACACAAATTAGAGAAGCATCACATGATTTTTCAAACAGTGCCAATACTTTTGTCCACCCTCTTTTTTATGTTTGGTGTGGAATTATATCCAATTTGGCTTTAGGACAAGTCTTTTTGTGTTTTTTCATTTAAGACAAATTAAATGAAGATAATAATACCAAAGAATTTGTGTTTGCAATCATTTTCAGGAAGAAACTGAGTATTATCTGACAGAATTGCAGGGGTGTCAATACTTTTGGCCACAACTGTAGGTGGTATCACCCTACGCACATTGTCCGGCCTACGCACAACACCAGCAGAGGAGGAACAATCATGTATCCTGGTGAAGTTATGAAGAACCACACAGGTTTTCACTACTTCATTAACATTTTGTTCACTCAGCTGAATGGCAGACTGGAGTACCCGCCATTTGGCACAAAGAATGCCAAAGGAACACTCCACCAGTCACCGAGCATGTGATAGGTGCAAGTTAAATATCCTGCGCCTGTGGTGAAGGTTGCGCCGGGGATATGGCCTCATGACATTGCGTGTTAACTGAAAGGCCTCATGTGCCACAAGGACATAAGGGACACATTCTTGAGTGGAGCCTGGTAGCTGGTGTGGTGGTGGTAGATCCAACTGGTTGGTGCGTAGCCGCTGAGCCATAATGGAAGTATTGAAGACTCTAGAGTCTCCCGTGCTTCCATAGGCCCCAATTTCAACAATTATAAACTTGTATTGAGGGTCAGCCACAGCCAACAATACAACAGAAAAGTATTGTTTATAATTGAAGAATTGGGAGCCAGAGTTCGGCGGCTTACGCACCCGGATATGTTTGCCATCAAGGGCCCCAATACAATTTTGAAACTGGCATTCTTCCTCAAAGTCCCTTGATATCCTCAACCAGTCTTCCATCCTGGCCTCGGGCATGATGACTTGATATAGTCTGTCCATATTTCACTACATGTTGACCTGACTATGCGAGATATGGTTGATCTTCCAATCAGAAACTCATGGTGGAGGGCAGCATAAGACAGGCCAGTGGCCAGGAAGCTGAAGAACAACAGAAAAGGATGATTGTTGAATGCACACATTTACAAAACAAACAGGTCCATACATACCAAACTTGGTAAGATTTCAGAGCAAATAACACACATCTTGCTTTGCACAATGAGTAAGTTATATTCAGTACATATTCCACATAACATTCGGGTCTGTAAGTTGAAACATATGTGGACTAAGATGAGGGCCTAAAACTTACCACAAGAAGGCAAAAATTCAAACTTTGCCCAACACATTATGAACATAGAGAATATGGTTGTGTAGTACATACCGTATTGTGAGTACAAGTCGCTCCTCTGCAGATATAGCTTTGCGCATCCTTGTGTCCTGAAAGGTTATCCCAGGGCACACTGTCTCCAAGAGTCGATCAA
The DNA here is from genome assembly GCF_039654945.1 of Dendrobates tinctorius. NCBI lineage: Eukaryota > Metazoa > Chordata > Amphibia > Anura > Dendrobatidae > Dendrobates > Dendrobates tinctorius. Next base: position 26,252,600 of record NW_027361825.1, on the reverse strand, counting down.
ATGTTGCAAGGCTCATGCAACAGTATTGGTAGAATTTGACAGGATGCTCCCGCAGAGAAGAATAGAGGCGGTGAAAATTAACTCTTGTGAGTCGTTGCCTCAAAAGTGGATGGACCCACATGCGTCTCCTCCTCCGCTGATCCACTATCACTGGGTATGGTTGGCCAATGCGGCATGACAAAAGCCAGTTGAAGAGAACCTGCTCAGTTGTGTTGAAAGTCAGACTGTTTGCCATGTTGCACATACAACACCAACACACCTCTTGAAGGCAAGGTGACAAATGGACAGAATGGAGGCTGCCACCTGTTCCTGAGCCAATAAATAGAGTGCAGGCTAATGATTTAAATAGTTAGCAGGCCTCAAAACCGTTAAATGTCCATTTTGCAAGGCTGCGAGAAAATCTCGCCATACGAATTGCATACGGATGCTTACATGCGCAAAATACGCAACCGCACCTTGCTTACGGATGACATACGGAGCACTGTTTAGGGGTCATTCATCCGTATTACGCCTGTAAACTACGGACCGTATTTTGATCGGTTAGTGTGACCCCGGCTTTACATAGTCAAACACACTAGTTTCACTCTCCAATTGTCTAAGGTTATTCAAAGACATTTGTTCTTTAATAGAAGTCATGAAAACCCTATTGTGTGAACTGCGCAAACCACTTGCAGCAGGAAGATCATCATGTTCATGAACCATTTCAGTATCAAAATGCACTTTTAGAGTTAAATTAAGTGCAAATGATTCACATCAAGAATAGTATCATAAAGATTAACCCCTTAACCCCCAAGGGTGGTTTGCATGTTCATGACCGGGCCAATTTTTACAATTCTGACCACTGTCCCTTTATGAGGTAATAACTCTGGAACGCTTCCATGGATTCTGGTAATTCTGACAAAGTTTTCTAGTGACATATTGTACTTCATGCTAGCGGTAAAATTTCATTCATGTAACTTGCTTTTATTTGTGAAAAAAATTGAAATTTGGTCAAAATTTTGAAAATTTCGCAATTTTCCAGCTTTGAATTTTTATGCCCTTAAATCACAGAGATACGGCACACAAAAAACTTAATAGGTAACATTTCCCACATGTTTACTTTACATCAGCACAATTTTGGAACCCAAATTTTTTTTTCTTAGGAAGTTATAAGGGTTAAAAGTTGACCAGCGATTTCTCATTTTTGCAACACCATTTTATTTTTACGGACCACATCACATTTGAAGCTACTTTGAGGGGTCTATATGATAGAAAATACCCAAAAGTGACACTATTCTAAAAACTGCACCCCTTAAGGTGCTCAAAACCACATTTAAGAAGTTTATTAACCCTTCAGATGCTTCACAGGAATTTTTTGAATATTTTAAAAAAAATGAACATTTAACTTTTTTCACAAAAAAATACTTCAGGTTCAATTTTTTTTATTTTACCAAGGGTAACAGGAGAAGTTGGACTGAAAAAGTTATTGTGCAGTTTGTCCTGAGTACGCTGATACCTGATATGTTGTGGGAACCACTGTTTCGGCGCATGGCAGAGCTCAGAAGGGAAGGAGCGCCGTTTGACTTTTTCAATGCAAAATTGGTTAGAATTCAGATCGGACGCCATGTCACGTTTGGAGAGCCCCTGATGTACCTAAACAGTGGAAACCCCCCACAAGTGACCCTATTTTGGAAACTAGACCCCCCAAAGGAACTTATCGAGATATGTGGTGAGAACTTTGAATCAACAAGGGCTTCATAGAAGTTTATAACATACAGCCGTACAATTAAAAAATCATATTTTTTCCACAAAAATGATCTTTTCACCCTCAATTCTTATTTATCCAAGGGTAACAGGACCCTAAAAGTTATTGTGCAATTTGTCCTGAGTATGCTGATACCCCACATGTGGGGTAAACCACTATTTAGAGCTCGGAAGGGAAGCAGCGCCATTTGACGTTTTTGGCTGGAATTGTTATCGGACACCATGTCGCGTTTGGAGAGCCCCTGATGTACCAAAACAGTGAAAACCCCCCACAAGTTACACCATTTTGAAAACTAGACCCCCCAAGGAACTTATCTAGATGTGTGGTGAGCACTTTGAACCCCCCAGTGCTTCACAGAAGTTTATAACGCCCGGGCGTGAAAATAAAAAAATCGTATTTTTTCCACAAACATGATCTTTTAGTCACCAATTTTTTTTATTTTCCCAAGGGTACCAGGAGAAATTAGACTCCAAAAGTTGTTGTCCAAGTTGTCCTGAGTATGCTGATACCCCATATGTGGGAGAAAACTACTGTATGGGCACACGTCAGGGCTCGGAAGGGAAGTAGTGACGTTTTGGAATGCAGACTTTGATGGAATGGTCTGTGGGTGTCATGTTGCTTTTGGAGAGCCCCTGATGTACCTAAACAGTGGAAATCAACCACAAGTGACCCCATTTTGGAAACTAGACCCCCTAAGGAACTTATCTAGATGTGTGGTGAGCACTTTGAACCCTTTTAGTCCCCTTTTTTTATTTTCCCAAGGGTACCAGGAGAAATTGGACCCCAAAAGTTGTTGTACAGATTCGTTTTTTATTCATTTCATTGTGCATTCAGTGCATATATGGGTGTGATCGCCCTCTTTCTGAGCTGGGAAAACCATCCTGTCTGGCCTATGCCAGATTATGGTGGGATCATAATTCATTAAATGGCTACTTGGAAAGAGCCATGATTCCTAGAGGCTTGAGATTAAAAAAATACTCCACTACTACATATGGAGATGCCTTTTAGAAGAAATGGGATAACATCTTAAGTGATTGTTCCCTGAGTCTGATTAAACTTATTGGGGAGGAAGAAAATATAGAGCTGTCCAAACTGAATGATGAGGACATAGAAAAATTAAAAAATGCAATCAAGGAATCGCAATCTTCAGAGGACTTTTCTAAGTTTCAAGAACGTGTTCAGAAGAACTTGAAAAAGGAAGAAAATGATATTATTGCTATTAAAAAAAGGAAATTCCAACAGGATCTGGATGATTATAAAAATGATAAAGTGTATAATTGGACTAGTAATCCTTCTTCTATTGTAAGAAAACAGAAACCATGGTTTAAAAAATCTAAAGTTTCTTTTAGAAAAAATCCGGACATTTTGGATACCACCTTTGGAGAAACATCAGGTGACTCCACAGATACATCTACCACCTCTACCAACACGTTGTCTTCCTGGAAAAATAATAAAAAAGGCTCCTCCAATAAAAACATGCATAAAGAAAAACAGTGTCAAGAAACGGGCAAAAAAACGCAGAAGAGGAGGAAGAAAACATAAATCCAAGAGGTTTTCATATGAGAATCAGAAATAACAAAACAAGTTAAATATTCCGGTGTTTAACTTATCCAGTTATATTCTGTCTGAGTCTCAAATTGCTCTCCTCTCCAAAGGTCTGGGGTTTTCTCCTACTAATAAATTTAATCTTTATGATACTATTCTTGATGTGAGTCGTTTTGCACGTAATTTAACTCTAAAATTGCATTTTGATACTGAAATGGTTCATGAACATGATGATTTTCCTGCTGCAAGTGGTTTGCGCAGTTCACACAATAGGGTTTTCATGACTTCTTTTAAAGAAAAAATGTCTTTGAATAACCTTAGACAATTGGAGAGTGAAACTAGTGTGTCTGACTATGTTAATCTTAATGACACTTTTGACGTGTGTTTTTCTGATTATTACCCTGTGAAATCGAGACCAGCTGCACTGGATTTTTTTCAGGAGGCTATAGAGAATGACTTAATAAATCTTAGTAAAAATCTGGAGAAAAACAGTCACAGTTTTAATCTTAGCCTTTCTGAACAGAAATCCATTGCTGAGCTTCAAGACAACTCTGACCTCCTTGTTCTGCAAGCAGATAAAGGAGGCGCTGTTGTGACTATGAATGCCGGTCTTTACAAGAAACTTAACCTGCAGGATTTGGAGGATATGAGTACTTATATTGAGTTGAGACAGGATCCTACATCAGATTTTAATAAAAAAATGAATGTCTTGTAACATGAAGGGCTAGGAACGAGTGCCATTACAAACAAAATTATGAAGTATCTGTATGTAGAGAATGCCATTATTCCAGTTTATCACTCACTTCCTTCCTAAGGTTCATTATGGAAATTTTTCCTCCACCAATGAGACCTATAGTCTCTGGTATAGGTTCCTTTAGTGAAAGGCTTGGAGAATGGGTGGATAATTTTTTGAAACCTTTAGTCCCATTGACACCTAGTTTTCTTGGGGATTCCAGGGATGTTGTTGGAGTCTTGGAGAGAATACAGTGGCAGAAGAATTGTGTTTGGTTGTTATGTGATGTGGTGGGACTTTATCCCTCTATTCCACATCATATTGCTCTGAGATGCATTAGGTACTATTTACATCGGTACAGCTCATATGGCATAAACATCCAAAATGTTATTATTTCTGCAATAGAGTTTCTCCTTGAACACAACTATTTTTCATTTAACAATAGATTTTTCTTACAAACACAGGGCATTAGCATGGGAGAACTTTTTTCTCAGTCCCTTGCTAATATAGTCATGGATACATGGGAGGAAAATTTTATCTTTTGTGATGATAACCCTTATAAAGATGGTATTGTTTGGCTAGGAAGATATATTGATGATTTGGTGTTTATTTGGGATAAAAATGTTTTGGGAGATACTTTTATTAGCGATTTTTTTCAACTATCTAGATACCAATGACTACAACCTTAAATTTAACAGCTCAGTACACAATTTTTCGGCCAATTTTCTGGACTTGACTCTAACAGGTGATTTGATCACACATCAGATTAATATTTCACCATACAGAAAAAATACATATTGTAACAGTATTCTAACGGCTAATTCCAATCATCCCAAACATACTATTAAAAACATTCCTCTTGGTGAACTGATTCGGCTAAAAAGAAATAGCACATAAGAATCCATCTATACAAAAGAAGCGGACTTAGCCTGCACCAGATTAAGTGAACAAGGTTATCCCAGTTATTATTTGGAAAGAGCAAAAAAACTGGTAGATAATATGGATAGAGCCCATTTGCTGTACCCTAAAAATAAAAAGACAAAATGCAATAATATTGGTAATGGTTCAAATAAAGTTACTTTTACTACATCTTTTAGTCCCCAGTATCATAATATTGTTGTGATCATTAAGAAATATCTGCCCATTCTGTGTCAAATCTTAAAAACACTGGTAGATAGTGAATCTATTTTGTTTGTTGCAAAACGTGCCCCCACTCTAAAAACCCCGTCACACATAGATCGCTGATCTGTCACATCACAGATCGCTGTGACAGATCAGCGATCTGTCACAGGCAGTACTGGAGGCTTCCTCATGCCGGCGCTTTGCAGGCATGAGGAAGCCGACTCCCTGCAGGCCCGCCCCTGACACATAGTGCCGGGTGTCAGCTGTGACAATCAGCTGACACCCGGCCGCAATCAGCGGCGCTCCCCCCGTGAGCGCCGCTGAACTAGCTAGACGTACTATTCCGTCCTTGGGACTTAGGTCCCAGGTCACATGGACGGAATAGTACGTCTAATGTAGGAAAGGGGTTAAACTATCAACTATCATTTTGTTCACCATATCCGCTAAATATTTTTCGAACATTTCTAACATTTATATCCTCAAATATTTATTAAACATTTTCACCCATTATTAAACATCTTCAAACATTGGTGCGCCCCCTTCCTTTGCGGGAAGCACCCCCATACATCCCTTCCGCCTCAGGAGAAAAGGCTTCTTTCCCTGAGGGGACGCGGAACAGGCCCCATGCTGTGCAACCATGCACAGTAGTCCCGGCAGTTCGTTTTTCAGCAGTGCTCCGAGCCGTCTACTGATGGCTTATTTTCCCGCCTGCAAAAGGAACTCCACAGCCATGGGGCCCCCAGGAAGTCTGGCAGTCCCCAGGCCCTGACTGTCCTCTGTGCTCGCAACCCACAAGTCCGCCTCCCCTTTACGGGGTTCTGTGCTCTTCTGGGTATTCGATCACGGCCACTGCATAGTAACCGCGGGGACAGTACTCTTTATAAAAGGATACCCAGTCCCCCATCCGCAGGGCCCTCCCATGCTTAATGGAGGCTGCATTAAGGTAGACTTTGTGGCCAGTTTCCATTTCCTTAATAAATCCGTAGCCACGTTCAACATTCATGTAAATGAGCTGCCCGTAGCACAAGGGAACAGGCATGGCAGCCTCTCCTTTCTCACACAGCAGTGCCCAGACTTCCTGCTTCTTGGCCTTCTTTTTGGAGATGATGTCAGCGACCCAGACGGCCCCCGTAGGCCGCGGATCCGTCGGGTGCCAGGGACGCTGGATGAGGGGAGGCCGGGCGGGGAGGCTGAGGCTCAGGGGCACGAATCTTGGGCCTGGCACCCTCTTGGGCCGGTGATGTGGGCCCGGCCTGTGGTGATTCGGGATGGGCCGCGGACGCACTCACATCCCCCAGAGCTGCAGCTTCTGTCGCGTCGGACCACAGCTCCCGCAGGAACTAATGCATCCAGCGGCCGGGGTCTCTGTGGTGTCACCAGCCTCCTCCGGTTTGATGGATTCGGTGCCACCAGCCTCTGCCTGTGGGAATTCCATCGCCATTCCTCCGCTGCTCCCAGTCCCGTCATCTGGGGTGCGCTGCTGATCATCATCCCGGCGTCTGGCAGGACCGGCCTCCAGGCCCGATGGTTCCGCAGGGAGCGTCAGTGGCAGTTCTTCCAGTGGCTGCCTCGGCACGGCCTGCGCTGCGGGCGGGCACCCCTCCACCTCCGGCTCCGCAGGTCCAGCCGTCGGCAGCTCCAGCCGTCGGCAGCTCCAGCTTGGTCCGGGGTTCTTCTTCCTGGGTAAGTGCCTGATACACCGGCAGTGACTCCCAGGCGCAGGTAACCCGACGGGCCTCGATCTCCAGTCGCCATCTCCACTCCATACGTCCAAGGCCATGGCAGCTGCAGCGTTGCATCGTGTCAGATTTCCCAGAGCTCAATGGTGCTAGGCAGCCACACCCAGTCTGTTCAACAGTGTCTCTCCCGTTCCAGGGTAGGGCCTCCGTCAGCCCCTCCACCCATTTTCCAGCGTTCAGAGGGAAAGGACGCTTGTCACTTGATGTACACCACTCCCCCCAGGGGTGGGCCCGGCTTAGTTGACCCAGGCAGTCCATTTTGGCGCCAAACTCCTCCATCCCGACGGCCGCCATGTTGTTGTTTTGCAAAAGTCACTGTTGCCTTTTCTGATCTAATCCGTGTCTTTTAGTCATAGTCCAAATTGTAATCCACTCCAGCACAATTTTCAACCCACTCAGCTCGGGTCCTTTGAATCTTCCAGCGTGGTCTCACCGCCTGAGTTGGGCAGTGATGATCCTGCTGACTACACCACTTGTAGGATCGTGTGCCGACCGGGGGGTGTTCCCTACAGCACACACTCCATACTCCCGATGCAGCCACTGGTCCCTTCCCGTAAATAAAGAATTGTGCACCACACATATACATTTGCCTTTTTACAATCAGACAGGTCCACGTATCAGTCCATTCCCCTACATAAGGGCTGACTGTGGCTGGGCTGATGTATATACAGGGGCTGGCTGTGGCTGGGCTGATGTATATATAGGGGCTGGTGGCTGGCTGGGCTGATGTATATACAGGTGCTGGCTGTGGCTGAGCTGATGTATATACAGGGGCTGGCTGTGACTGAGCTGATGTGTATATACAGAGGCTGGAGGCTGGCTGAGCTGATATATATACAGGGGCTAGCTGGGCTGATGTATATACAGGGGCTGGGGGCTGGCTGGACTGATGTATATATAGGGGCTGGCTGTGGCTGGGCTGATGCATATACAGGGATTGGGGGCTGGCTGTGGCTAGGCTGATGTATATACAGGGACTGGCTGGGCTGATGTATATACAGGGGCTGGCTGGGCTGATGTATATACAGGGGCGGGGGGTTGACTGGGCTGATGTATATACAGGGGCTGGGGCTGGCTGAGCTGATGTATATACATGAGCTGGGGGCTGGCTGTTGCTGGGATGATGTATATACAGGGGCTAGGGGCTGGCTGAGGCTGGGATGATGTATATACAGGTGGTGCTGGGTTCAGTGGGCTGGGGCTGGACCTGGTGATGATGTATATAAAGGTGGTGCTGGGCTCAGTGGACTGGGGCTGAACCTGGTGATGATGTATATACAGGTGGTGCTGGGCTCAGTAGGCTGGGGCTTGACCTGGTGATGATGTATATACAGGTGGTGCTGGGCTCAGTGGGCTGGGACTGGACCTGGTGATGATATATATACAGGTGGTGCTGGGATCAGTGAGCTGGGACTGGTGATGATATATACAGGTGGTGCTGGGCTCAGTGGGCTGGGACTGGTGAGGATATATACAGGTGGTGGGCTGAGTGGGCTGGGGCTGGTGATGATGTATATACAGGTGCTGGGCTGAGTGGGCTGAGGCTGGTGCTGATATATATGCAGGTGCTGGGCTTAGCGGGCTGGGGCTAGTGATGCTGTATATACAGGTGCTGGGCTTAGTGGGCTGGGGCTGGTAACGATGTATATACAGGTTTGGGGCTCATTATACTGTATGGAGCAGTTTCATTCACTTTTTCATTCCAAAGTTTTACAACCTGAATAACCATGGCTTGCCCCCCTAGTTTTGATCTTGGGTGCGCCCATGAGGTCCAACATTATGTTCCTCCACTAGTATACCGTGAAAGTCAATGAATAGTATTAATGAGAAGTAATAACCTAGGAGACCACTTGGTACCTTTACATTATTATAGTTATTTACCATCATTGGTAATAAATATATAAATGCACAGATCTTTAGCAAAGGACCTCACTCAAAGTTACTCTTTTGCCCTAATATTGTACTTAAAGAAAACCTGTCACCCCCCGGATGTATATGACCTATTAATATGGGCATACAGGTAGTAGTAATGTTACATTAGTCCTGTTATATTCTCTCTGTAAGCTAATGATTTCTTCCAAGCACCGGGGCGTGCAGTGCCTGGAAGAAATCCCGGCTTCCTTTCTTCATTATAAAATTACCCTCCCAAGTATGTCAGTTATGGTTCCGGAATCCTGCACCTGCGCTCTGCACTCCCTCAAAAATAAATACCTCTTCTCCCTTCTATGGGCACTGCATTAAGGGATATTCTGTGCAGGCGCCAGCAAGCTACTGTGAAAATAATAATAATACATTTTATTTCTATAGCGCCGACATATTCCGCAGCACTTTACATTTCAGAGGGGATCTGTACAGACAATAGACATTACAGCATAACAATAATCACATAGATTATAACAAATACCAAGAGGAATGAGGGCCCTGCTCGCAAACTTACAGTCTATGAGGAAAGAGGTAGACACGAAAGGTGGGTGGTAACAGTTTCCCTGATTGTTTGGACCAGCCATATTGTTAAGTGTGTAACAGTACAGACACAGAGGGCTAATGGATGCATAAAGCATGTGGGAACATGATGCGGGAACTGGTCATGGTAAAACTTTTGGCTGTGCCACACAGGGATAGATTAGGTTAATGTGTTAAGGCGATAGGCCAGCCTGAATAAATGCGTTTTCAGTGCACGCTTAAAATTGTGGGGATTGGGGACTAAGCATATTGACCTGGGAAGTGCATTCCAAAGAATTGGCGCAGCACGTGTAAAGTCTTGGAGACGGGAGTGGGAGGTTCTGATTATTGAGCATGCTAACCTCAGGTCATCAGCAGAACGGAGGGCGCGGGTAGGGTGGTATACTAAAACAAGGCAGGAGATGTAGGGTGGTGCTGAGCCATGGAGGGCTTTGTGGGTGAGGGTACTAAGTTTATACTGAATTCTGGAGTGGATGGGTAGCCAGTGTAATGACTGGCACAAGGTAGAGGCATCGGTGTAACGATTGGTGAGGAATATGATCCTGACTGCATTCAAGACAGATTGGAGAGGGGAGAGTTTGGTAAGAGGGAGACCGATTAGTAGAGAGTTACAATAGTCGAGACGAGAATGAATAAGAGAAATAGTAAGAGTTTTTGCAGAGTCAAAAGTAAGAAAAGGTCGAATTCTAGAAATGTTTTTGAGGTGCAGATGACAAGAGCGTGCCAGTGATCGAATGTGGGGGGCAAAGGAAAGCTCAGAATCAAGTATGACCCCAAGACAGCGGGCATGTTGCTGGGAAGTAATAGTGGAACCACACACAGAAATGGCAATGTCGGGTATAGGTACATTAGTAGCGGGAGGAAACACAAGGAGTTCAGTCTTTGACAGGTTCAGTTTCAGATATAGTGAGGACATGATGTTAGACACAGCGTTTAGACAATTGCCGGTGTTTTCTAGAAAGGCTGGCATGATGTCAGGAGAAGAAGCGTATAATTGGGTGTCATCAGCATAGAGATGGTACTGGAAACCAAATCTACTGATTGTTTGACCAATAGGGGCAGTGTACAAGGAGAAGAGGAGGGGGCCTAGAACCGATCCTTGAGGAACCCCAACAGTAAGGGGAAGGTGAGAGGAGGAGGAACCGGCAAAAGATACAGTAAAGGAGCGGTCAGAGAGATAGGAGGAGAACCAGGAGAGAACGGTGTCCTTGAGGCCAATGGAGCGGAGCATAGTGAGGAGGAGCTGATGATCCACAGTGTCGAATGCTGCAGAGAGATCCAAGGGAATTAGCATGGAGTAATGACCATTTGATTTAGCCGTCATATGCAAGAATAAGGTGCTCTCCCCACTTCCTCCTTGCATAGTCATTGCTAGGAAGTTAGGAGCTATGTAAACATAGTGATGACTAGAGTTGAGCGACTTTTGGTTTTTTAGGGTCGAGTTTCGTTTCGTGAAACCCGACTTTTCCAAAAGTCGGGTCGAGCAAGATCGGCCGACTATAGGGAAAAGTCAGGGACGTCCCGAAACACGAAACCCAATGTAAGTCAATGGGGAATAAAAGTCGGCAGTGAGAGGACAGAAAAAACACACCTACAGTGCCCATTTGAATGCCAAAAGCATCAATTCTTCTTACTTAAGCTTGTCAACCTTAATTAACTTCATAATACAAGTTACGCACTGAAAAATGGGGGTTATTTGGCTAAAGTTGTGGGGGGTTAGGGCTGGCTCCAGGTTTTCATGTGCCCTGGGCAAAAGAGCGCCCCTTTAACACATACCACAACTCATCATGCTCCGATACGGCAGAGAAATAGCGGTATAGTACAATGAAAAATACTTCACTTTTTACATCTCATGACAAGGCCCATCTATTTCTCCATACAGAATCATTGGTCCCATATAATGTTTGAAACAGTATATGATGAGCTCCACATAATGCTACAGTATATGTTGCTCCCCATGGATGAAGCTCCACTGTCTTATGGGCCCAAATAATGCTCCAAACATAATGGGCCCCATTTCTAATGCTCTAGTGTATAATGGGCCCTGTAAATGCTGCTCCAGTGTCTGATGTCCACCTTTGGAATGTTCCAGTGTATGGTGGGCCCCATCTATCATTCTCCAGAGTATAGTGCTCCCCAAAAATTGCTGTCCCAACATTGAAAACAATTAAATAAGTCTCCTCGCTAGGGAATCCCTGTACTAGTCTGGACTCCTCGTCGTTCCCATCTTCCATTTCACTGCACAGTATTTCAACCTTGCAAGTGCTGTGAACCTGAGCAAGCAGGGGGGGCCCACTCGTTGGCGACGGCACTGGCACAGGGCCCCTGATAGTACGGTGGTGTCTGATGGCGGGTTGGCCGAACCTGCATTTTCATCTGCAGCTTCCTCTTTGTCACCGTGTAAGATGGAACTGTATATGGGAAGGGTAACCTGAGTTTTATCAGGGTCAGATTCAGGCCGTGTAGCGTGCGAGGGGAATGTAGTGGTCTGGGTCAATGTACCAGCAGATTCATCGAGCAGTGGCTGGGCATCAGTGCACTTGTGTCGCCCCCAGGAGTACGGTCGCCACAGTGGCATTACCTTCCTCCTAGGGAGTGTGATGTCATGCTTGGGAGCAACGAAGGATCTCTCTAGCAGGTTAACTGATTGGGCGGCGTTATTCCCACGAGTCATGACCCTCCAAACAGCGTTCATGAAGGCAAAGTGTTTGTTTTACGTGGGCAGTATGGTTGCAAAGCTGAACCTTAAAGGAATGTCCAGAAGGGCACCATCAGGAGTGGAGCATACGGCGTAATTTGACTCAACACGGGCAACCTCAACCATCAAGCAACAAAAAAGATGCACACATTGCAAGCTTAATTCCGTTAGCGAACGAGACTCCGTCATGCCCCACGGTCCGAGTCCGGCTTACTAGAGGGACACGTGAGGCTCTGGCACATGAGATTGGCCAATAACTGGTGTGTCATGCCTTTACATGTCCGTGGCTGCATGTGCGCTACACTGAAAAGGCCAGCGTTTGTCGCTTACTGTGCAGATAACCCGCTGAACAACGTTAGTGATGGGGATCTGTGATTACAATTATTACCCGCGAACAATGATTTCCCAGTAAATGCAGGTCAACCGCAGTTCCGGAATTAGGCCTAACCATCATTCCTGAAAAAATGAAAAACTTACGTGTGCAAACCACAGGTGCTGTAGCTTGCTTAACAGCTCGCCAGCCGTTCTCAGGCCCAGTATGGATTGCACGTGATTGCACAAAGGTGAGAAAGGGTACCGTATCCCCGGATAACATGTATGGATAGCATAGTGTACACATTCAAAATATATGTCTATAGATCAGGAGGCAGGCTCAAACGGTGTCAGGCACAGCATGGATTTGACGGCCCAGACTACACAGCGGAGGAGCAGGGAGAGGTAAAGATTGCAAATGCTGGGGCCCTGCCCAAGCAAGGGGGGCCCACTCGTGGGCGTCGGTACTGGCAGGCACTGGGCCCCTCATAGTACGGCGGTGTGTCTGACGGCGGGTGTGCACCACCACCGTCAGAGACACTTGATTGCACTATGAGGGACCCTGTGCCAGTGCCCGCGCCCAAGAGTCGGCCTACCCACCTGTCCAGGGCAACTGCACTCGCACGGTGTCGTGCGCTAGGTGGTGACCCCGGCCATGGGGGGGGGAGGCAGCCCAGTTATGGAGTTTTAGAAAGTGGCATATGTTCATATGTTGGACATTCAGCTGATGCAAAAGGCGAAATAGGTCAAGTCCCAGGAAGAGGTGGACCAAAGCAAGCCATTTTTCTGTCACCCTATGTGTCATCAGGGGAAGGTGGGACAAAATCCTTGGAAACCCATGCATGGTTCATTTTAATGAAGGTTAGATCATCCACATTTTGGGTTGACAGACGGGTCCTTTTTTCTGTCAGGATTGATCCAGCTGCACTGAAGACTCTTTCCGATAGCACACTTGCAGCTGGGCAAGCGAGCTCCTGTAAGGCATATTGTGCCAATTCAGGCCAGGTGTCCTGTTTAGCGGCCCAATAGTCAAACGGGAATGACCTGTGTGGGAGAACATCGATATGGGAGGAAAAGTAGTTTGTAACCATAGTTGACAACTGCTGTCTCCTGTCACTTTCCATCGATGCAGTATTACCAGTTGTGTGAGCGGTACTTGAAAAATCAGTCCACAACATTGTCATGAAACCCCTGTCTCCAACGCCACTTCTGCTGTGTGCACCACGAACACCTCTGCCAAGCTGCCCCCGGCCCGTACGGCTCGTGTGAGAACCATCACCACTGCTGTGTGCTGGGAATGCCTCAAGCAACAGATTTACCAGAGTTGCTTGTTTATTAGCCAATAATAGGTCATGGTTCTCCTGTGGCATGATGTTTTGTAATTTGCCTTTATAGCGTGGATCCAGGATGCTGGCCAACCAGTAGTCATCATCGTTCATCATTTTGGCAATGCGGGGGTCCCTTTTTAGGATCTGCAAGGCATAATCTGACATGTGGGCCAATGTTCCCGGTGTCAATGATGCACTGCGAGTGCTGGTTGGAGGAGCACTTTCTGGCAAATCCACATCCCTCCAGTCACGCACAAACCCTGTACCAGACCTTGCCATGCCAACATTTTCACTTGCCCCACGAGATGCATCCTCCTCCCCTAAGTAATCATCCCCATCATCATCCTCCTCCTCTTCTTCGTCCACCTCGTCCAGGAGAGGTCCCTGAGCAGACAATGGCTGAATGTCATCAAGGATTCCCTCCTCGTCAACATTGGCTGCAGACGCCTGCTCCTTAAGGTGCGTCAAAGTTTGCATGAGCAGACGCATAAGTGGGATGCTCATGCCTAGGATGGCGTCGTCTGCGCTTACCAGCCGTGTGCATTCCTCAAAACAATGAAGGACTTTACAGAGGTCTTTCAGCTTCGACCACTGCACACCTGTCAACTCCATGTCTGCTCTCAAAGTGCCTGGCCGTGTATCCTCCCACAAATGCATTATGGCCTGCCTTTGCTCGCACAGCCGCTCAACCATGTGCAGGGTGGAGTTCCACCTTGTTGCAATGTCGATAATGAGGCGGTGGTTGGGAAGGTGGAGCAATCGCTGCAGCTTCTGCATACGAATGGAGTGTACAGGCGACCGGCGGATGTGCGCGCACAGTCTTCGCACCTTCTGGAGCAGGGCTGTTAACTCCGGATAATTATTGAGGAAGCACTGCACCACCAGGTTCAAGGTGTGAGCCAAGCAAGGTATGTGGCTGAGTTTTGAAAGGGCTATGGCTGCCACAAAATTACGGCCGTTATCACTAACTACCTTGCCTGCCTCAAGATGTACACTGCCAAGCCATGACTCAGTTTGTCGCTTCAAGTACTCGGCCAGCACCTCGGCGGTGTGTCTGTCGCCCAAACACATCATCTGCAACACAGCCTGCTGACGCTTTCCACTAGCTGCTCGATAGGGGGACACCTCGTGTGCAACAGTGGCAGCTGCAGATGGAGTGCTCGTACGACTGCGCTCTGTGGACGAGCTTTCGCTTCTGGAGGAGGAGGAGGGTCGAACACCTACAGCCAACTGTTTCCTATACCGTGGGCTAGGCAGCACTGTCCCACCACCGCTGTCCCCTGTGGACCCTGCATCCACCACATTAACCCAGTGGGCAGTGATGGACACGTAACGGCCCTGGCCATGCCGACTGGACCATGCATCAGTTGTGAGGTGCACCTTTCCACTCACTGACTGCTTGAGTGCATGGACAATGCAGTCTTTCACATGATGGTGGAGGGCTGGGATGGCTTTGCGAGAGAAGAAGTGGTGACTGGGTAGGTCATAGCGTGGTACTGCATAGGCCATGAGTTCGCGGAAAGCTGCGCTTTCCACCAACTGATAGGGCATCATCTCAAACGAGATTAGTTTGGCAATGTGGGCGTTCAAACCCAGTGTACGCGGATGAGAGACTGAGTACTTTCTTGACCTACTCATAGTGTCTGGGAGGGTGAGCTGGACTTGAGAGCTGCATATGGTGGAAGTAGCGGTGGACAGGGCGGACTGAGAGAGGGTTGATGATGGTGATGGAGTTGGTGTTCTTTCTGATGGCCTAGAATCAGTCTTTCGTTGATATAACAGTGGGATTCCCTGACTGCTGTGGCCTTTCAACGACACCTCAACATTTGCTGCTGTGCTAACCAGTGGGCTTACAGTGGGGGAAACAATGTAGCATTGCTGACTACCTTCATTGTGATCAGTTGCACATGTGGTACTTGAGGTTTGGTGTTGTGCCCACGCTTGCAAGTGCATGGTGGTTAAATGTCTAAGCATGCAACTGGTATTCAAATTTTTCAGATTTTTCCCTCGGCTAAAGGTCTTTGCGCACTTCTTACAGATAACCTTGGCCTGATCATGAGGATTTTGTTCAAAAAAGTGCCACACTGCACTCTTCCTACTTTGGCAGACATTTTGCGGCCTAGCACGCTGTGATCTTTTGACCCTCTGGACAAGCTGTCCAGCAACTTTTTTGATTTTTGGAACCTGTCTTTGGAGTGCTCCGTGCCTGCCAGATAACAGCTGTTGCGATGTCGATGTCTGCTGTGGATGCTCCTCATCTGAGCTATTGGAAGCAGCACCCTCTTCCCCTAATGGATGCCAATCTGGGTCAACAACTGGGTCATCCATCACCTCCTCTTCAATGTCATGTGCACCTTCCTCTGTGTCACCGTGTATGGTGGTATAGTGTGCGGGAAGGGGCACCTGAGTCTCATCAGGGTCAGAATCTGGCTCTGTACACTGCGAGGACAATGTAGTGCTCTGAGTGAATGTACCAGCAGAATAATCTATCAGTGGCTGTGCATCAGTGCACTCCATGTCAGATTCATCTTGGCCTGGGTAATTCACCATTTCACTTGATAATCCAGACATGGTATGTGAAAACAGCTCCATGGAGTAATCAGTACTATGGCCTGCGTCATCCTTCAATCTTGGTTGGGGTGAAGGACACAAGGAAAGGTGTGGTTCATGAACATGAGCCTCCAATGACGACTCAGTGCTTTTATTTTTTACAACTTCAGAAGAGGAGGCGATAGAGCTGGAGGCTGAGTCAGCAATGTAAGACAAAACTTTTTCCTGCAGCTCTGGCTTTAAAAGCGGTTTGCCAACTCCTAGAAAAGTAAGCCTTCGAGGCCTTGTGGAGCCAGACGATGACACAGGCTCAACACCTCCTGCATTCGGTCCTATTTTGCTTTTGCCACTACCATCAGATCCACCACCAACACCATCATTACCAGCTGGCAACCCCCGCCCAATTCCACGGCCTCTTCCACCAGACTTCCTCATTTTTGGTAGAAATGTAGACAAAATCCAACAAACTATATACTAATGTACAACAAGGTACAAGGTGTCTATAGGACAGGGGAGATTTTGAATTTCTGCACACACTTGTGGACACTGGACACTTTTGGATTGTGTGAGGCCCACTGAATATCACAGCGCTATGTCACAGGCTCGATGGCACAGGTGTGAAAAAAGTGACTACAGGATAACGGAGATTTTGAATTTCTGCACACACTAGTGGACACTGGACACTTTTGGATTGTGTGAGGCCCACTGAATATCACAGCGCTATGTCACAGGCTCGATGGCACAGGTGTGAAAAAAGTGACTACAGGATAAGGGAGATTTTGAATTTCTGCACACACTAGTGGACACTGGACACTTATGGATTGTGTGAGGCCCACTGAATATCACAGCGCTATGTCACTGGCTCGATGGCACAGGTGTCAATAAAGTGACTACAGGATAACGGAGATTTTGAATTTCTGCACACACTAGTGGACACTGGACACTTATGGATTGTGTGAGGCCCACTGAATATCACAGCGCTATGTCACAGGCTCGATGGCACAGGTGTGAAAAAAGTGACTACAGGATAACGGAGATTTTGAATTTCTGCACACACTAGTGGACACTGGACACTTTTGGATTGTGTGAGGCCCACTGAATATCACAGCGCTATGTCACAGGCTCGATGGCACAGGTGTGAAAAAAGTGACTACAGGATAAGGGAGATTTTGAATTTCTGCACACACTAGTGGACACTGGACACTTATGGATTGTGTGAGGCCCACTGAATATCACAGCGCTATGTCACTGGCTCGATGGCACAGGTGTCAATAAAGTGACTACAGGATAACGGAGATTTTGAATTTCTGCACACACTAGTGGACACTGGACACTTATGGATTGTGTGAGGCCCACTGAATATCACAGCGCTATGTCACAGGCTCGATGGCACAGGTGTGAAAAAAGTGACTACAGGATAACGGAGATTTTGAATTTCTGCACACACTAGTGGACACTGGACACTTTTGGATTGTGTGAGGCCCACTGAATATCACAGCACTGTGTCACAGGCAGAAATTGGCTAGTGTATCACAAACTACAAGGTGTATATAGAATTGGGCAGAATAGGAATCTCCCTAGAGTGTAGGTCTGTAAGAACGGAACAAGTCCTCCACTTATCCTTCCAGAGTGACACACAGATAGCTTCACTGTGGCCGTGATAACAGCCGTTACACGGTACTGAGAGGAGTGTGCACGTACACGGCTGTCCGGTGTACGTAAAATTGTCAAGCTCCGTGTTTTTTAAGTATACGGACTGACACACGCTGTCTCTCTATAGTTTTGAATGTGATCAAACAGCAAATATATTTAACTGTTTGAAAGCTAGACAAAACTAGAAGGTGCAGGTCTGTAAGAACGGAACATGTCCTCGACTTATTCTTACAGAGTGACACACCGATAGCTTCACTGTGGCTGTGATAACAGCCGTTACACGGTACTGTGTGAGGAGTGTGCACCGCTGTATGGTGTGAAAAAATGCACGCTCAGTACCTCAGCAGGACAAAAAAAAAATTGGGATTGCTTTTAAAAAAGCAGTTTGCAGAGCAGTGGGTAAACAGCAATGCAGCCGTCAGGAAGCCTTAGAAGGCAGCCTAACAACCAACACCGCTGATCCAGCAAAATATAGCCTCCCCTTGCACTGCACACACAGTGACTGGTGTGTTGTACAGGCAAAATCGCTAGCAGCAGAAGCAGTTTTTGGTGCCTTCTTCCCTGCCTAACGCTCTCCCTACAGAATCAGCAGCAGCAGCAGCTCTCCCTATTCTGAGATCAGCATGAGGAACATGGCGGTCGGCGTGCACGCCCTTTTATACCCCCTGTGACGCCCACCAAAGCAAGCCAATCACTTGCATGCCCTTCTGAAAGATGGTGGTGACCCCTGCCTATGTCATCACGTTGCCCACAGTGTCCGTGGATCCTGATTGGCTGAAAAAGAGCGCAAAACAAACTTTTGAAACGCGACTTTGGCGCGTAAGTCGCCGACCTCGTGGCCGACCTCATCCTAGGGTCGGGTTTCGTTTCATGAAACCCGACTTTGCCAAAAGTCGGCGACTTTTGAAATTTTTCGATCCGTTTCGCTCAACTCTAGTGATGACTATGCAGGGAGGAAGTGGGGAGAGCCTCTTATCGGCGTGCATACTGTAGGTCACTGGAGTGGAAGTCACAGTGCCTGCACAGAAAATCCCTGAATGCAGGGCCCATTGAAGGGAAGAAAAGGTATGGAATTTTGAGGGAGTGCAGGGCGCAGGCGCTGGATTCCGGGGCCATAACTGATGTGCATGGGAGGGGGTAGTATTATAATGAGGACAAGAGGCAGGGTATTTTTCCAGACTCTGTACGCCTCAGAGCCTGGAAGAAATCATTAGCATAAAGACAGAATATAAGATTTCTCAACAAGACCACTAATATGAGGCAGACAGGTAGGACCAGTGTAACATTTCTATTACCTGTATGTCCATATTAATAGGTCATATACATCCCGGTGGGTGACAGATTCCCTTTAAAAAGGAATTTGTCTCTCAAAGCTTTAATGCTTTCATTGTTCAAAGCTCTTAAACGTCCGAAAACTTTTTTGTATTTTCCTTGTCAATATAGAGATTAATGGTTGTAGTTTTGAAACGTTTTGTTCTAAAGGTGTTTGTTCTGGACAAACTAACCTGCCCTTGAATGGGGACTGTTGACAAATTTGAGTTCACCTTTTAATGCACTGAAGTTTCGGTGATAATTTTAGCTATTCACAACTGTTGGAGTGGCTGGGAACATGGTAGCTGAACTAAGCACATGGACATTTTAAATAATTGTTGAAAGTTTCCAAATATTTGCACTGTGCCAGAGCTTGTTCATTTTTTACAGAGGGTCCTCTTACAGGTGAAGATAAGTTTGTGAAAGCAACCGCTGATCAAACTTGTAACTTTTTGAAAGACGTATTTCTATTGAGCAATAATCCAAATTTTTTTCATAAGATCCTACATTACTGATTATCGGCAAATAAACATACAAATTGCTTTCTCGTATATAGTTTTTAATACCTTCATAACTATCAGCACCATTGGCAGCTCATTACCCCATGCCATTGAAAATATGATGCTGTATAGGAACATAGGATTGTTCTGTTCTGCAGATGATCAAAGAAGATTTGCCAGACCCTGGTCCAGCGGACACATCAGTAGTCCATATGTCTCCTAGTGACTAGGGACTTTGGTCACCAATCCGATTGTTAGCACCACGCCGAATCTCTACTCTGGCAGACAAGGTCTCCAGCGTGTTGTTTCACTCACCCGCTCTGCGCTCAGTTCCTCTCTTCCTCATGCTCTGCATTTTCCTGGAAAGGGTGTACCAGGACCGTGTAATATCCCACTCCTTTCTTTAGTATAAATAATCTTTGCGCTTATACTTGTATAAATGTACATATACTTGTTCTGCTATATATATTATAGTACTGACATAGGGAAAGTGCAGTACCCAAATTTAGCCACAAAATGGGGTATATTGTAGTTTTAGGTATAGCACTGTACATAGTATGGTAGAAATTCAGTATAGGAGTTTCACCTAGTAAATAGTTAAACATAGGAGGTGTCAGCTCCAACTAAGAGAGGGAGAACTTCCTCAAAGAAGTTAGTTGGACCACGGTGCCCAAACCGCCTGCACAGGCTTAAGTGCCCGGAATGATAGCAGTGACCACATAACGTTTAAGGGAGAAATCCAGCCATCCACAGCACTAGGCCAGAACAGCAGCAGGCAAGTACAGCAGAGGACCACAACAGGCTTGGAACAGCTTAAGGCAGAAACAGTAGGAGCAGGGAGATGCAGGTGGCTCCATTATGTGACAACTTATCGCATGGGCTGATGCCCTCAGATCTGGGGTAAAACGGCTGAGGGAACCCCCAGATGCAGGGAGATTGGAGCGGGAGGATGCTGTGTCAATGCAGGAGACAATACAGAAGGGCGGGTCGCTCACCATGTGGCAGCTGACTTCGGAGGCTGATACTCTCATGTCTGGGGTGAAACAGACTAGGGAATGTCTAACCGTAGCAGAGCCGAACAGGGAGGATGCTGAGGAAGCGTACAATACGGTTCAACCCAAGTACGTGCTGTGTGACAGAGACAGAAGTGCAGGGAAAGAGGAAGAAATGTGCAATGTGGAACTTGTTGTTAATGCTTTGAAAAATATTGATGTTCTGCGTAAAGAAACCAGTAAAGTTGTTCTTTTGAAAGTTGAAATGGACTGTGTCTCTATTTATGTGGAACTGTCTAAAGGGAGCCTTCAGCAACGCAGAGAGAACCCTAACGGCGCTAAAAGTGAAGCCACAGGTATGCAGAGTAATGGACACTGTTTTCATGTGATGGGAGGTCAGGGCACGACTAAACAGCTGGCCTCGGTCTTGACTATGGCCCTGACCCTCCTTCTCAAGTGTATCAACGACTTATCTCATCGACAAACAAAAGGATCAGCCATTGAAATTCCAATGACTGTTTCGCACTTTCTACTAATAATACCATTGTTTGGGGAAGAGTCAGGAGGTCCCCATTCCCATTAGATTGTTAGTCGATCCCACCATTATTAATGGGTTTGACTATCTTTAGCCTAATGTGTATTGGGGACTTTAATATCAAACTTGAAAACTTGCAAAGAGAGTAATGCCAAGTTTATACAGCACAATTATGGCCATTAAACAATTGCAATTAGCTACTTGGAAGCTGATGGTAATTTAATGGCCTGTTTAATCTGGCGAAACACTCTTCTGTGCACACAGAACAACAACCATTAGTACAATTGTTCTATGCTCAGAGAATATCAGGTTATTGGCAGCACATCACCTGTACACAATGCTGCAGATGCGCAGATTTTATGCTGAGGTGCTTAAAAAATCATCAAACCCCAAAAATGAGTGTCATTCAAACGCCAGAAAAGGCAGAAGTTCTTTAAAATCTGCAGGTCATATAGGTGGATCACAACGCCACTCCTTGGCAGTCCTAAAACAGAAAAGAAGAGGATGTGTCCTCCAATAGTTCGTATCTGTGGGTAAAACTTCCACCACAAATTGAATTTTATAATACTTACAAAAACATTTCATTAAAATAACATGTGAAAAATAGTTTCCAGGTAATTCGCCTGACTGAGTTTCGCCGAGTTATGCTTCTTCCTAGGGCATCACCTTGTACTGACTTCCAATTTCCTCTATATTGAATCATAAACATTTGCATAATGTGAAAATGTAGAAAATGTATATAATTCCAATTTCTACATATATATATAAAAAATGCATAAAAAACGCTATTTTAAATCATTTACAGTACATCAGAGGTTCATGAAATGGAAATCTCCCTTGCCTATTATGATAATCACGGACAATTATATGCTACATACTCTCGAAAACACTGAGAATAAAACCTGTCATTATTACAAAAGGATGGGTCAGCACTCTTTCAAGAGATCTTTTGACAACTTTTGGCCAAATGCAGACAGGTCTGCCATCCACAACCACAACCAACTCATTCACAAAATGGCTACGTGGCTTTCTTAGGCTATGTGTACACGTTGCGGATTCTGCTGCGTTTCTGCAGCGGTTTTGGCCCTGCAGAAACGCAGTAGTTCCGCTGACATGGTACAGTACAATGAAAGACTATGGGTTTTCAAAAACGCTGTGCTCACGCTGCAGTTTTTTCCGCGCGGTTTTGCTGCGGTTTACAAACCGCAGCATGTCAATTGTTTGGGCGGTTTCCGTAGCGGTTTCACACCTTTAACATAGTAGAGGTGTGAAACCGCAGGGCAAAACCGCAGACCAAAGCTCAGGAAAACCGCAGGTCACTTTTCCTGCGGTTTTATCTGCATTTCCGCCCGGAAAAACCCGCAGCGGAATCCGCAACGTGTGCACATAGCCTAAACCGATAGGCTTCTAAATGAGGGAATGTGACGTAATTGTAAGCCCAATAACAAAAACCCTATGATCACTCAACGACAGGTCACATGATCACATCCGCCAAACATGATTAACAAATTACCCCATTCAGTAAGGGAATCAGATACTATGCATTTCACCCCATAGGCCAACCCCAAGCCACAACTTCTCCAGGATCAGATAGACTTGCAGTCAGAATCATTTGGACCACCTGCACTTACAAATTATTAATCTCTATACTCAGAGAGTTCATCCACCTCCTTATTGTGCTGCAATGTATTTTACAAATCAGTGTACTTTATGCACTGGAGAGGAAGTGGCCGTTATTCGGTACATTTGGAAAGGATTATCTAAACTGTGTTTGCTAAAGCTAGAAGGCAAATACAAGTTTCTTAACCCCTTAACCCCCAAGGGAGGTTTGCACGTTCATGACTGGGCCAATTTTTACAATTCTGACCACTGCCCCTTTATCAGGTAATAACTCTGAAACGCTTCCATGGATCCCGGTGATTCTGACATTGTTTTCTCGTGACATGTTGTACTTCATGTTAGTGGTAAAATTTCATTCATATAACTTGCATTTATTTGTAAAAAAAATGGAAATTTGGCGAAAATTTTGAAAATTTCGCAATTTTCCAACTTTGAATTTTTATGCCCTTAAATCACAGAGATACGGCACACAAAAAACTTAATAAGTAACATTTCCCACATGTTTACTTTACATCAGCACAATTTTGGAACCTAAATTTTTTTGTTAGGAAGTTATAAGGGTTAAAATTAACCAGCGATTTCTCATTTTTGCAACACCATTTTATTTTTAGGGACCACATCACATTTGAAGCCACTTTGAGGGGTCTATATGATAGAAAATACCCAAAAGTAACACCATTCTAAAAACTGCACCCCTGATCGCACTCAAAACCACATTCAAGAAGTTTATTAACTAGAGTTGAGCGAAACGGGTCGAAAAATTTCAAAAGTCGCCAACTTTTGGCAAAGTCGGGTTTCATGAAACGAAACCCGACCCTAGGATGAGGTCGGCCACGAGGTCGGCGACTTACGCGCCAAAGTCGCGTTTCAAAAGTTTGTTTTGCGCTCTTTTTCAGCCAATCAGGATCCACGGACACTGTGGGCAAAGTGATGACATAGGCACGGGTCACCACCATCTTTCAGAAGGGCATGCAAGTGATTGGCTTGCTTTGGTGGGCGTCACAGGGGGTATAAAAGGGCGTGCACGCCGACCGCCATCTTACTTCTGCCGATCTTAGCATAGGGAGAGGTTGCTGCTGATTCTGTAGGGAGAGCGTTAGGCAGGGAAGAAGAAAAAAAAACTGCTTCTGCTACTAGCGATTGTGCCTGTACAACACACCAGTCACTGTGTGTGCAGTGCAAGGGGAGGCTATATTGTGGTGTATCAGTGGTGTTGGTTGTTGGGCTGCCTTCTAAGGCTTCCTGACCGCTGCATTGCTGTTTACCCACTGCTCTGCAAACTGCTTTTTTAAAAGCAATCCAATCTCCCTTATCCTCTAGTCACTTTTGTCACAGCTGTGCCATCGAGCCTGTGACATAGCGCTCAGATATTCAGTGGGCCTCAAAATCCAAAAGTGTCCAGTGTCCACTAGTGTGTGCAGAAATTCAAAATCTCACTTATCCTCTAGTCACTTTTGTCACAGCTGTGCCATCGAGCCTGTGACATAGCGCTCAGATATTCAGTGGGCCTCACAATCCAAGTGTGTCCAGTGTCCACTAGTGTGTGCAGAAATTCAAAATCTCACATCCTCTAGTCACTTTTGTCACAGCTGTGCCATCGAGCCTGTGACATAGCGCTCAGATATTCAGTGGGCCTCACAATCCAAAAGTGTCCAGTGTCCACTAGTGTGTGCAGAAATTCAAAATCTCACTTATCCTCTAGTCACTTTTGTCACAGCTGTGCCATCGAGCCTGTGACATAGCGCTCAGATATTCAGTGGGCCTCACAATCCAAAAGTGTCCAGTGTCCACTAGTGTGTGCAGAAATTCAAAATCTCACTTATCCTCTAGTCACTTTTGTCACAGCTGTGCCATCGAGGCTGTGACATAGCGCTCAGATATTCAGTGGGCCTCACAATCCAAAAGTGTCCAGTGTCCACTAGTGTGTGCAGAAATTCAAAATCTCCCCTGTCCTATAGACACCTTGTACCTTGTTTTACATTACTATATAGTTTGTTGGATTTTGTCTACATTTCTACAAAAAATGAGGAAGTCTGGTGGAAGAGGCCATGGAATTGGGCGGGGGTTGGCAGCTGGTAATGATGGTGTTGGTGGTGGATCTGATGGTAGTGGCAAGAGCAAAATAGGACCGAATGCAGGAGGTGTTGAGCCTGCGTCATCGTCTGGCTCCATAAGGCTTCGAAGGCTTAGTTTTCTAGGAGTTGGCAAACCGCTTTTAAAGCCAGAGCATCAGGAAAAAGTTTTGTCTTACATTGCTGACTCAGCCTCCACCTCTATCGCCTCCTCTTCTTCAGTTGTAAAAAGTAAAAGCACTGAGTCGTCATTGGAGGCTCATGTTCATGAACCACACCTTTCCTTGTGTCCTTCACCCCAACCAAGATTGAAGGATGACGCAGGCCATACTACTGATTACTCCATGGAGCTGTTTTCACATACCATGCCTGGATTATCAAGTGAAATGGTGAATTACCCAGGCCAAGATGAATCTGACATGGAGTGCACTGATGCACAGCCGCTGATGGATGATTCTGCTGGTACATTCACTCAGAGCACTACATTGTCCTCGCAGTGTACAGAGCCAGATTCTGACCCTGATGAGACTCAGGTGCCCCTTCCAGCACACTATACCACCATACACGGTGACACAGAGGAAGGTGCACATGACATTGAAGAGGAGGTGATGGATGACCCAGTTGTTGACCCAGATTGGCATCCATTGGGGGAAGAGGGTGCTGCTTCCAATAGCTCAGATGAGGAGCATCCACAGCAGACATCGACATCGCAACAGCTGTTATCTGGCAGTCCCGGAGCACTCCAAAGACAGGTTCCAAAAATCAAAAGAGTTGCTGGACAGCTTGTTCAGAGGGTCAAAAGATCACAGCATGCTAGGCCGCAAAATGTCTGCCAAAGTAGGAAGAGTGCAGTGTGGCACTTTTTTGAACAAAATCCTCATGATCAGGCCAAGGTTATCTGTAAGAAGTGCGCAAAGACCTTTAGCCGAGGGAAAAATCTGAAAAATTTGAATACCAGTTGCATGCTTAGACATTTAACCACCATGCACTTGCAAGCGTGGACACAACACCAAACCTCAAGTGCCACATGTGCAACTGATCACAACGAAGGTAGTCAGCAACGCTACATTGTTTCCCCCACTGTAAGCCCACCGGTTAGCACAGCAGCAAATGTTGAGGTGTTGTTGCAAGGCCACAGCAGTCAGGGAATCCCACTGTTATATCAACGAAAGACTGATTCTAGGCCATCAGAAAGAACAACAACTCCATCACCATCATCAACCCTCTGTCAGTCCGCCCTGTCCACCGCTACTTCCACCATATGCAGCTCTCAAGTCCAGCTCACCCTCCCAGACACTATGAGTAGGTCAAGAAAGTACTCAGTCTCTCATCCGCGTACACTGGGTTTGAACGCCCACATTGCCAAACTAATCTCGTTTGAGATGATGCCCTTTCGGTTGGTGGAAAGCGCAGCTTTCCGCGAACTCATGGCCTATGCAGTACCACGCTATGACCTACCCAATCGCCACTTCTTCTCTTGCAAAGCCATCCCAGCCCTCCACCATCATGTGAAAGACCGCATTGTCCATGCACTCAAGCAGTCAGTGAGCGGAAAGGTGCACCTCACAACTGATGCATGGTCCAGTCGGCATGGCCAGGGCCGTTACGTGTCTATCACTGCGCACTGGGTTAATGTGGTGGATGCAGGGTCCACAGGGGACAGCGGTGGTGGGACAGTGCTGCCTAGCCCACGGTATAGGAAACAGTTGGCTGTAGGCGTTCGACCCTCCTCCTCCTCCAGAAGCGAAAGCTCGTCCACAGAGCGCAGTTGTACGAGCACTCCATCTGCAGCTGCCACTGTTGCACACGAGGTGTCCCCCTATCGAGCAGCTAGTGGAAAGCATCAGCAGGCTGTGTTGCAGATGATGTGTTTGGGCGACAGACACACCGCCGAGGTACTGGCCGAGTACTTGAAGCGACAAACTGAGTCATGGCTGGGCAGTGTACATCTTGAGGCAGGCAAGGTAGTTAGTGATAACGGCCGTAATTTTGTGGCAGCCATAGCCCTTTTAAAACTCAGCCACATACCTTGCTTGGCTCACACCTTGAACCTGGTGGTGCAGTGCTTCCTCAAAAATTATCCGGAGTTAACAGCCCTGCTCCAGAAGGTGCGAAGACTGTGCGCGCACATCCGCCGGTCGCCTGTACACTCCGTTCGTATGCAGAAGCTGCAGCGATTGCTCCACCTTCCCAACCACCGCCTCATTATCGACATTGCAACAAGGTGGAACTCCACCCTGCACATGGTGGAGCAGCTGTGCGAGCAGAGGCAGGCCATAATGCATTTGTGGGAGGATACACGGCCAGGCACTTTGAGAGCAGACATGGAGTTGACAGGTGGGCAGTGGTCGAAGCTGAAAGACCTCTGTAAAGTCCTTCAGTGTTTTGAGGGATGCACACGGCTGGTAAGCGCAGACGACGCCATCCTAAGCATGAGCATCCCACGTATGCGTCTGCTCATGCAAACTTTGACGCACCTTAAGGAGCAGGCTTCTGCAGCCAATGTTGATGAGGAGGAAGAGGAAGAGGGAATCCTTGATGACATTCAGCCATTGTCTGCTCAGGGACCTCTCCTGGACGAGGTGGAGGAAGAAGAGGAGGAGGAGGAGGAGGAGGATGATGGGGATGATTACTTAGGGGAGGAGGATGCATCTCGTGGGGCAAGTGAAAATGTTGGCATGGCAAGGTCTGGTACAGGGTTTGTGCGTGACTGGAGGGATGTGGATTTGCCAGAAAGTGCTCCTCCAACCAGCACTCGCAGTGCATCATTGACACCGGGAACATTGGCCCACATGTCAGATTATGCCTTGCAGATCTTAAAAAGGGACCCCCGCATTGCCAAAATGATGAACGATGACGACTACTGGTTGGCCAGCATCCTGGATCCACGCTATAAAGGCAAATTACAAAACATCATGCCACAGGACAACCTTGACCTAATATTGGCTAATAAACAAGCAACTCTGGTAAATCGGTTGCTTGAGGCATTCCCAGCACACAGCAGCGGTGATGGTTCTCACACGAGCCGTACGGGCCGGGGGCAGCTTGGCAGAGGTGTTCGTAGTGCACACAGCAGAAGTGGCGTTGGAGACAGGGGTTTCATGACAATGTTGTGGACTGATTTTTCAAGTACCGCTCACACAACTGGTAATACTGCATCGATGGAAAGTGACAGGAGACAGCAGTTGTCAACTATGGTTACAAACTACTTTTCCTCCCATATCGATGTTCTCCCACACAGGTCATTCCCCTTTGACTATTGGGCCGCTAAACTGGACACCTGGCCTGAATTGGCACAATATGCCTTACAGGAGCTCGCTTGCCCAGCTGCAAGTGTGCTATCGGAAAGAGTCTTCAGTGCAGCTGGATCAATCCTGACAGAAAAAAGGACCCGTCTGTCAACCCAAAATGTGGATGATCTAACCTTCATTAAAATGAACCACGCATGGATTTCCAAGGATTTTGTCCCACCTTCCCCTGATGACACATAGGGTGACAGAAAAATGGCTTGCTTTGGTCCACCTCTTCCTGGGACTTGACCTATTTCACCTTTTGCATCAGCTGAATGTCCAACATCAACATATGCCACTTTCTAAAACTCCCTAACTGTGCTGCCTTCCCCCCCCATGGCCGGGGTCACCACCTAGCGCACGACACCGTGCGAGTGCCGTTGCCCTGGACAGGTGGGTAGGCCGACTCTTGGGCGCGGGCACTGGCACAGGGTCCCTCATAGTGCAATCAAGTGTCTCTGACGGTGGTGGTGCACACCCGCCGTCAGACACACCGCCGTACTATGAGGGGCCCAGTGCCAGTACCGACGCCCACGAGTGGGCCCCCCTTGCTTGGGCAGGGCCCCAGCATTTGCAATCTTTACCTCTCCCTGCTCCTCCGCTGTGTAGTCTGGGCCGTCAAATCCATACTGTGCCTGACACCATTTGAGCCTGCCTCCTGATGTATAGACATATATTTTGAATGTGTACACTATGCTATCCATACATGTTATCCGGGGATACGGTACCCTTTCTCACCTTTGTGCAATCACACGCAAGCCATGCTGGGCCTAACACCGTCTGAGCCTGCCTCCTGATGTATAGACATATATTTTGAATGTGTACGCTATCCATACATGTTATCTGGGGATTCGGTACCCTTTCTCACCTTTGTGCAATCACGTGTAATCCATACTGGGCGTGAGAACGGCTGGCAAGCTGTTAAGCAAGCTACAGCACCTGTGGTTTGCACACGGAAGTTTTTCATTTTTTCAGGAATGACGGTTAGGCCTAATTCCGGAACTGCGGTTGACCTGCACTTACTGGGAAATCATTGTTCGCGGGTAATAATTGTAATCAGTGATCCCCATCACTAACGTTGTTCAGCGGGTTATCTGCACTTGTAAGCGACAAACGCTGGCCTTTTCAGTGTAGCGCATATGCAGCCACGGACATGTAAGGGCATAACACACAAGTTATTGGCCAATCTCATGTGGCAGAGCCTCACGTATCCCTCTAGTAAGCCGGACTCGGACCGCGGGGCATGACCGAGTCTCGTTCGTTAACGGAATTAAGCTTGCAATGTGTGCATCTGTTCTGTAGCTGGCATGGTTGAGGTTTCCCAGGTGGAGTCGAATTTAACCGTAGGCTCCACTCCTGGTGGTGCCCTTCTGGACATTTCTTTAAGATTCAGCTTTGCAACCATACTGCCCATGTAAAACAAACACTTTGCCTTCATGAACGCTGTTTGGAGGGTCATGACTCGTGGGAATAACGCCGCCCAATCAGTTAACCTGCTAGAGAGATCGTTCGTTGCTCCCAAGCATGACATCACACTCCCTAGGAGGAAGGTAATGCCACTGTGGCGACCGTACTCCTGGGGGCGACACAAGTGCACTGATGCCCAGCCACTGCTCGATGAATCTGCTGGTACATTGACCCAGACCACTACATTCCCCTCGCACGCTACACGGCCTGAATCTGACCCTGATAAAACTCAGGTTACCCTTCCCATATACAGTTCCATCTTACACGGTGACAAAGAGGAAGCTGCAGATGAAAGCGCAGGTTCGGCCCACCTGCCATCAGACACACCACCGTACTATCAGGGGCCCTGTGCCAGTGCCGTCGCCAACGAGTGGGCCCCCCCTGCTTGCTCAGGATCACAGCACTTGCAAAGTTGAAATACTGTGCAGTGAGATGGAAGATGGGGACGACGAGGAGTCCAGACAAGTACAGGGATTCCCTAGCGAGGAGACTTATTTGATTGTTTTCAATGTTGGGACAGCAATTTTTGGGGAGCACTATACTCTGGAGAATGATAGATGGGGCCCACCATACACTGGAACATTCCAAAGGTGGACATCAGACACTGGAGCAGCATTTACAGGGCCCATTATACACTAGAGCATTAGAAATGGGGCCCATTATGTTTGGAGCATTATTTGGGCCCATAAGACAGTGGAGCTTCATCCATGGGGACCAACATATACTGTAGCATTATGTGGAGCTCATCATATACTGTTTCAAACATTATATGGGACCAATGATTCTGTATGGAGAAATAGATGGGCCTCATCATGAGATGTAAAAAGTGAAGTATTTTTCATTGTACTATACCGCTATTTCTCTGCCGTATCGGAGCATGATGAGTTGTGGTATGTGTTAAAGGGGCGCTCTTTCGCCCAGGGCACATGAAAACCTGGAGCCAGCCCTCCCCCACACAACTGTAGCCAAATAACCCCCATTTTTCAGTGCGTAACTTGTATTATGAAGTTAATTAAGGTTGACAAGCTTAAGTAAGAAGAATTGATGCTTTTGGCATTCAAATGGGCACTGTAGGTGTGTTTCCTGTCCTCCTCTCACTGCCGACTTTTATTCCCCATTGACTTACATTGGGTTTCGTGTTTCGGGAAGACCCCGACTTTTCCCTATAATCGGCCGATCTTGCTCGACCCGACTTTTGGAAAAGTCGGGTTTCACGAAACGAAACTCGACCCTAAAAAAACAAAAGTCGCTCAACTCTATTATTAACCCTTCAGGTGCTTCACAGGAATTTTTTGAATATTTAAGAAAAAATGAACATTTAACTTTTTTTCACAAAAAAAATACTTCAGGTTCAATTTTTTTATTTTACCAAGTGTAAAAGGAAAAATTGGACTGGAAAAGTTACTGTGCAATTTGTCCTGAGTCTGCTGATACCTGATATGTAGGGGGGGAACCACTGTTTCGGCGCATGACAGAGCTCAGAAGGGAAGGAGCGCCGTTTGACTTTTTCAATGCAAAATTGGCTGGAATTCAGATCGGACGCCATGTCACGTTTGGAGAGCCCCTGATGTACCTAAACAGTGGAAACCCCCCACAAGTGACCCCATTTTGGAAACTAGACCCCCAAAGGAACTTATCTAGATATGTGGTGAGAACTTTGAACCCACAAGGGCTTCACAGAAGTTTATAACGTACAGCGGTACAATTAAAAAATAATATTTTTTCCACAAAAATGATCTTTTCACCCCCAATTTTTATTTTCTCAAGGGTAACAGGACCCTAAAAGTTATTTTGCAATTTGTCTTGAGAACGTTGATACCCCATATGTGGGTGTAAACGACTATTTGGGCGCATGACAGAGCTCGGAAGGGAAGCAGCGCCATTTGATTTTTTTGGCTGGAATTGAGATCGGACACCATGTCGCGTTTGGAAAACCCCTGATGTACCAAAACAGTGGAAACCCCCACAAATGACACAATTTTGGAAACTAGACCCTCTAAGGAACTTATCTAGATGTGTGGTGAGCACTTTGAACCGCCAAGGGCTTCACACAAGTTTTTAATGCCCGGGCGTGAAAATAAAAAAAAATCGTAGTTTTCCACAAACATGATCATTTTGTCCCCAATTTTTTTTTATTTTCCCAAGGGTATCAGGAGAAATTGGACTCCAAAACTTGTTGTCCAATTTGTCTTGAGTACGCTGATACCTCATATGTGGGAGAAAACTACTGTATGGGCACTAATGTAATGACAAAAAATTTTTTTTATGAAACCATGTGCAATGGAGGAACTTTTATGGGTTATTTAAGAATAAGTATTGCTTTTTTTGTTTTTTTAAAAAAGTTCCCCCTTTCATTCAAATGAAATAAGGCAAAAATTGTTTTTTCCCCCCAAAAAAGGACATGCAATTTTGCATTATTGAAATGATAATAGTAATAACTAAGCAACTTTTATTATTCGTTTTTTAACAAATACGGTATAGAACAGTTAATTATAAGTACAATATGTACAAAAGACGTGTTTAAAAATTATTTTTTCCTATGAATTTTAGATTCAAAAATTCAATTTGTTTCGATTTCGCATGTAGTTCCTCCATCAGTTTTACAGCACGTTCAGCATTTTGGTTAGATCTGGGAATGTCAATTAATGACTCCTCGACCAACCAGTGCGCCTTCAAACACTTAATTGCCTTTTGCACTTTGTCTTGGTGAGTGAGGTTAACAGTTCATTGAAGGATGCTTCGTTGTAGTGTTGCGACTGGAACCAGGCATTTGCCCATAAAAGTGGGAAGTCTAGAGTTTCCCTCCAGAGCAATTCTATATCCATTATCATATTTTTTATTCGATCCAGTCGCCGTTTCTCGCTGTTGAACAGAAAACTGAAGTTTCCAAGAATTTGGCAGTTCGTTGGCATCCGCGTGAGATTGGAGAGCTTTTCAACATATGGAAAACTTGGATCCCTTTTATGTTGAGAATAGGAGGGCAGATTCCTTGTCCAGATAGACCTGTTTGTCTTTACACTGTTGCTGGAATTTCTAGAAGACATTTTCTGAATGACCTGTCCTGCACTTCTTGATCGTAAAACTTGAAGCTTTGCACTGAAAATGAAAAGATAATACTAAATTACAAAATATTGTAAAATATTCCAGAATGTTCTAGATGTGAATAAAATACCACTTTTTGTTACAACTTAGAAAGATATTTTCTTTATAGATTAAAATTAAAACACGAAAAATCTTTTTTTTTTAAATTTTGAAATGAAAAAGAGGGGGAACTTTTTTGAATATTTTACAAATTTGATGATACTAATGTCATTTGAATGCAATTGTTCCTCCAATGTAAGGGGTTTCATTTTCGTTTTGCAAAATTTTTAAAATAGTCATCACCCTAATGGGCACACGTCGGGGCTCGGAAGGGAAGTAGTGATGTTTTCAAATGCAGACTTTGATGGAATGGTCTGCGGGTGTCATGTGCGTTTGGAGAGCCTCTGATGTACCTAAACTATTGAAACTCCCCACAAGTGACCCCATTTTGGAAACTAGACCCCCCACGGAACTTATCTAGATGTGTGGTGAGCACTTTAAACCCCCAAGTGCTTCACAGAAGTTTATAACGACCGGGCGTGAAAATAAAAAAATCGTATTTTTTTTCCACAAAAATGATATTTTTGCCCCCAATTTTTTATTTTCCTAAGGGCAACAGGAGAAATAGGACCCCAAAAGTTGTTTTGCAATTTGTCCTGAGCATGCTGATACCCTATATGTGGGGGTAAAACACCATTTGACTTATTCAACGCAGAATTGGCTGGAATTGAGATCAGACGCCATGTTGCATTTGAGAGCACCTGATGTGCCCAAACAGTGGAAACCCCCCAATTCTAACTCCAACCCTAACCCCAACACCCCCTAATCCTAACCCCAACACACCCCTAGCCCTAGCCCTAACCCTAGCCCTAACCCTAACCCTAATGGGAAAATGAAAATAAATACATTTTTTTAATTTTATTATTTTTCCCTAACTAAGGGGGTGATAATGGGGGGGTTTAATTTACTATTTATGGCGGTTTTTATATTTGGCAGCTGTCACACGCTAGAAGACGCTTTTATTGTAAAAATAGTTTTTGCATCACCACATATTGAAAGCTATAATTTTTCCATATTTTGAGTCATGTGAGGTCTTATTTTTTGCGGGACAAGTTGACGCTTTTATTGGTACCATTTTCGGGCTCGTGACATTTTTTGATCGCTTTTTATTCCGATTTTTGGGACACAGAATGAACAAAAACCAGCATTTCATGAATTTCTTTTGGGTGGTGCGTTTACACCGTTCCGCGTGCGGTAAAATTGATAAGGCGGTTTTATTCTTCAGGTCAGTATGATTACAGCAATACCTCGATTATGTCATTTTTTTATGTTTTGGCGCTTTTATGCAATAAAAACAATTTTATATAAAAAATAATTATTTTTGCATCGCTTTATTCTGCGAGCTATAACTTTTGTATTTTTTCTCTGATGATGCTGCGTGGCAGCTCGTTTTTTGCGGGACAAGATGATGCTTTCAGCGGTACCATGGATATTTATATGCGTCTTTTTGATCGCGCGTTATTGCACTTTTTGCTCGGCGGTATGATAATAAAACATTATTTTTTGCTTCTTTTTTTATTTTTTAAGGGGTTCGCTAAAGGAGTTAACTAATGGGACAGTTTTATAGGGCAGGTCGTTACGGACGCAGCGATACCAAATATGTGTACTTTTGTTTGTTTTTTTATTTCCAAAAAATGAATTTATTAGGGAATATTTTTTTTTTTTACTTATTTATACGATTTTTTTTTTTTTTTTTAACTTTATTAGGTTGTCCCAGGGGGGACATCACTGTCCTGTGACAGATCGCTGATCTGTCACATCAAAGATTACTGTGACAGATCAGCGATCTGTCAAAGGCTCTGAAGAAGACTTCCTCTTGCCTGCGCTTTGCAGGCATTGAGGAAGCCAGCTCCCTGCAGGCCCCCGAAGGTCCCCGTCGCCATCTTGGATTCGGGGGCGTGCAGGAAAGGAGCCCCCCCCGCAGCAGCGCTGCACATTGCGCTGCTGTGGGGGGGCTCAGGGAAGCACGGAGGGAGCCCCCTCCCTGCCGATGCTTCCCTTTAACCCCTGACACACCGCGATCGTGTTTGATCGCAGTGTGCAAGGGGTTAACGTGTCGGGGGCGGTCTATGACCGCGCCTGATACATTGTGCCGGGTGTCAGCTGTGATAATCAGCTGACACCCGGCCGCGATCAGCGGCGCTCACCACGTGGGTGCCGCTGATCGCTGTGACGTACTATCCCATACCAGGGAATTAAGTCCCAGGGCACATGGACGGGATAGTACGTCACATGGCAGTAAGGGGTTAATAGTGTTTGTGTTCATTGTGAAACAATTGTTAATTGCATTGACTTTGTTTTATATGTAGTTTGCATATTTTGACTGTTTTGCATTGGCAAAAGAAGTACGCTTTACCCTCGAAGGAAAATTAAGCACACAAAATAATTACAAGCAATTGGTTTCCCTTTCTCTTCTTTTCTCCTTTTGATCCATGTTGCAGTTAAAACTAAGAAATGTAAGAAGACAGATTTGTCAAAATGTTTCCACCAGAATTTTACAACTTTTGGCGTTTTCATACCAGGTGGAAGCAGCTTTAGCAAAATGGGTGGAGTTAGGGAGAATCCAGGGCAGGATGGGGCATGGCTAAGCCCAGCTGTAAAAATAATGAATGAATTCTGGAGTATTATTTCTGGCTAGAGGTGCACATCAGTGAGAAGATGTGCTGTATTCATTAAGTGGTGTACTCCTGCGAGCTATTCATAAGACTGATGTGCACAAAGCCAGTCTTAATGAATCGTCTCCATACTCTCTATATGTCCCAGGAGTTTCTGATCCTCATAAACTTGTAGCCAGTCTTGCCTTTAAGCCTTGGCAGCTGCTGAGAAAAGCGGTGAGGGACCTGAGTAATGTTCCCTTAAAGGTGGTCAACCCTGATACATGCTATAACGCCGGCGCCCATACCTGCGTGAAGGTCCCATCGGTGTCCCCGCTCTCGGCTCGCTCCTCACTGCCCGGCCTCTGAGGGCGCGCACGTGCTTCTGGTCTCTTAAAGAGACAGCACACATTTTTCAAATATGCTCCAAACCAATGATAGAACAGTGAATACTATTTCTGGCTCCTCTGCCATAGAGGAGGCGTCGGAGCAACAAGTGTTTCCTGTTGCTAGCTTCCGGTTCCTGTACTGTCGTGCATGCTTTCTGTATACCGCCAGTGTCTGGCCAGTATTCTGCTAGCACTGTTTGCCTTCTCAGACATCTGCCGCTAGTTACTCCGTCACCCAGGACGATACCAGTGCCTGTGCCAGCTTCGCCTCGCTAAGCCGTTCATCACTCTGTCACCCAGGATGACGTCTGTTCTGCCTGTGCCAGTTCCGTCTTGCTCAACCGCTTGCCATTGGTCAAGCCTATTGCTACCTGCTATCTCAGCCAGCCCACCTGTTCTGCTGGGTCAGCTACCACGTGTCCGGGGTCTAATTGGAGGTAGCAACTGCGTGCCTCGGACATTCCAATCTGACCCTGCTCGAGGGGTCTTACTACGGGTGTCTGGGTCTCGCATAGTCACGCCCCCTTCAGAGCCCCCCTGGACCATGCTCCTGTGGTTCCACTAAAATAGCAATAACCAAATGTACACTGCAACATCTGTGCCTCCGCATCCATTCGTTACACATGCCCAATGCTTGATGGATGTTGAAAAACATGCAGCAGAATCTATCCACGTCAAGAGAGATGAATGTAGTTATCACACAGGCCAAGGATCACAACAGCGAACCTAAACACCAGTGGAAATTATTCCCTTTTATTTTTGTGCTTAATTTGCTATACCCTTCATTTAGATCATATTGGGCACATTGCATAATGGGTTTAGCTTCTGTTATTAACAGAGGTACTCACTTTATGGTTTCCTTTGACAGCTGTATACTTGAAGGTAACATTACAGTTGTTTAACTAAGGGACTAAGGGCCCCGTCACACAAAGCGATCTCGCCAGCGAGATCGCTGTGTGTGATGGGGATCAGCGACCGGCCCCCCTGCCGGGTATCGCTGATCGTGCACGATCGTCCTGGGCCATTTTTTGATCGTTGGTCTCCCGCTGACCAGCACGCATCGCTGCGTGTGGCAGCTAGAGACCAGCGATCAGCGATGCTGGACGCTGGGTTCCAACATAAACATCAGGTAACTAAGAGCCACACGGCTCTTGGATACCCACTGTTTACCCTAGATACCAGCGCACGCTGGTAACTAGGGTAAACAGTGGGTATCCAAGAGCCGCGCGGCTCTTAGTTACCCGATGTTTACGTTGCTTACCAGCGTGCACGCTGGTATCTAGGGTAAACAGCGGGTATCCAAGAGCCGCGCGGCTGTTAGATACCAGGTGTTTACATTGGAAATCAGCTTGCTCGCTGGTCCTGATCGCTGGAGGGGCTGTCTATGTGACAGCTCACCAGCGATCAGCCTAACGATCTCCCAGCGATCCCATCCATGTCGGATCGTTGGTGGGATCGCTGGGACATCGTTATGTGTAACGAGGCCTTAAGAAATGTATAAATTAGAAGATTTTAATTAGAACTGCATACTGCCTTCTTTTACAATTTTAGGCTTTTCAGCCCCAGAAAGGTATATAAGGTTTAGGGTCACAACAAAGGGGTACGCTTTGTCGTTGGCTGTGGGACTCTCACGAATTGGCCAATTTGTGCTCTAAGTACCTTCATTTTTTAAAATATATTCTATAGCAGCAATGCAGTCAAAAATCACAGCTAGTATCAAACCCCGGGGTTAGTAATGGAGAAGTGACTATTAGACACCCCCATTACAAACCCAGTAATCAAAAATAAAAACACACACCACACACAGAAAAAAAGAACTTTATTTGAATAAATACTCCCCCACACTATCCTTCTTTCACCAGTTTTTGAAAAAAAAAAAATTTCTCATACAGGTCTGCCGTAATCCAGCAAATCCAAAGAAGTCCAGAAATGGCTACCTGAAAAACATAAATACCAAAAATATTCCCACAAAGCTCTGATGTAGCCAATGTTCTCCGAATCTGGCTCTGGCGACTGATAATAGCAGTAATGTGACTGCTGTTCGCAGGCACCGGGTAATGACGATAACGCTCATTAGAGCAGCCTGGTCTCATTGAGTACAATGGGAGGCAGCGACGCTGATGCGCAATGTCATCAGTATCCAGAAACCAACTCTATGAGGATGGTCTGAGTGCCCGGCGTTCACAGATGGGGGTTGTGCTCACAGCCCAACACCATCAGAGAGGCTGCACGGAGTCCCCTGGCTGACGTGAGGTGAACTGATGAGCGTGGGAAAAAATGAAGAAACTTTCCCACGCTCATTAGTTCATCTCTGGTCAGGCGGGGTGGCTGTGGAGAGATACTGTAAACTAATTTATTCTGGCAGTGATTTACAGCAGGCTGTTCGCATTAGCAGCGGTCCCATTGTATACCAATTAACCCCTTCTGATCGATTGCAGCGGGGGACCTGACTGACCAGCGGAGAGGTAAGGATATTGTTGCTTTTTTGTTTTATTTTTGCGGACCATGGTTTATTTATGGATTAGCAGAGGAATAAATATGGTCAAAAATTTGGTGTCTTTATTTCATTAAAAGAA
The DNA here is from genome assembly GCF_039654945.1 of Dendrobates tinctorius. Classification (NCBI taxonomy): domain Eukaryota; kingdom Metazoa; phylum Chordata; class Amphibia; order Anura; family Dendrobatidae; genus Dendrobates; species Dendrobates tinctorius. Next base: position 26,214,226 of record NW_027361825.1, on the reverse strand, counting down.
TTTTTAATTAATGTCTGTGTGTTTTTTTAACCCTTTAATAGTCTAGGGTTAATAATTGATAGGTGTCTTCTTGACACCTCTTCATTATTAATCGGCTTAATGTCACCTTCCAATAGCAAGGTGAGAGGCTAAGCCTTAGAGAGGCTAAGTGCCAGAAAAGGCGCATCTTATACATGCGCCTTTTCTGGGGTGTCTGGGGGCAGATTTTTGTAGCCGAGGGGGCCAAAAACAATGGTCCCTCTCAAGGCTATTAATATCTGCCCTCACTCACTGGCTCTCCCTTTCTGGTTGCGATTTTACTGTGGGAGCCCATGCAATTTTTTTCAACGCATTTACCCCATAATTTAACACCTACATGTCCCAGATTTTACACACATACCCTAATCTAATTATTAGTCAAAGACATATTATTATTATTATTATGCATTTATATAGCGCCATTCATTCCATGGCGCTTTACATGTGAAAAGGGGAAATATAGACAAGTATAATAAACATGTGTAAGACAAGGGACACACAAGGACATAAGGAGAGGGGACCCTGCCCGCGAGGGCTCACAGTCTACAGGGATGGGTGAGGATACAGTAGGAGAGGGTAGAGCAGGTCTTGCTGTGGTTCAGTAGACCGAGGATCATTGCAGGCTGTTGGCTTGTCGGAACAGGTGGGTCTTCAGGTTCTTCTTGAAGGTTTCCGTTGATGGTGAGAGTCTGATGTGTTGCGGCAGGGAGTTCCAGAGTATGAGGGAAGCACGGGAGAAGTCTTGTATGCAGTTGTGGGAAGAATAGATAAGGGGGGAGTAGAGAATGAGATCTTGAGATGATCGAAGGTTGCATGTGGATAGGTACCTAGAGACCATGTCACAGATGTATGGAGGAGACAGGTTGTGGATGGCTTTGTATGTCATGGTTAGGGTTTTGAATTGTAGCCTCTGGGCAATAGGTAGCCAGTGAAGGGCCTGGCATAGGGGGGAGGCAGGGGAATAGCGGGGAGACAGGTGGATTAGTCAGGCAGCAGAGTGTAGGATGGACTAGAGCGGAGCCAGAGTGCTAGAGGGGAGGCCAGAGAGTAGGAGGTTGCAGTAGTCGAGGCGGGAGATGATAAGAGCATGCACTAGTGTTTTTGTGGTTTCGTGGTTGAGGAATGAGCGGAGTCAGGAAATATTTTTGAGTTTGAGACGGCAAGAGGAGGCGAGGGCTGGGATATGTGGTTTGAAAGAGAGCGCAGAGTCAAGGATCACACCAAGGCACCGAGCGTGCAGGACTGGGGAAAGAGAGCAGCCGTTGACATTGATGGATAGGTCTGGTGGAGGGGTAGAGTGAGATGGGGGAAAGATGATGAATTCTGTTTTGTCCATGTTCAGTTTGAGAAAGCGAGCAGAGAAGAAGGCTGAGATAGCAGACAGACATTGTGGGATTTCAGTCAGTAAGCAGGCGTGGTCGGGTCCAGATAGGTAAATCTGCTTGTCATCGGCATAGAGGTGATACTGCAAACCATGGGATTCTATGAGCTGTCCCAAGCCGAAGGTATAGATGGAGAATAGTAGGGGTCCTAGGACAGAGCCTTGGGGAACACCGACAGACAGGGGGCGATGTGAGGAGGTGGTGTGTGAGAGGGAGACACTAAATGTTCGGTCTGTTAGGTATGATGAGATCCAGCATAGGGCCAGGTCTGTGATGCGAGAGTCTGATGAGAGAGTCTGTAGCAGGAGGGAATGTTCCATGGTGTCAAAGGCAGAGGACAGGTCCAGGAGAAGGAGGACAGAGTAGTGTCGCTTGCTCTTGGCGGTTAGTAAGTCGTTAGTGACTTTAGTTAGGGCAGTTTCAGTTGAGTGATGCGGACGGAAGCCAGATTGGAACCGGTCAAAGAGGGAACAGGAGGAGAGGTGGGAGGACAGTTCAATATATACATGCTGTTCCAGTAGTTTTGAGGCGTAAGGGAGAAGAGATATTAGGCAATAGTTAGACACAGAGGATTGGTCAATGGAGGGCTTTTGGAGGATGGGTGTGATTGAGGCATGTTTGAAGGATTAGGGAAAGACACCATTTGTAAGTGAAAGGTTGAAAAGGTGTGTTAGAGATGGAATGAGGACTGTGGCCAAGTTAGGGATGAGGTGAGACGGGAGTGGGTCGAGGGCACAAGTGGTGAGGTGTGATGTTGACAGAAGGGTGGAGAGCTGATCTTCTGTCATGGTGGAGAAGCTGGGTTTTGCAGAACAGGGCTGAGTGGCTAAGAGGGGCATTGGGGGCTGCGGGCCAAAGTTTTGTCTGATCGTGTTGATCCTCTGCTTAAAGAAGGAGGCAAAGTCTACAGCAGAAATGAGAAGAGGGGGAGTAGGTGTTGTGGGACGGAGTAGAGAATTGAAAGTGTTGAAGAGCTGTTTAGAGTTGTGAGACAGGGAGGATATGAGAGATGCGAAGTAAGTTTGTTTTGCGGCAGAGAGCGTGGACTTAAAGCTGACAAGGGACTGCTTGTATGTGTTGAAGTGCTCAGTAGAATTGGTTCTCTTCCATCTCCACTCAGCGGCCCTGGAAACCCGTCTCAGTTCTTTGGTCAGGCTGGTCAGCCAGGGCTGCCTGTTGATTGTTCAAGTTTTGCTCTGCGTGAGGGGGCAGCCGAATCAAGTGTTGCTGTTATTGTGGTGTTATAAAAAGTGGCAGCAGCATCTGTGTCATGCGTTCCATAGGGCTCCAGGTAAGGGGGTTGAGGGAGTGGGGGCTGGATGAATGGGTATGAGGTTATCATGGTTGCGAGGATGTGTAGAGGATCATGGCAGGGTGGTAGAAGTGAGTGTCGGGATGTGTTGAGGAGGGCCAGGATTTATAGATACGTCACCAGCAATAAGGAGTAGTAGACAGAGCTTTAGAAGGTGGGAGCAGGATAGGACATGATGTGGCCGTGTGTGTCTGGAGAAAAAGGATTGTATGTGGAGGAACAGTTGTGAGGAGAAGGTTAGGTGGCTGGGGAGAATGGAGGGGGAGATGAATAGTTCCTTACTAGGAGGGGGGATTGCAGGAGTTAGGGAGAAATAGAGTAGTATGGGAGTGATAGTAAAAAGAAGGCGAAACATTGTTGTGGTGTTATAGGCTGTTACCTTGCAATCAAATTCCAGTCCAATTCTAGTCTAATTCAGAGTACTTAGAAATCAGTACTTTGAAATAAGGATTTTGAAATTGATGGAGCCGACTACATCTGGAGCAGACCCATGGTGCTGAATACATGTGCAGCTAAAGACAATCAGGTGTGAGTAAAAGTGGGGTGTGACTGCCCAGGCCAAATGCACAGAGTTAAGCAGAGGTCATAAAAGGGGGAAGGGGTTATACAGACAACTTAGATGTGTGGCAAAGATAACAAGATGGAGTACAATTATGGATACAAGAAGATGAGTAAGCTATGCATACCATATAAAATACAATGCAGTTCACATGGGGCATACAGGAGCATGGGAAAGTGGTGGATATTCAGCAATGTATACCATATAAAATACAATGCAGTTCACATGGGGCATACAGGAGCATGGGAAAGTGATGGATATTCAGCAATGCATACCATATAAAATACAATGCAGTTCACATGGGGCATACAGGAGCATGGGAAAGTCGAGGATATTCAGCAATGCATACCATATAAAATACAATGCAGTTCACATGGGGCATACAGGAGCATGGGAAAGTGATGGATATTCAGCAATGCATACTTGTGGGGACAGAAGAACATCTCGGTCAGATGGTGATGATGACAATACTGTAGGAGTCATGAGTGGCCAAATGCATTCTAGAATTCTAGTCTAATTCAGAGTACTTAGAAATCAGTACTTTGAAATAAGGATTTTGAAATTGATGGAGCCGACTGACCCATGGTGCTGAGAAACTAAATGAAAAAAATGGTTTACTGTATGTAAACCATGTCTCATATCCTGTCGGGTTCTGTAATGATTTTACAGAAACCGACAAATGAATTAACGGCTTTTGTTCAATCTTACTGTGCAATATAAATATATATATATATATTGTGGTGTAGTGACCACTGTGTCCACTAGTGGGTGCTGTGTGGGTGTCCCAGGATGGACGGAGAGCCTTGTCCAGAGTGGCAACAGGAGCAGTGTGCTAAAGAATCGTTATGTATCCCAAGGTGGGTGGCCTTGGGATGAAGGCTTGATTATGTGCCGATCAGCAGACCTGATCTTTCGTGCCAATGTAAAAGGGAGAAGCCTTCAGGTGATTGGTGAGACGGGTGGGATCAATCACCTACAAACCCACCTAGGGGCGGCTGTCTAGAATGCCATAGTAAAGTATGTGTGTGAATGATTGAAGGACCTGTGATGAGGTCATAGCCATGTGATCTGGTGGGCGTGGCTACGGACCATATAAGGTGGCCAGGGTAGGTCACATGAGTGAACGCTTGGACCCGGTTGGTCCATATGGAAGGTCTCATCTGGGCTGAAATGAGACCGAATAAGGAAGATGTGTCTGCCTTCCTGTACACGTGGAGATGTGTGTCTGAGAGTTCCCTGGAGGGAATGAACGTCTGCAATGAGAAGCAGCTAAGAAGGTAACCCAGAGAGGGGATATAACTGTGAGGCTAGAGAGCCTGTGTGCTGGACATTGCACAACCTGTGTGACAACAGGATAAACAGAGTGAAGCTCTGTCATGGACGCTATGCTGTTTATATGAACTTTCTGTTGCTGTTGCTTTGATTTATGCTGCATAATAAACCAAATGGACTGAGTTATGTTAAGAAACCTGTGCCGGACGTGATTTATCGGCTGCCTAGTGAGTATCCCCTACCTTAATGACAAGCGCTACCTTACAATATATATAGAAAAAATTGAAAAAACAGCACAAAATAGAAAAAGGATTCGGATGCAAGCCCTCCAGGTACGTACCAAACCTCCAAATAGCCCATCAAAAAAGAAAAAAGCACACCATAGTAGTTTACAATGAAGTGCTTTTTTAATAGCCCATGCAGCAACGTTTCGGTTCAATGGGTGTGTATGCTTGAAAAAGGTTCTTTTTTGATGGAATATATATATATAAAAGATATATATATATATAATATACATATGTATCATATATAGGATATATAATATACTGTATATACATATAATATATATACAGTATATGTAATGTATACATATAAAATAGATATTATAAATACAGGAGTTGGACAAAATAAGGGAAACACCTAACGTTTTGGCATCATAATGTTCGAACATGTTATAAACATTCAAACCGTGACATATGGTAATGTTTTGTAGTTGATTATTTGTGTTATGTGATATGTGTATGTAAATTAACTGTTTGTTTTGCAGAATTGTAAGAACATTGATGATAACCTGATACCAATGGCAGACCTCTTTGATTTTCAAAGAGGCCAAATTGTTGGTGCTCGTATGACAGGCGCTAGTGTAACAGAAAGTGCCCCAATGCTTGGCGTGTCAAGAGGTACTGTCTCCAAAGTAATGACCGCATTTGAAAGAGAAGGAAAAACGTCCGCTGTAAAGCACAGGTCCGGCCGAAAGTCGAAGTTGACTGAGAGAGACTGTCGGACTCTAAAGCAATTGTGAGAGAGGATCGCAAGACCACAGCTCCGAAAATCACTGCTGAGCTCAATGAAGACCTACAGAACCCAGTTTCCATGAAAACTGTTCGTCGGGAGCTGCACAAATCTGGATTCCATGGAAGAGCTGCAATTAGAAAACCGCTGCTCTCAATGACAAATGTTTCCAAGCGTTTAGAGTGGTGTAGAAACCTTCAGAATTGGTCCCTCGAGCAGTGGAAACATGTGATATTCTCAGACGAATCATTGTTTACCCTATTTCCGACCTCCGGCCGAGTACGTTTGGAGACAGCCGAAAGAAGCATTCCATCCAGACTGCCTTCTCCCAACCGTATAACATGACGGAGGTTCTGTGGTGATCTGGGGTGCTATTTCATGGAGATCCTCTGGGCCAATGATATCCCTTCATGGAAGAATTAACAGCCGAGATTATTTAGGCATTTTGGGCGACCAAGTGCATCCTATGGTTCAAGCAGTGTTCCCGGAGGGGAACGCCATCTTTCAGGATGACAATGCACCAATTCATACAGCTAGAATCGTTAAAGCATGGCACGAGGAACACTGTAATGAAGTTGAGCATCTCATCTGGCCCCCACAATCCCCAGACCTCAACATTATTGAGCATTTATGGTCGATTTTAGAGATTCAAGTTAGACGTCGATTTCCGCCGCCATCGTCACTCAAAGAACTGGAGGGTGTTTTAACTGAAGAATGGGCTAAAATTCCTTTGGAAACAATTCACACCTTGTATGAATCCATACCTTGGAGAATTGAGGCTGTAATCGCCGCAAAAAGGGGACCTACACCATATTAAACTAACTTTTGTTGATGTTTCCAGATGTTTCCTTTATTTTGTCCAACCCCTGTATATATTTACAGTATATATATATATATATATATATATATATATATCTATAATAATAAATGCCCTAACCAGCTTCCGGTTGTAACAACTTCCGTCCAGTTGTAACCGGTGACGTCACCACACACACACGCACATGTTAACCCTCAACACACCACACCGCCTCAACACACACTCCTCTCACCTTTCACCTCCACTCATGTCCACTCACTCTTTCACTCCACATACATTCCTTTCTCTCACTCCGTTTCTCATACTCACACCGTCATCGTCGCTGCCCCGACATCTTCCTCCGCCGCCGCGATCCAGGATCCAGACGTTCTCCAGGCCGCCGACATGTTCTTGCGGGACGCCATCTTGGATGTCGTGAAGTCCCGCGATATTCAAGATAGCGTCGCCGCAACAACATGTCGCTGGCGTGGACGACATCGGGATCCAAAAAGATGGCGTCGGCGAAATCTCGCGAGATTACGCCAACGCCATTTTGGATCCCGATGTCGCCCATGCCAGCGACATGTTGTTGCGGCGACGCCATCTTGAATATCGCGGGACTTCACGACATCCAAGATGGCGTCCCGCAAGAATATGTCGCTGGCGTGTGCGACATCGGGATCCAAAATGGCGTCGGCGTAATCTCGCGAGATTTCGCCGACGCCATCTTTTTGGATCCCGATGTCGTCCACGCCAGCGACATGTTGTTGCGGCGACGCTATCTTGAATATCGCGGGATTTCACGAAATCCAAGATGGCGTCCCGCAAGAACATGTCGGCGGCCTGGAGAGCGTCTGGATCCTGGATCGCGGCGGCGGAGGAAGATGTCGGGGCAGCGACGATGACGGTGTGAGTATGAGAAACGGAGTGAGAGAAAGGAACGTATGTGGAGTGAAAGAGTGAGTGGACATGAGTGGAGGTGAAAGGTGAGAGGAGTGTGTGTTGAGGCGGTGTGGTGTGTTGAGGGTTAACATGGCAAGAGGTGTTAACGACGTCGGCGAAATCTCACGAGATTTCGCCGACGCCATCTTGCATTCATGAAATTGCGTCATTTACCTCACGCCGACTTGCTGTGCGGACGCTTGGCATTGCCTGTACCACCATAACTACTGCTGCCTTGGTCCTATGCCTGTTTACTGCCGGTGTCTAATTACTGGACCAATTTGCCTGTACCGCCATAACTACTGCTGCCTTGCTCCTCTGCCGGTGTCTAATTACTGGACCAATTTGCCTATACCGCCATAACTACTGCCTTTGTCCTCTGCCGGTGTCTAATTACAGGGCCAATTTGCCTATACTGCCATAACTACTGCTGCCTTTGTCCTCTGCCAGTGTCTAATTACAGGGCCAATTTGCCTCTATCGCCATAACTACTGCTGCTTTGGTCATCTGCCTGTTTACTGCCGGTGTCTAATTACAAGGCCAATTTGCCGCTACCGCCATAACTACTGCTGCCTTGCTCCTCTGCCGGTGTCTAATTACAGGGCTAATTTGCCTCTACCGCCATAACTATTGCTGCCTTGCTCCTCTGCCGGTGTCTAATTACAGGGCTAATTTGCCTCTACCGCCATAACTACTGCTACCTTGCTCCTCTGCCGGTGTCTAATTACAGGGCCAATTTGCCTCTACCGCCATAACTACTGCTGCCTTGCTCCTCTGCCGGTGTCTAATTACAGGGCCAATTTGCCTCTACCGCCATAACTACTGCTGCATTGCTCCTCTGCTGGTGTCTAATTACAGGGCCAATTTGCCAATACCGCCATAACTACTGCTGCCTTGCTCCTCTGCCGGTGTCTAATTACAGGGCCAATTTGCCTCTACCGCCATAAGTACTGCTGCCTTGCTCCTCTGACTGTTCACTGCCTGTGTCTAATTACAGGGCCAATTTGCCTCTACCGCCATAACTACTGCTGCCTTGCTCCTCTGCCGGTGTCTAATTACAGGGCCAATTTGCCTCTACCGCCATAACTACTGCTGCCTTGCTCCTCTGCCGGTGTCTAATTACAGGGCCAATTTGCCTCTACCGCCATAACTACTGCTGCCTTGCTCCTCTGCCGGTGTCTAATTACAGGGCCAATTTGCCTCTACCACCATAACTACTGCTGCCTTCCTCCTCTGCCGGTGTCTAACTACAGGGCCAATTTGCCACTACCACTTCATAACTACTGCTGGGCAATTACAGGGTCAATTAGTATCTGTTTACTCTACAATACTCCAGGACGCCTTCTTCACTGCCAGATAACTGCCAAATAGACTCCTTTACCTGTGCTAACATGAGTCATAACAAAAAGTATGCCAATGCCAGTGAAAGGAAAGCAGCTATAGCACTACGACAAAAACAACGCCGTGCTAATGAGACTCCTGAGGAAAAACACCATCGCCTTGAGAAGATTAAGGCTTATAAACGCCGTCGCCTCACACACGAATCCCCTAACTCTAAATCCATAAGATTGGCTGAAGAAGCCTCTGCACGCCGTCACCGCCGACAACAGACGGCCTCTTCCTCATCATTATTATTAGACTCACAACAGGATGCTTCCACATCAGCATGTGGAACAATTTACTGCTACACTTCATCCCATATGCCGTTCACTGACATAACTAATCAGCAATCTGTTTCTGCCCTATCAATACCACCATTCAATACCGATGCACAGTATGCCAATGCCAGTGAAAGGAAAGCAGCTTTAGCACTACGACAAAAACAACGCCGTGCTAATGAGACTCCTGAGGAAAAACAGCATCGACTTGACAAGATTAAGGCTTATAAACGCTGTCGTCTCACACACGAATCCCCTAACTCTAAATCTATTACATTGGCTGAAGAAGCCTCTACACGCCATCACCGCCAACAACAGACGGCTTCTTCCTCATCATTATTAGTAGACTCACAACAGGATGCTTCCACATCAGCATGTGGAACAAGTTACTACCACACTTCATCCTATATGCCGTTCACTGACATAACTAATCAGCAATCTGTTTCTGCCCTATCAATACCACCATTAGTCAATACCAACGCACAGTTTCTTCACATACAAGCTGCAGTTAGCCCGCAGAAAGTGCAGCCAAGACAAATATACGTTGGTCTCAAAACTAGGCGCACCCCATCGGTTGGACATGCACTTCTACTACAACCTCACATTTTCACTAATGATGAAAATAGTATTACCGAACACAGCTGTGGTGACATGACCCATGTATGTGAGCATTGCGAAGCTTTGCATTTTGTAGCAGAGATACCTTCTGATAACAACTTTACGCTCTGCTGTCAGAAGGGTAAAGTCCATGTACCCATACTACAATATCCTGATGTCTTTACACGTTTGCTGAAAGGGCAAAGTGAATTTAGCAAAAATTTCATGGATAATATTCGAAGTATTAACAGTTCCTTTGCTTTTGCCTCCATGGGTGCAAATATTTCACCACCTCCTGGATATGGCCCATACTGTTTCCGCATACATGGCCAGATCTATCATAGAACTGGAACACTACATCCCTCAGATGACCAGCAACGCGCATTTGCCCAACTTTACATTCTCGATACCACTACCGCAAACGAACAACGCTTACGATGTAAAGAAAATCAAAAATGTCATCCTACATTGATGAACATTATTGCCCTTCAAATCCAAACTATTAATCCTTTTGTGGAAGCTTATCAAATGTTACGTGATGTGGAAGAACAAGAAAAAATTAAATCTCTACAAAACGGAACTGTCATGCCAAACATCACTATGGCTATTAAACAAGATCGTACTCAAGACCCTCGACGCTACAATAATCCCACTGTCAGTGAAGTAGCAGTCGTGTTTCAAAATGACAATGGTGAGCCACCTTTCAATAGAGACATATTAATTCATTTAAAACCTGATCCCCATAACCCTTTAGCTCCAAAAACACAACAAATTAGTATTCTCCATAGCAATTTGGATGCCCTCCTCTATCCAATATTTTTCCCTTATGGAGACCAAGGATGGCATGATGGACTCAAACAACAAGGCAAAAGTTCGAGGAGGATCACTCAACTCCAATACTATTGCTATATGTTATCTGTCAGAAATTACTTTAATCCACTCCTCAATGGTGGTAAGCTAACACAGCAATATTTAGTAGATGCTTATGTCAAAATCGAAGCTAATCGCCTACATTACTTCCGCAAACACCAAAAAGATTTAAAAGTGGAGGATTACTGCCTCCTTCAAGAACATCTACTCAAAAAATCGGTTCAAAAGGGCTTCCCTATTAGGAAAACCGTCATTTTACCATCTTCTTTTGAAGGCAGTCCAAGAAACATGCAGCAGCGCTACCAGGATGCTATGGCTATTGTTACAAAGTATGGTCGACCAGATCTATTTATCACAATGACATGTAATCCTAAGTGGAATGAGATTACTACACATTTAGAACCGTGGCAGCGTGTTGAACACAGACCAGACTTGGTTGCACGTGTCTTTAAAATTAAACTGGAATCCCTCTTAAAAGACATTAGCAGTGGATTATTTGGAAACGTCACTGCAATGGTCCATGTCATTGAATTTCAGAAGCGTGGTCTCCCACACGCTCATATTTTAATTATTCTTGACAGCCTGTCTAAATTACGGACTGAGGCGGACATAGACAATATAGTCTGGGCTGAAATACCTGATGAAACAATCTACCCTCAGCTCCATAACATTGTTCTTCAACACATGATTCATGGTCCCTGTGGAGAACACAATCCTAATTCTCCCTGTATGGATCTTGGAAAGTGTAGCAAAGGTTTCCCAAAACAAAACCAACCATATACCATCAAAGAAAAGGATGGCTATCCCACTTACCGCAGACCCATTGGCAAAACATATGAACACCATTCTAAGACGATTGACAATTCATGGGTAGTTCCATATAACCCATTTTTACTCACCAAATACAAGTGCCATATTAATGTAGAAATATGTGCTTCCATTCAAAGTGTAAAATATTTATTTAAATACGTTTACAAAGGACATGACAAAGCCAACCTTCAAATTTCCCAAAATAACATCCAACATGATGAAACACACCAATTTACGGATACCAGATATGTTAGTGCACCTGAGGCTGCATGGCGGATATTTGCTTTTCCTATGCATAAACAATCTCATGCCATCATTCGCCTAGCCGTACATCTGCCTAATTCTCAACCACTCTATTTTCATGAGAATGACTCTGCAGACAACATCCATCAAAAGCTCAATTCCAATTCTACACTTATGGCGTATTTCAACCTTAATAAGATCGACCACAATGCACATAACTATTTCTACCGCAAAATTCCAGAACACTACGTTTGGAAACAAGGCACATGGGAACAAAGAAAACTAGGGGGTCTCACAGTTATTGGAAGAATGTATACTGTTAGTGTGAAAGACCAAGAACGCTATTATTTACGTTTGTTGTTACTGCATGTAAAAGCTGCTACCAGTTTTGACAGCATTAAAACCGTCAATGGAGTTATGCATGAAACCTTTAAGGATGCTGCGTTAGCACTTGGATTATTATTCGATGATAGCATCTGGAGACATACTTTAACAGATGCTTGCATTCTTAACATGCCTTCCCAACTTAGAGACATGTTTGCTTATATCTGTATTTTTGGCCCCCCCAGTAATCCACTTGAATTGTGGAATGAATTTAAGGACCATTTTTTACAAGACTATTGTCATACATACCACAGCAACACTGAAGAGTGTATCGATTGTGAAGGATATGCTATGAAAGATGTCCAAGATGTTCTCATAGTCCATGGAAAAACTTTTGCTGATTATAATTTACCACGCCCAGCAAAAAATATTAAACAACTCCTTAAACAATATGATAAGGATTATGAGTTAAAAAAAGCTGCAGAGATGAAAGAAACTCTTAATCAGGAGCAACTTTTTGCCTATGATGTCATTACTGAAGCTTTACAAAATAGCAGTTTAATACCAAAGTGCTTTTTTCTCGATGGACCTGGTGGCAGTGGAAAGACCTACCTATACCATCTACTTACACATCATTTAAGAGAACAAGGAGAAATTGTGTCACCTGCAGCAACTACAGGAATAGCATCTAACTTGATACAAGGAGGCCGAACAATCCACTCTCTATATGGCATACCTATTCCGATCAACGAAACATCTGTTTCCAGGATTAAAAACGATACAAATGCAGGAAAACATTTACAGAGTACAAAACTTTTTATTATTGATGAGTGCACTATGGTCCAAAAACATGCATTGAATGTGATAGATAGACTTCTACGTGACATCATGACAACAAATGTTGCTGAAAAAAATAAAACACCATTTGGAGGTAAAGTTATTGTTCTTGGGGGAGACTTCAGACAATGTCTTCCCATCATCGCTCATGGAACAAGAATAGACATTGTAGATTCCTGCATTAAATATTCAGAACATTGGCAACATTTTACCAGACTACCGCTAATTAACAACATGCGCTCCACTGATCCTGAATACAGCACTTGGTTGCTTAAACTTGGAAATGGTGAGCTGTCTAATGAACATAACCTTGGAGAGGATGTCATTGAAATTCCTCCAGACATGCTTTGCACTGGCTCTATAGTAACCGAGATCTTTGGAGACCATATTTGCATTGATGTTAATGACCAACAAAGCCTCGACACTGCTGCATCACATGCTATACTATGTCCGAAAAATGATGACGTCGATTTTCTGAACTGTAAAGTAATGGATCGCATTAGTGGTGATTATACTGTATATACAAGTGATGATCTGTCGATGCTGATGAGGCAGAGGAATGTGAAAACTACCCAGTTGAATTTTTAAACTCTCTGACACCATCAGGAATGCCATCACATCTCTTAAAACTTAAAATTGGCACCATTGTGATGCTATTAAGAAACCTAAACACCAAGAAAGGTCTCTGCAATGGCACTCGCCTCATTGTCATTGCCTTACTCCGCAACATCATACAGGCTAAAGTGATTACTGGCTCAGCTGAAGGAGACATTGTGTTTATTCCACGCATCGATTTGTGTCCTTCAGAAACTGGGTTACCTTTTAAATTAAAACGTCGACAGTTTCCTCTAAAACCTGCTTTTGCTATGACCATTAACAAATCCCAAGGACAGACCCTCAATCGAGTTGGAATTTTTTTGCCCGAACCTGTATTTGCCCATGGACAATTGTATGTTGCATTCTCCCGAGTAAAGCAACGCAGCAACGTTAGGGTCAAAGTGGTGGATACACCACTTCAAGGACAATTGCTACCTAATAGCCCAAAAATCTTCACTAGAAATGTCGTTTACAAAAATGTCTTACTTTAAACTATTTAAGTTGGTCCTGGAATTGATAGATATATAGATATATAAATAATAGTTACATTCTAAATAGATATAGATAATAGACTTCTAAGACTTCTATACATAGCTTGATATATGTTATATATATAAATATTTTAAGCAGATAGATATAACTTACACTAATTATCTCTTTCACATATATGTCATAGACATATTTAAATCCATAAAAATATACATAGGTATAGGTATATATAGATTAAAAAAAAAAAGGCAAAAACAAAAAAAATTTAGGCAAACATACGTAGATTTCAACTACATAGCTAACACATACCTACATAACTTAGGTAATAATAATTAATTTTTTATTTATTAATAGAGTACTATTATTTCAATAGCACTTTACATACATCAGTAATACTGTCCTTCTTGAGGCTCACTATGTAAATATCTTATCCACATAAAAACATAGGTGTGATACATCTATCTACTATAATAAATGCGCTAAGCAGCTTCCGGGTTGTAACAACTTCCGTCCAGTTGTAACTGGTGATGTCACAGCACACCTCTTGCCATGTTAACCCTCAACACACCACTCCTCCTCAACACACACTCCTGTCACCTTTCACTATCTCCACTAACGTCCAGTCGCAGGATTTTAGAATACTAAAGATGGCGTGGCCGTAAGAACATGTCGCCAGCGTGGACAACGTCGGGATTTAGGATGGCGCCGGTGGAAGAAGATGTCGGGGATCGTGGAGCAGCGATGATGACGGTGTGAGTATGAGAGACGGAGTGAGAGAAAGGGTCGTATGTGGAGTGAAAGAGTGAGTGGAGATGGTGAAAGGTGAGAGGAGTGTGTGTTGAGGCGGTGTGGTGTGTTCAGGAGGAGTGTGTGTTGAGGGTTCACATGGCAAGAGGTGTGTCACTATCCTCCCGATGCGATAGCATCGGGCCTTAATCTACTATAATAAATGCGCTAAGCAGCTTCCAGGTTGTAACAACTTCCGTCCAGTTGTAACTGGTGACGTCACAGCACACCTCTTGCCATGTTAACCCTCAACACACCACTCCTCAACACACACTCCTCTCACCTTTCACTATCTCCACTAATGTCCACTCGCAGGATTTCAGAATACTCAAGATGGCATGGCCGCAAGAACATGTCGCCGGCGTGGACAATGTCGGGATCCAGGATGGCGCCGGCGGAAGAAGATGTCGGGGATCGTGGAGCAGCGACGATGACGGTGTGAGTATGAGAGACGGAATGAGAGAAAGGGTCGTATGTGGAGTGAAAGAGTGAGTGGACGTGAGTGGAGATGGTGAAAGGTGAGAGGAGTGTGTGTTGAGGCGGTGTGGTGTGTTGAGGAGGTGTGTGTGTATTGAGGGTTAACATGGCAAGAGGTGTGTCACTATCCTCTCGATGCGATAGCATCGGGCCTTAATCTACTATAATAAATGCGCTAAGCAGCTTCCGGGTTGTAACAACTTCCGTCCAGTTGTAACTGGTGACGTCACAGCACACCTCCTGCCATGTTAACCCTCAACACACCACTCCTCAACACACACTCCTCTCACCTTTCACTATCTCCACTAATGTCCACTCGCAGGATTTCAGAATACTCAAGATGGCATGGCCGCAAGAACATGTCGCCGGCGTGGACAATGTCGGGATCCAGGATGGCGCCGGCGGAAAAAGATGTCGGGGATCGCGGAGCAGCGACGATGACGGTGTGAGTATGAGAGACGGAGTGAGAGAAAGGGTCGTATGTGGAGTGAAAGAGTGAGTGGACGTGAGTGGAGATGGTGAAAGGTGAGAGGAGTGTGTGTTGAGGCGGTGTGGTGTGTTGAGGAGGACTGTGTGTTGAGGGTTCACATGGCAAGAGGTGTGTCACTATCCTCCTGATGCGATAGCATCGGGCCTTAATCTACTATAATAAATGCGCTAAGCAGCTTCCGGGTTGTAACAACTTCCGTCCAGTTGTAACCGGTGACGTCACAGCACACCTCTTGCCATGTTAACCCTCAACACACCACTCCTCAACACACACTCCTCTCACCTTTCACTATCTCCACTAATGTCCACTCACAGGATTTCAGAATACTCAAGATGACATGGCCGCAAGAACATGTCACCGGCGTGGACAATGTCGGGATCCAGGATGGCGCCGGCGGAAGAAGATGTCGGGGATCGTGGAGCAGCGACGATGACGGTGTGAGTATGAGAGACGGAGTGAGAGAAAGGGTCGTATGTGGAGTGAAAGAGTGAGTGGACGTGAGTGGAGATGGTGAAAGGTGAGAGGAGTGTGTGTTGAGGCGGTGTGGTGTGTTGAGGAGGTGTGTGTGTATTGAGGGTTAACATGGCAAGAGGTGTGTCACTATCCTCTCGATGCGATAGCATCGGGCCTTAATCTACTATAATAAATGCGCTAAGCAGCTTCCGGGTTGTAACAGCTTCCGTCCAGTTGTAACTGGTGACGTCACAGCACACCACTTGCCATGTTAACCCTCAACACACCACTCCTCAACACACACTCCTCTCACCTTTCACTATCTCCACTAATGTCCACTCACAGGATTTCAGAATACTCAAGATGGCATGGCCGCAAGAACATGTCGCCGGCGTGGACAACGTCGGGATCCAGGATGGCGCCGGCGGAAGAAGATGTCGGGGATCATGGAGCAGCGACGATGACAGTGTGAGTATGAGAGACGGAGTGAGAGAAAGGGTCGTATGTGGAGTGAAAGAGTGAGTGGATGTGAGTGGAGATGGTGAAAGGTGAGAGGAGTGTATGTTGAGGAGGTGTGTGTGTATTGAGGGTTAACATGGCAAGAGGTGTGTCACTATCCTCTCGATGCGATAGCATCGGGCCTTAATCTAGTATATATATATATATATATATACAGTGGGGAAAAAAAGTATTTAGTCAGTCAGCAATAGTGCAAGTTCCACCACTTAAAAAGATGAGAGGCGTCTGTAATTTACATCATAGGTAGACCTCAACTATGGGAGACAAACTGAGAAAAAAAAATCCAGAAAATCACATTGTCTGTTTTGTTTTCATTTTATTTGCATATTATGGTGGAAAATAAGTATTTGGTCAGAAACAAAATTTCATCTCAATACTTTGTGATATATCCTTTGTTGGCAATGACAGAGGTCAAACGTTTTCTGTAAGTCTTCACAAGGTTGCCACACACTGTTGTTGGTATGTTGGCCCATTCCTCCATGCAGATCTCCTCTAAAGCAGTGATGTTTTTGGCTTTTCGCTTGGCAACACGGACTTTCAACTCCCTCCAAAGGTTTTCTATAGGGTTGAGATCTGGAGACTGGCTAGGCCACTCCAGGACCTTGAAATGCTTCTTACGAAGCCACTCCTTCGTTGCCCTGGCGGTGTGCTTTGGATCATTGTCATGTTGAAAGACCCAGCCACGTTTCATCTTCAATGCCCTTGCTGATGGAAGGAGGTTTGCACTCAAAATCTCACGATACATGGCTCCATTCATTCTTTCATGTACCCGGATCAGTTGTCCTGGCCCCTTTGCAGAGAAACAGCCCCAAAGCATGATG
Organism: Dendrobates tinctorius; assembly: GCF_039654945.1. Lineage (NCBI taxonomy): Eukaryota > Metazoa > Chordata > Amphibia > Anura > Dendrobatidae > Dendrobates > Dendrobates tinctorius. The sequence continues at coordinate 26,196,963 of NW_027361825.1, read as the reverse complement.
TTTCCACCACCATGCTTTACAGTAGGTATGGTGGTTGATGGATGCAACTCAGTATTCTTTTTCCTCCAAACACGACAAGTTGTGTTTCTACCAAACAGTTCCAGTTTGGTTTCATCAGACCATAGGACATTCTCCCAAAACTCCTCTGGATCATCCAAATGCTCTCTAGCAAACTTCAGACGGGCCCGGACATGTACAGGCTTAAGCAGTGGGACACGTCTGGCACTGCAGGATCTGAGTCCATGGTGGCGTAGTGTGTTACTTATGGTAGGCCTTGTTACATTGGTCCCAGCTCTCTGCAGTTCATTCACTAGGTCCCCCCGCGTGGTTCTGGGATTTTTGCTCACCGTTCTTGTGATCATTCTGACCCCACGGGGTGGGATTTTGCGTGGAGCACCAGATCGAGGGAGATTATCAGTGGTCTTGTATGTCTTCCATTTTCTAATTATTGCTCCCACAGTTGATTTCTTCACTCCAAGCTGGTTGGCTATTGCAGATTCAGTCTTCCCAGCCTGGTGCAGGGCTACAATTTTGTTTCTGGTGTCCTTTGACAGCTCTTTGGTCTTCACCATAGTGGAGTTTGGAGTCAGACTGTTTGAGGGTGTGCACAGGTGTCTTTTTATACTGATAACAAGTTTAAACAGGTGCCATTACTACAGGTAATGAGTGGAGGAAAGAGGAGACTCTTAAAGAAGAAGTTACAGGTCTGTGAGAGCCAGAAATCTTGATTGCTTGTTTCTGACCAAATACTTATTTTCCACCATAATATGCAAATAAAATGAAAAAAAAACAGACAATGTGATTTTCTGGATTTTTTTTTCTCAATTTGTCTCCCATAGTTGAGGTCTACCTATGATGTAAATTACAGACGCCTCTCATCTTTTTAAGTGGTGGAACTTGCACTATTGCTGACTGACTAAATACTTTTTTTCCCCACTGTATATATATATGCCAGTGACAAATGCAATTAGTATAGTGTTGCTGTCTGTAAATTATAGGGGACTCCACGCCATTTTGTTTCTGGAAATAATCATTTATCTATTAAATACATGTCCATAATTTAGAATAACACTAGACTAATTGTATTTGGCACTAACATGTGTATATATATATCATATATATATATATATATGTACCGTATATTATATTTTTAGTATATTTATATTATATATATATATATGATATGTATATACTGTATATAATATATTAATATATTAAATATATAATATATGTTATATGCATATACATATATTCTCTATATCTTCAATATAATATATATATATATATATATATATATAAAGTATATATATATACAGTCATGGCCAAAAGTATTGACACCCCTGCAATTCTGTCAGATAATACTCAGTTTCTTCCTGAAAATTATTGCAAACACAAATTCTTTGCTATTATTATCTTCATTTAATTTGTCTTAAATGAAAAAACACAAAAAGAATTGTCCTAAAGCCAAATTGGATATAATTCCACACCAAACATAAAAAAGAGGGTGGACAAAAGTATTGGCATTGTTTGAAAAATCATGTGATGCTTCCCTAATTTGTGTAATTAACAGCACCTGTAACTTACCTGTGGCACCTAACAGGTGTTGGCAATAACTAAATCACACTTGCAGCCAGTTGACATGGATTAAAGTTGACTCAACCTCTGTCCTGTGTCCTTGTGTGTACCACATTTAGCATGGAGAAAAGAAAGAAGACCAAAGAACTGACTGAGGACTTGAGAAACCAAATTGTGAGGAAGCATGAGCAATCTCAAGGCTACAAGTCCATCTCCAAAGACCTGAATGTTCCTGTGTCTACCGTGCGCAGTGTCTTCAAGAAGTTTAAAGCCCATGGCACTGTGGCTAACCTCCCTAGATGTGGACGGAAAAGAAAAATTGACAAGAGATTTCAACGCAAGATTGTGCGGATGTTGGATAAAGAACCTTGACTAACATCCAAACAAGTTCAAGCTGCCCTGCAGTCCGAGGGTACAACAGTGTCAACCCGTACTATCCGTCAGCATCTGAATGAAATGAGACTGTATGGTAGGAGACCCAGGAAGACCCCACTTCTTACCCTGAGACATAAAAAAGCCAGGCTGGAGTTTGCCAAAACTTACCTGAAAAAGCCTAAAATGTTTTGGAAGAATGTTCTCTGGTCAGATGAGACAAAAGTAGAGCTTTTTGGGCAAAGGCATCAACACAGAGTTTACAGGAGAAAAAAAGAGGCATTCAAAGAAAAAACACGGTCCCTACAGTCAAACATGGCGGAGGTTCCCAGTTCTTTTGGGGTTGCTTTGCTGCCTCTGGCACTGGACTGCTTGACCGTGTGCATGGCATTATGAAGTCTGAAGACTACCAACAAATTTTGCAGCATAATGTAGGGCCCAGTGTGAGAAAGCTGGGTCTCCCTCAGAGGTCATTGGTCTTCCAGCAGGACAATGACCCAAAACACACTTCAAAAAGCACTAGAAAATGGTTTGAGAGAAAGCACTGGAGACGTCTAAGGTGGCCAGCGATGAGTCCAGACCTGAATCCCATAGAACACCTGTGGAGAGATCTAAAAATGGCAGTTTGGAGAAGACACCCTTCTAATATCAGGGACCTGAAGCAGTTTGCCAAAGAAGAATGGTCTAAAATTCCAGCAGAGCATTCTAAGAAACACATTGATGGTTACCGGAAGCGGTTGGTCGCAGTTATTTTGGCTAAAGGTTGTGCAACCAAGTATTAGGCTGAGGGTGCCAATACTTTTGTCTGGCCCATTTTTGGAGTTTTGTGGGAAATGATCAATGTTTTGCTTTTTGCTTCATTCTCTTTTGTGTTTTTTCATTTAAGACAAATTAAATGAAGATAATAATACCAAAGAATTTGTGATTGCAATCATTTTCAGGAAGAAACTGAGTATTATCTGACAAAATTGCAGGGGTGTCAATACTTTTGGCCATGACTTTAATTTTATGTGTTTACAGACTGTATATGCATATATTATGGAGATATATATATATATATATATATATATATATGTTCATGTTGGGGACACTCGCTTGGCAGCCAATTAACCAGGTCCGGCACGGGTTTTTCAACATAAATCAGTCCATGTGGTTTATTAGGCAGCATAAACCATAAACAGCAACAGGCTTATATCAAACAGCATAATGTTCATGCTCCGCTCTGTTGAACCTGTGGTCACACAGACTGTGCTATGTCCGGTACGCAGGCTCTTGCCTAAAACACAGTTAGCTCACCCTGTCCGGGTTACCTTCTTAGTTGCTTTCTCATTCAGGATGTCCATTCCTTCCTGGGGACTGTCCCACACAAACAGGCCAATATACACAGGCCTCACCAGGTTCGCAGTCTCAGCATGTGCTGTTCAAGAGGGCAGCATACCCTCTAGCATGTCGGCCTTCCGGGACCTTCCACACGTGGTCCAATCAGATCCAGGCACTCCCTCATGCAACCTACTCTGGTCACCTTATATGGTCCATAGCCACACCCACTGGATCACATGGCTATGACCTCATCGCAGGTCCTCTCTCAAACTCCCAGCCATACACACATATATACATGCTTACTATGGGTGGGTTTGTAGGTGACTGGTCCCACCTGTCTCACCAGCCACCTGGAAGCTCTTCCCTGACACTGTAACAGAAACCTCAGCAGTAGAGTTGAGTGAAATGGGTCGAAAAAATTCAAAAGTCGCCGACTTTTGGCAAAGTCGGGTTTCATGAAACGAAACCCGACCCTAGGATGAGGTCGGCCACGAGGTCGGCGACTTACGCGCCAAAGTCGCGTTTCAAAAGTTTGTTTTGCGCTCTTTTTCAGCCAATCAGGATCCACGGACACTGTGGGCAACGTGATGACCTAGGCACGGGTCACCACCATCTTTCAGAAGGGCATGCAAGTGATTGGCTTGCTTTGGTGGGCGTCACAGGGGGTATAAAAGGGCGTGCACGCCGACCGCCATCTTACTTCTGCCGATCTTAGTATAGGGAGAGGTTGCTGCTGATTCTGTAGGGAGAGCGTTAGGCAGGGAAGAAGACAAAAAAACTGCTTCTGCTGCTAGCGATTTGGCCTGCACAACACACAAGTCACTGTGTGTGCAGTGCAAGGGGAGGCTATATTGTGGTGTATCAGTGGTGTTGCTTGTTGGGCTGCCTTTTAAGGCTTCCTGACACGCTGGCATTGCTGTTTACCCACTGCTCCGCAAACTGCTTTTTTAAAAGCAATCCAATCTCCCTTATCCTCTAGTCACTTTTGTCACAGCTGTGCCATCGAGCGTGTCACATAGCGCTCAGATATCAGTGGGCCTCACACAATCCACAAGTGTCCAGTGTCCAAAAGTGTGCGCAGAGATTCAAAATCTCCATTATCCTCTCGTCACTTTGGTCACAGGCAGCTGTGCCATCGAGCGTGTCACATAGCGCTCAGATATCAGTGGGCCTCACACAATCCACAAGTGTCCAGTATCCAAAAGTGTGCGCAGATATTCAAAATCTCCATTATCCTCTCGTCACTTTGGTCACAGGCAGCTGTGCCATCGAACGTGTCACATAGCGCTCAGATATCAGTGGGCCTCACACAATCCACAAGTGTCCAGTGTCCAAAAGTGTGCGCAGAGATTCAAAATCTCCATTATCCTCTCGTCACTTTGGTCACAGGCAGCTGTGCCATCGAGCGTGTCACATAGCGCTCAGATATCAGTGGGCCTCACACAATCCACAAGTGTCCAGTGTCCAAAAGTGTGCGCAGAGATTCAAAATCTCCATTATCCTCTCGTCACTTTGGTCACAGGCAGCTGTGCCATCGAGCGTGTCACATAGCGCTCAGATATCAGTGGGCCTCACACAATCCACAAGTGTCCAGTGTCCAAAAGTGTGCGCAGAGATTCAAAATCTCCATTATCCTCTCGTCACTTTGGTCACAGGCAGCTGTGCCATCGAGCGTGTCACGTAGCGCTCAGATATCAGTGGGCCTCACACAATCCACAAGTGTCCAGTGTCCAAAAGTGTGCGCAGAGATTCAAAATCTCCATTATCCTCTCGTCACTTTGGTCACAGCTGTGCCATCGAGCCTGTCACATAGCGCTCAGATATCAGTGGGCCTCACACAATCCACAAGTGTCCAGTGTCCAAAAGTGTGCGCAGAGATTCAAAATCTCCATTATCCTCTCGTCACTTTTGTCACAGGCAGCTGTGCCATCGAGCCTGTCACATAGCGCTCAGATATCAGTGGGCCTCACACAATCCACAAGTGTCCAGTGTCCAAAAGTGTGTGCAGAGATTCAAAATCTCCATTATCCTCTCGTCACTTTGGTCACAGGCAGCTGTGCCATCGAGCGTGTCACATAGCGCTCAGATATCAGTGGGCCTCACACAATCCACAAGTGTCCAGTGTCCAAAAGTGTGCGCAGAGATTCAAAATCTCCATTATCCTCTCGTCACTTTGGTCACAGGCAGCTGTGCCATCGAGCGTGTCACATAGCGCTCAGATATCAGTGGGCCTCACACAATCCACAAGTGTCCAGTATCCAAAAGTGTGCACAGAGATTCAAAATCTCCATTATCCTCTCGTCACTTTGGTCACAGCTGTGCCATCGAGCCTGTCACATAGCGCTCAGATATCAGTGGGCCTCACACAATCCACAAGTGTCCAGTGTCCAAAAGTGTGCGCAGAGATTCAAAATCTCCATTATCCTCTCGTCACTTTTGTCACAGGCAGCTGTGCCATCGAGCCTGTCACATAGCGCTCAGATATCAGTGGGCCTCACACAATCCACAAGTGTCCAGTGTCCAAAAGTGTGCGCAGAGATTCAAAATCTCCATTATCCTCTCGTCACTTTGGTCACAGGCAGCTGTGCCATCGAGCGTGTCACATAGCGCTCAGATATCAGTGGGCCTCACACAATCCACAAGTGTCCAGTGTCCAAAAGTGTGCGCAGAGATTCAAAATCTCCATTATCCTCTCGTCACTTTGGTCACAGGCAGCTGTGCCATCGAGCGTGTCACATAGCGCTCAGATATCAGTGGGCCTCACACAATCCACAAGTGTCCAGTGTCCAAAAGTGTGCGCAGAGATTCAAAATCTCCATTATCCTCTCGTCACTTTGGTCACAGGCAGCTGTGCCATCGAGCGTGTCACATAGCGCTCAGATATCAGTGGGCCTCACACAATCCACAAGTGTCCAGTGTCCAAACGTGTGCGCAGAGATTCAAAATCTCCATTATCCTCTCGCTCACTTTGGTCACAGCTGTGCCATCGAGCCTGTCACATAGCGCTCAGATATCAGTGGGCCTCACACAATCCAAAAGTGTCCACTATCCACAAGTGTGTGCAGAAATTCTAAATCTCCCCTGTCCTATAGACACCTTGTACCTTGTTTTACATTACTATATAGTTTGTTGGATTTTGTCTACATTTCTACCAAAAATGAGGAAGGCTGGTGGAAGAGGCCGTGGAATTGGGCGGGGGTTGGCAGCTGGTAATGATGGTGTTGGTGGTGGATCTGATGGTAGTGGCAAGAGCAAAATAGGACCGAATGCAGGATGTGCTGACCCTGCGTCATCGTCTGGCTACATAAGGCCTCGAACGCTTAGTTTTCTAGGAGTTGGCAAACCGCTTTTAAAGCCAGAGCACCAGGAAAAAGTTTTGTCTTACATTGCTGACAGCCTCCAGCTCTATCGCCTCCTCTTCTTCAGTTGTAAAAAGTAAAAGCACTGAGTCGTCATTGGAGGCTCATGTTCATGAACCACACCTTTCCTTGTGTCCTTCACCCCAACCAAGATTGAAGGATGACGCAGGCCATACTACTGATTACTCCATGGAGCTGTTTTCACATACCATGCCTGGATTATCAAGTGAAATGGTGAATTACCCAGGCCAAGATGAATCTGACATGGAGTGCACTGATGCACAGCCGCTGATGGATGATTCTGCTGGTACATTCACTCAGAGCACTACATTGTCCTCGCAGTGTACAGAGCCAGATTTTGACGCTGACGAGACTCAGGTGCCCCTTCCCGCACACTATACCACCATACACGGTGACACAGAGAAAGGTGCACATGACATAGAAGAGGAGGTGATGGATGACCCAGTTGTTGACCCAGATTGGCATCCATTGGGGGAAGAGGGTGCTGCTTCCAATAGCTCAGATGAGGAGCATCCACAGCAGACATCGACATCGCAACAGCTGTTATCTGGCAGGCCCGGAGCACTCCAAAGACAGGTTCCAAACATCAAAAGAGTTGCTGGACAGCTTGTCCAGAGGGTCAAAAGATCACAGCGTGCTAGGCCGCAAAATGTCTGCCAAAGTAGGAAGAGTGCAGTGTGGCACTTTTTTGAACAAAATCCTCATGATCAGGCCAAGGTTATCTGTAAGAAGTGCGCAAAGACCTTTAGCCGAGGGAAAAATCTGAAAAATTTGAATACCAGTTGCATGCTTAGACATTTAACCAGCATGCACTTTCAAGCGTGGACACAACACCAAACCTCAAGTGCCACATGTGCAACTGATCACAACGAAGGTAGTCAGCAACGCTACATTGTTTCCCCCACTGTAAGCCCACCGGTTAGCACAGCAGCAAATGTTGAGGTGTCGTTGCAAGACCACAGCAGTCAGGGAATCCCACTGTTATATCAATGAAAGACTGATTCTAGGCCATCAGAAAGAACACCAACTCCATCACCATCATCAACCCTCTCTCAGTCCGCCCTGTCCACCTCTACTTCCACCATATGCAGCTCTCAAGTCCAGCTCACCCTCCCAGACACTATGAGTAGGTCAAGAAAGTACTCAGTCTCTCATCCGCGTACACTGGGTTTGAACGCCCACATTGCCAAACTAATCTCGTTTGAGATGATTCCCTTTCGGTTGGTGGAAAGCACAGCTTTCCGCGAACTCATGGCCTATGCAGTACCACGCTATGACCTACCCAGTCGCCACTTCTTCTCTCGCAAAGCCATCCCAGCCCTCCACCATCATGTGAAAGACCGCATTGTCCATGCACTCAAGCAGTCAGTGAGCGGAAAGGTGCACCTCACAACTGATGCATGGTCCAGTCGGCATGGCCAGGGCCGTTACGTGTCCATCACTGTGCACTGGGTTAATGTGGTGGATGCAGGGTCCACAGGGGACAGCGGTGGTGGGACAGTGCTGCCTAGCCCACGGAATAGGAAACAGTTGGCTGTAGGCGTTCGACCCTCCTCCTCCTCCTCCAGAAGCGAAAGCTCGTCCACAGAGCGCAGTCGTACGAGCACTCCATCTGCAGCTGCCACTGTTGCACACGATGTGTCCCCCTATCGAGCAGCTAGTGGAAAGCGTCAGCAGGCTGTGTTGCAGATGATGTGTTTGGGCGACAGACACACCGCCGAGGTGCTGGCCGAGTACTTGAAGCGACAAACTGAGGCATGGCTGGGCAGTGTACATCTTGAGGCAGGCAAGGTAGTTAGTGATAACGGCCGTAATTTTGTGGCAGCCATAGCCCTTTCAAAACTCAGCCACATACCTTGCTTGGCTCACACCTTGAACCTGGTGGTGCAGTGCTTCCTCAAAAATTATCCGGAGTTAACAGCCCTGCTCCAGAAGGTGCGAAGACTGTGCGCGCACATCCGCCGGTCGCCTGTACACTCCGTTCGTATGCAGAAGCTGCAGCGATTGCTCCACCTTCCCAACCACCGCCTCATTATCGACATTGCAACAAGGTGGAACTCCACCCTGCACATGGTGGAGCGGCTGTGCGAGCAGAGGCAGGCCATAATGCATTTGTGGGAGGATACACGGCCAGGCACTTTGAGAGCAGACATGGAGTTGACAGGCGTGCAGTGGTCGAAGCTGAAAGACCTTTGTAAAGTCCTTCAGTGTTTTGAGGAATGCACACGGCTGGTAAGCGCAGACGACGCCATCCTAAGCATGAGCATCCCACTTATGCGTCTGCTCATGCAAACTTTGACGCACCTTAAGGAGCAGGCGTCTGCAGCCAATGTTGATGAGGAGGAAGAGGAGGAGGGAATCCTTGATGACATTCAGCCATTGTCTGCTCAGGGACCTCTCCTGGACGAGGTGGAGGAAGAAGAGGAGGAGGAGGATGATGATGGGGATGATTACTTAGGGGAGGAGGATGCATCTCGTGGGGCAAGTGAAAATGTTGGCATGGCAAGGTCTGGTACAGGGTTTGTGCGTGACTGGAGGGATGTGGATTTGCCAGAAAGTGCTCCTCCACCCAGCACTCGCAGTGCATCATTGACACCGGGAACATTGGCCCACATGTCAGATTATGCCTTGCGGATCCTAAAAAGGGACCCCCGCATTGCCAAAATGATGAACGATGACGACTACTGGTTGGCCAGCATCCTGGATCCACGCTATAAAGGCAAATTACAAAACATCATGCCACAGGAGAACCTTGACCTATTATTGGCTAATAAACAAGCAACTCTGGTAAATCGGTTGCTTGAGGCATTCCCAGCACACAGCAGCGGTGATGGTTCTCACACGAGCCGTACGGGCCGGGGGCAGCTTGGCAGAGGTGTTCGTGGTGCACACAGCAGAAGTGGCGTTGGAGACAGGGGTTTCATGACAATGTTGTGGACTGATTTTTCAAATACCGCTCACACAACTGGTAATACTGCATCGATGGAAAGTGACAGGAGACAGCAGTTGTCAACTATGGTTACAAACTACTTTTCCTCCAAATAGATGTTCTCCCACACAGGTCATTCCCCTTTGACTATTGGGCCGCTAAACTGGACACCTGGCCTGAATTGGCCCAATATGCCTTACAGGAGCTCGCTTGCCCAGCTGCAAGTGTGCTATGGTAAAGAGTCTTCAGTGCAGCTGGATCAATCCTGACAGAAAAAAGGACCCGTCTGTCAACCCAAAATGTGGATGATCTAACCTTCATTAAAATGAACCACGCATGGGTTTCCAAGGATTTTGTCCCACCTTCCCCTGATGACACATAGGGTGACAGAAAAATGGCTTGCTTTGGTCCACCTCTTCCTGGTACTTCACCTATTTCGCCTTTTGCATCAGCTGAATGTCCAACATCAACATATGCCACTTTCTAAAACACCCTAACTGTGCTGCCTCCCCCCCATGGCCGGGGTCACCACCTACCGCACGACACCGTGCGAGTGCCGTTGCCCTGGACAGGTGGGTAGGCCGACTCTTGGGCGCGGGCACTGGCACAGGGTCCCTCATAGTGCAATCAAGTGTCTCTGACGGTGGTGGTGCACACCCGCCGTCAGACACACCGCTGTACTATGAGGGGCCCAGTGCCAGTACCAATGCCCACGAGTGGGCCCCCCTTGCTTGGGCAGGGCCCCAGCATTTGCAATCTTTACCTCTCCCTGCTCCTCCGCTGTGTAAACTGGGCTGTCAAATCCATACTGTGCCTGACACCGTCTGAGCCTGCCTCCTGAGACATATATTTTGAATGTGTACGCTATCCATACATGTTATCCAGGGATACGGTACCCTTTCTAACCTTTGTGCAATCACGTGCAATCCATACTGGGCCTGACACTGTCTGAGCCTGCCTCCTGAGACATATATTTTGAATGTGTACGCTATCCATACATGTTATCCGGGGATACGGTACCCTTTCTAACCTTTGTGCAATCACGTGCAATCCATACTGGGCCTGACACCATCTGAGCCTGCCTCCTGAGACATATATTTTGAATGTGTACGCTATCCATACATGTTATCCAGGGATACGGTACCCTTTCTAACCTTTGTGCAATCACGTGCAATCCATACTGGGCCTAACACCGTCTGAGCCTGCCTCATGCTGTATAGACATATATTTTGAATGTGTACGCTATCCATACATGTTATCCGGGGATACGGTACCCTTTCTAACCTTTGTGCAATCACGTGCAATCCATACTGGGCCTAACACCGTCTGAGCCTGCCTTATGCTGTATAGACATATATTTTGAATGTGTACGCTATCCATACATGTTATCCGGGGATACGGTACCCTTTCTAACCTTTGTGCAATCACGTGCAATCCATACTGGGCCTAACACCGTCTGAGCCTGCCTCATGCTGTATAGACATATATTTTGAATGTGTACGCTATCCATACATGTTATCCAGGGATACGGTACCCTTTCTAACCTTTGTGCAATCACGTGCAATCCATACTGGGCCTAACACCGTCTGAGCCTGCCTCATGCTGTATAGACATATATTTTGAATGTGTACGCTATCCATACATGTTATCCAGGGATACGGTACCCTTTCTAACCTTTGTGCAATCACGTGCAATCCATACTGGGCCTGACACCGTCTGAGCCTTCCTCCTGAGACATATATTTTGAATGTGTACGCTATCCATACATGTTATCCAGGGATACGGTACCCTTTCTAACCTTTGTGCAATCACGTGCAATCCATACTGGGCCTGACACCGTCTGAGCCTGCCTCCTGAGACATATATTTTGAATGTGTACGCTATCCATACATGTTATCTGGGGATACGGTACCCTTTCTAACCTTTGTGCAATCACGTGCAATCCATACTGGGCCTGACACCGTCTGAGCCTGCCTCCTGAGACATATATTTTGAATGTGTACGCTATCCATACATGTTATCCGGGGATACGGTACCCTTTCTAACCTTTGTGCAATCACGTGCAATCCATACTGGGCCTAACACCGTCTGAGCCTGCCTCATGCTGTAAAGACATATATTTTGAATGTGTACGCTATCCATACATGTTATCCAGGGATACGGTACCCTTTCTAACCTTTGTGCAATCACGTGCAATCCATACTGGGCCTAACACCGTCTGAGCCTGCCTCATGCTGTATAGACATATATTTTGAATGTGTACGCTATCCATACATGTTATCCAGGGATACGGTACCCTTTCTAACCTTTGTGCAATCACGTGCAATCCATACTGGGCCTAACACCGTCTGAGCCTGCCTCATGCTGTATAGACATATATTTTGAATGTGTACGCTATCCATACATGTTATCCAGGGATACGGTACCCTTTCTAACCTTTGTGCAATCACGTGCAATCCATACTGGGCCTGACACCGTCTGAGCCTGTCTTCTGAGACATATATTTTGAATGTGTACGCTATCCATACATGTTATACAGGGATACGGTACCCTTTCTAACCTTTGTGCAATCACGTGCAATCCATACTGGGCCTGACACCGTCTGAGCCTGCCTCCTGAGACATATATTTTGAATGTGTACGCTATCCATACATGTTATCCAGGGATACGGTACCCTTTCTAACCTTTGTGCAATCACGTGCAATCCATACTGGGCCTAACACCGTCTGAGCCTGCCTCATGCTGTATAGACATATATTTTGAATGTGTACGCTATCCATACATGTTATCCAGGGATACGGTACCCTTTCTAACCTTTGTGCAATCACATGCAATCCATACTGGGCCTAACACCGTCTGAGCCTGCCTCATGCTGTATAGACATATATTTTGAATGTGTACGCTATCCATACATGTTATCCAGGGATACGGTACCCTTTCTAACCTTTGTGCAATCACGTGCAATCCATACTGGGCCTAACACCATCTGAGCCTGCCTCATGCTGTATAGACATATATTTTGAATGTGTACGCTATCCATACATGTTATCCGGGGATACGGTACCCTTTCTAACCTTTGTGCAATCACGTGCAATCCATACTGGGCCTAACACCGTCTGAGCCTGCCTCATGCTGTATAGACATATATTTTGAATGTGTACGCTATCCATACATGTTATCCGGGGATACGGTACCCTTTCTAACCTTTGTGCAATCACGTGCAATCCATACAGGGCCTAACACCGTCTGAGCCTGCCTCATGCTGTATAGACATATATTTTGAATGTGTACGCTATCCATACATGTTATCCAGGGATACGGTACCCTTTCTAACCTTTGTGCAATCCATACTGGGCCTAACACCGTCTGAGCCTGCCTCATGCTGTATAGACATATATTTTGAATGTGTACGCTATCCATACATGTTATCCAGGGATACGGTACCCTTTCTAACCTTTGTGCAATCACGTGCAATCCATACTGGGCCTGACACCGTCTGAGCCTGCCTCCTGAGACATATATTTTGAATGTGTACGCTATCCATACATGTTATCCAGGGATACGGTACCCTTTCTAACCTTTGTGCAATCACGTGCAATCCATACTGGGCCTGACACCGTCTGAGCCTGCCTCCTGAGACATATATTTTGAATGTGTACGCTATCCATACATGTTATCCAGGGATACGGTACCCTTTCTAACCTTTGTGCAATCACGTGCAATCCATACTGGGCCTAACACCGTCTGAGCCTGCCTCATGCTGTATAGACATATATTTTGAATGTGTACGCTATCCATACATGTTATCCGGGGATACGGTACCCTTTCTAACCTTTGTGCAATCACGTGCAATCCATACTGGGCCTAACACCGTCTGAGCCTGCCTCATGCTGTATAGACATATATTTTGAATGTGTACGCTATACATACATGTTATCCAGGGATACGGTACCCTTTCTAACCTTTGTGCAATCACGTGCAATCCATACTGGGCCTAACACCGTCTGAGCCTGCCTCATGCTGTATAGACATATATTTTGAATGTGTACGCTATCCATACATGTTATCCAGGGATACGGTACCCTTTCTAACCTTTGTGCAATCACGTGCAATCTATACTGGGCCTGACACCGTCTGAGCCTGCCTCCTGAGACATATATTTTGAATGTGTACGCTATCCATACATGTTATCCAGGGATACGGTACCCTTTCTAACCTTTGTGCAATCACGTGCAATCCATACTGGGCCTGACACCGTCTGAGCCTGCCTCCTGAGACATATATTTTGAATGTGTACGCTATCCATACATGTTATCCAGGGATACGGTACCCTTTCTAACCTTTGTGCAATCACGTGCAATCCATACTGGGCCTGACACTGTCTGAGCCTGCCTCCTGAGACATATATTTTGAATGTGTACGCTATCCATACATGTTATCCAGGGATACGGTACCCTTTCTAACCTTTGTGCAATCAAGTGCAATCCATACTGGGCCTGACACCGTCTGAGCCTGCCTCCTGAGACATATATTTTGAATGTGTACGCTATCCATACATGTTATCCGGGGATACGGTACCCTTTCTAACCTTTGTGCAATCACGTGCAATCCATACTGGGCCTAACACCGTCTGAGCCTGCCTCATGCTGTATAGACATATATTTTGAATGTGTACGCTATCCATACATGTTATCCAGGGATACGGTACCCTTTCTAATTTTTGTGCAATCACGTGCAATCCATACTGGGCCTAACACCGTCTGAGCCTGCCTCATGCTGTATAGACATATATTTTGAATGTGTACGCTATCCATACATGTTATCCGGGGATACGGTACCCTTTCTAACCTTTGTGCAATCACGTGCAATCCATACTGGGCCTAACACCGTCTGAGCCTGCCTCATGCTGTATAGACATATATTTTGAATGTGTACGCTATCCATACATGTTATCCAGGGATACGGTACCCTTTCTAACCTTTGTGCAATCACGTGCAATCCATACTGGGCCTAACACCGTCTGAGCCTGCCTCATGCTGTATAGACATATATTTTGAATGTGTACGCTATCCATACATGTTATCCGGGGATACGGTACCCTTTCTAACCTTTGTGCCATCACGTGCAATCCATACTGGGCCTAACACCGTCTGAGCCTGCCTCATGCTGTATAGACATATATTTTGAATGTGTACGCTATCCATACATGTTATCCGGGGATACGGTACCCTTTCTAACCTATGTGCAATCACGTGCAATCCATACTGGGCCTAACACCGTCTGAGCCTGCCTCATGCTGTATAGACATATATTTTGAATGTGTACGCTATCCATACATGTTATCCAGGGATACGGTACCCTTTCTAACCTTTGTGCAATCACGTGCAATCCATACTGGGCCTAACACCGTCTGAGCCTGCCTCATGCTGTATAGACATATATTTTGAATGTGTACGCTATCCATACATGTTATCCAGGGATACGGTACCCTTTCTAACCTTTGTGCAATCACGTGCAGTCCATACTGGGCCTGACACCGTCTGAGCCTGCCTCCTGAGACATATATTTTGAATGTGTACGCTATCCATACATGTTATCCAGGGATACGGTACCCTTTCTAACCTTTGTGCAATCACGTGCAATCCATACTGGGCCTGACACCGTCTGAGCCTGCCTCCTGAGACATATATTTTGAATGTGTACGCTATCCATACATGTTATCCAGGGATACGGTACCCTTTCTAACCTTTGTGCAATCACGTGCAATCCATACTGGGCCTAACACCATCTGAGCCTGCCTCATGCTGTATAGACATATATTTTGAATGTGTACGCTATCCATACATGTTATCCGGGGATACGGTACCCTTTCTAACCTTTGTGCAATCACGTGCAATCCATACTGGGCCTAACACCGTCTGAGCCTGCCTCATGCTGTATAGACATATATTTTGAATGTGTACGCTATCCATACATGTTATCCGGGGATACGGTACCCTTTCTAACCTTTGTGCAATCACATGCAATCCATACTGGGCCTAACACCGTCTGAGCCTGCCTCATGCTGTATAGACATATATTTTGAATGTGTACGCTATCCATACATGTTATCCAGGGATACGGTACCCTTTCTAACCTTTGTGCAATCACGTGCAATCCATACTGGGCCTGACACCGTCTGAGCCTGCCTCCTGAGACATATATTTTGAATGTGTACGCTATCCATACATGTTATCCAGGGATACGGTACCCTTTCTAACCTTTGTGCAATCACGTGCAATCCATACTGGGCCTGACACCGTCTGAGCCTGCCTCCTGAGACATATATTTTGAATGTGTACGCTATCCATACATGTTATCCAGGGATACGGTACCCTTTCTAACCTTTGTGCAATCACGTGCAATCCATACTGGGCGTGAGAACGGCTGGCGAGCTGTTAAGCAAGCTACAGCACCTGTCCAGACAAGTACAGGGATTCCCTAGCGAGGAGACTTATTTGATTGTTTTCAATGTTGGGACAGCAATTTTTGGGGAGCACTATACTCTGGAGAATGATAGATGGGGCCCACCATACACTGGAACATTCCAAAGGTGGACATCAGACACTGGAGCAGCATTTACAGGGCCCATTATACACTAGAGCATTAGAAATGGGGCCCATTATGTTTGGAGCATTATTTGGGCCCATAAGACAGTGGAGCTTCATCCATGGGGACCAACATATACTGTAGCATTATGTGGAGCTCATCATATACTGTTTCAAACATTATATGGGACCAATGATTCTGTATGGAGAAATAGATGGGCCTCGTCATGAGATGTAAAAAAGTGAGGTATTTTTCATTGTACTATACCGCTATTTATCTGCCGTATCGGAGCATGATGAGTTGTGGTATGTGTTAAAGGGGCGCTCTTTCGCCCAGGGCACATGAAAACCTGCAGCCAGCCCTCCCCCCCCCACAACTTTAGCCAAATAACCCCCATTTTTCAGTGCGTAATTTGTATTATGAAGTTAATTAAGGTTGACAAGCTTAAGTAAGAAGAATTGATGCTTTTGGCATTCAAATGGGCACTGTAGGTGTGTTTCCTGTCCTCCTCTCACTGCCGACTTTTATTCCCCATTGACTTACATTGGGTTTCGTGTTTCGGGACGACCCCGACTTTTCCCTATAATCGGACGATCTTGCTCGACCCGACTTTTGGAAAAGTCGGGTTTCACGAAACGAAACGCGACCCTAAAAACCCAAAAGTCGCTCAACTCTACTCAGCAGTATATCTGCTGATTAATAGCGATTCCAGCTTCCATCACAAGGCCACCCACCTTGTGATACATAACGGTCATTTACCATCCTTTCTCCATTCATCCTATTTCCATTACCACAATGTACATGCCTGTATGCCTGTCCTGGACCCCCACACAATGTCCCCTAGCGGACACAGTGGTCACTGCACCACATACCCCCCCCCTCTGTTCAAACTTGTGGGGTTGAACACATGACAACACCCAGGGGTCTCGGGACTGGGCACCGATGTCACCTTGCCCTACAAGTCAAGAGGACCGTCTCAGTCTGTTTTGTGCGTCATATGGCATCCTATTTACGTTATGCCTTCCCCGCCCCCAGCAGTCAGTATAACGGCCTTGGGCTTTGGTCTTCCTGTCAAAGACCATCTGCGTCACTAGACCCTGCTTTGTCTCCACATTTCTGCAGTGCGGTCCATCACCCGACCTTTCTCTCACTGGCTGGATTCCCCAGTGGGTACAGTCAGAAGTCTCACTTATAGTCGTGTCAACTGTCTGGCCTGAGTCTGACCCATTTAGCATGTCACAGGAGCTAAGGTCTCTCAGTCTTGTACTGCCAGAAGAACTTCCACTTGCAGCACGTTTTGCTGAAGGTCTTTGGCCACCTGCCACCTCATTAATTGGGGTGTACCTTCTGGTCCTTATACCCCGGGATGCAGGCTACCTCCATCTGATGTTCCGCATCTCTTTATTAATCTGGATTAAAAACACACATGTGACATGCACAATGTGAACAAGTCTGTTGGACCATGTTCACTCCACCCTGACTGAAACACAAACAAAAAGCACAGAATGACAAATGTGCAAAAATACCTTGCAATAAGACATAACAGTAGACAGCAAGTGCTGATAAAAGGTAATAACAAACACAGGGTATTTAGTCTATACGTTTTTTTGCAAAAAAATGTATACCAAGCTGCCTCACCAACGTCAAGGTAACCCGTATTGAAGCAGTCCCTATCTAATGTATTTAATACCTGAACATATGAACTGTGTCTAAATGAGCAGGATTAAGACAGGCGCTTTCTGGTATGGGCACGTGATGCAAGACAGCTCCTTATGTGCATGTCACACAAGAGAGGGGTGGGGTCTCTCAAATCATGCATAAGCATGAAAAAAACTGGATTAAAAACACACATGTGACATGCACAATGTGAACAAGTCTGTTGGACCATGTTCACTCCACCCTGACTGAAACACAAACAAAAAGCACAGAATGACAAATGTGCAAAAATACCTTGCAATAAGACATAACAGTAGACAGCAAGTGCTGATAAAAGGTAATAACAAACACAGGGTATTTAGTCTATACGTTTTTTTGCAAAAAAATGTATACCAAGCTGCCTCACCAACGTCAAGGTAACCCGTATTGAAGCAGTCCCTATCTAATGTATTTAATACCTGAACATATGAACTGTGTCTAAATGAGCAGGATTAAGACAGGCGCTTTGCACATTTGTCATTCTGTGCTTTTTGTTTGTGTTTCAGTCAGGGTGGAGTGAACATGGTCCAACAGACTTGTTCACATTGTGCATGTCACATGTGTGTTTTTAATCCAGTTTTTTTCATGCTTATGCATGATTTGAGAGACCCCACCCCTCTCTTGTGTGACATGCACATAAGGAGCTGTCTTGCATCACGTGCCCATACCAGAAAGCGCCTGTCTTAATCCTGCTCATTTAGACACAGTTCATATGTTCAGGTATTAAATACATTAGATAGGGACTGCTTCAATACGGGTTACCTTGACGTTGGTGAGGCAGCTTGGTATACATTTTTTTGCAAAAAAACGTATAGACTAAATACCCTGTGTTTGTTATTACCTTTTATCAGCACTTGCTGTCTACTGTTATGTCTTATTGCAAGGTATTTTTGCACATTTGTCATTCTGTGCTTTTTGTTTGTGTTTCAGTCAGGGTGGAGTGAACATGGTCCAACAGACTTGTTCACATTGTGCATGTCACATGTGTGTTTTTAATCCAGTTTTTTTCATGCTTATGCATGATTTGAGAGACCCCACCCCTCTCTTGTGTGACATGCACATAAGGAGCTGTCTTGCATCACGTGCCCATACCAGAAAGCGCCTGTCTTAATCCTGCTCATTTAGACACAGTTCATATGTTCAGGTATTAAATACATTAGATAGGGACTGCTTCAATACGGGTTACCTTGACGTTGGTGAGGCAGCTTGGTATACATTTTTTTGCAAAAAAACGTATAGACTAAATACCCTGTGTTTGTTATTACCTTTTATCAGCACTTGCTGTCTACTGTTATGTCTTATTGCAAGGTATTTTTGCACATTTGTCATTCTGTGCTTTTTGTTTGTGTCTCTTTATTAATCTGCAGTCGGTCCAGCCTCAACTGCTCTATCTCCTGCAGGTATGTCACTCGATACTCCAGGACCATCCGAAAGTTCCTAAGGCTTTCCATTGAAGCCAACCACAATGATGGGAATCATGCCCTCTTCATCAGATACCTGGACTTCACCATCAGGAGGGATCCTCACTCTCGCCACACCGGAGATATCCACAAGGTTTTGCATTACCTTCCCGAGCCTTCCAACGACTCTCCCCACCAGATATTTGGGTACCGGAATTACGTCTTCACCCAAGCCCAGCTGATTCTTAGCTTCCTTCGCCCGCTCTAGACGTCAAGCCGCTTTCACATTACTCCACCTGAACATCTGTTTAGCGTGGAGACATTTCAGATGCATATTCGACAGAACAGCCACCCTCTTCTCTGTGACTTCCGTTTCTGCCAGTATCACCAACTGGTTCATCTCTGGGACCCAGTTCACACTATAGGCTTTTACTGCTTTTTTAAAGGCCTCATGCACAACCGTACTGGCACATGCTCCTCGAAAATCTTCGGGTACATCTATTATATACTTGAACAGCGGAGTCTCCCCTTCTTTGGTCAGCCTCTCCAGTTAAATCTCCTTCATTGCGATCAGATCGGGCGAGCATGACAGTTCGACTTCCCGGTCATCCATGGATTTCTGGAGCTGGGCATTCAACTCCTTCTCTATCATGAGCTCTCTACGAACTTTTTTGCGCTCCTGTGCCAGGCAGCAACGCTCATTCTCTCTCTGGAGAAGCTCCTGCTGACACTTCTCTTGGGCTTCTCTGAGCACCTCCATATCTTTTATTATCGCTTCGTTAATAGTTTGACACACTGACAGGTGACCTCTGAGCTCAGAGACTTCCTTCTCCAGCTCATCTACTCTGTGCTCAGCTGCTTGTCTTAGGACCCTTTCTCGTTCAACATGCTCTTTTACAGTCTCTTTAAACGACTCTATCTCCTGGTCCTGCTCTCTTTTGGCCAGCACGTGTCGAACCATTACTTCTTTAATTATATTTTCGAAGGGTACCACTTGGTCAGCTCCTTTTTGCGGTTTACGTCTCTGGCGATGGGAGGAAGACTTGTGACTTAGACCTGAGTCAGTCTTACTGCACTCCTTTCCGCTGGTCATCCAGTAACCAGCGGTCCCCATTTCTAACGGTGTTGGACCCCACTCCCGGAGCTTCCCTGTCTTCAACAGTCACACATTTTGGTTTGTCTACCAGCGTCATCCTGCCTTCACTTTGTGAAGCGCTATCATTATCACTCACCCTGTAGTACTCATCAGGTGACATCATGTCCGTACGTTGGGAAGACTCACACTCTCTCTCTGTCATCCGGAACTCTGGACTATCGACTTTAGGTGGCGCTATCTCCTCCTTTTAGCCACCCACACTTCATCAACTTCCCATGCATCTTCAAATAACACAAAGTCTCGGCCCCTCTCAAAGGGATACGCTACATTCGGGGGTATACTGCCACCTTGGCACTCAACCCTTTTGGACATCTCAATTATCACTCTGTCCACAGTATAGTCCACACTGACCTCATGGTTGCAGCAAACCTTGACCTTTTTCTCGGTCAGACAGAAAACGAGAGGAGTTCCTGTCAGAGTCACCTGAGTCTTGCCGCCCAGAGACTCCTTCACGGTGTAGCATCACGGTACATACCTGCGGCCTGTCATCGGCTGGAAAGTCTATGCCGCATTCAGAAAAGGTCAGACACAAACACCGCTGTTCCCCAGACATGTCCACTGAGGTTAACAGTGCTGCCCCTTATTGGGTCACTATCCTTTTTTGGACTCCATCAGCCATCATTCCATTCTATGTCTAACAAGAGAGGACGGCATGTAATAAAGACAGTGGGCGCTACAAATAATCCGATATGTAAGGGACGGAGCAGTACATAACAAGAGAGGGCACTGTGTAATAAGGGACAGCAATTTACATAATGACGGAGACTTTGTAAGATATATATGTGTGTGGCTATATAGATTTGTCGCCATAAAAAGAGGGGGCCCGGATACATTTCTGGAACAGGGACCCCATGTTGTCAGTGTCCGCACCTTAATGGAATGGCACACCCTCGGACCCCTTAATAAATGCCACTAATACATTTCAACCTAGTAACTTTCCTAGCACAGCGTTCAGCCATGATGGCCTAGGACATACATTTCACCTGGTCAGACCAACTCCTCCTCCCATGAAATGCACACTGCTCTGTTGACATAAGCCCTGAGAAGGAACATCATCAAGCTGATTCATACCTGACAGCACTATCCTTGTGTTCTGTACATGTTGCAATCAATGTTGTAATCAGTGAAAGACAAGTTCACTATGGGAAATGGGGAAATGCCAACATCTTACATTGCAGTGAGATTATCTAATCTCCTTTTGTCAAGCATGTAAGGTAAACAGGTTTCTCAATAGCAGTTGTTCACTACCTGTTAATTCACAGACAGGACTTGGATATTGACATTCTCAACTATTGGCCAATCTCTACTAAAGCAATCTATCAATATTTTAATACTGTTGACTGACTTTGATGATATTTGCTTATGAGATGATGTTCACTTAGGGGACACAGAGTAGGACAATTTTGAGTGTTTTGACCTTTTCAAGGGTATTTGCACACAACATCTTTTAGAATCATAGAATGTTAGAGTTGGAAGGGACCTCCAGGGTCATCGTGTCCAACCCCCTGCTCAACGCAGGAATCACTAAACCATGTCAGACAGATGTCTGTCCAGCCTCTGTTTGAAGACTTCCATTGAAAGATGTATGCACAACGGAGTTTTATTGTCCTGAGGTGTCTTTTATGGTGTCTTTTCGGTCACTTCGTGAGTGTGTTCTGTGATATCATTGTCTGTCAGAGTTTTTTATTTTATTTATATTGTATGTTCTAGTGATTGGCTTCCAATAATGGTCAAGTCACTTCTTTTAACCACTTGGAGTCTTTGAAAATCTGAAGAGGTTAAAAACGCTCAAAATACTGAATGCAGAGGTCGTTTTTACATAGAAATGCATGCGATCATTATTTAACGGTCTTTTTAAAGCTTATTTGGGCATGCTACAGTACACACCAGTTTCAGAAAGACATTGTGTGCTCACATCTTTAGTAGAAATGAGCGAATATTTCAATGTTCGGTTCAGATTACGATCGCCGAATTTGCAATATTCACCTATTAATTCATCGAATATTCACCGAATTTAACCGAACGCCATTCATGTCAATGAGAGGCAAAAACAAACGCATGCACATCACCTTTTAACGGCCCCAAATGCTACCAAATACATCAAATGATGGTCAGACACCAGGAATGTGGCCTCAATTCACCCACAGTACAAATTGTAGCATGGCATGGCTGCATTCAACCAGGCATGAGGTATTGGCGTCTGAGACAGCATTTACAGCTTTCAATTCAACGTCACATTAAGACGAGGTGGGTGAGGGATCAGTGTAGGCCTCCTGTGCTGGGATCCCTAATGCCACATGCAACAGCTCAATCTGCTTTCATGCTGAGCCACACTTATGTGGCACAAATATGGGTTTCATAGACTACCATTGTCAGAAAATTCTAAGGATAGTAACACAGGTAGTTGACTCCAAGGAACTGGAGGCCTGACGGTCTTGAAGGCCTACTGCTACAGGCAACACGTATGAAGGTGACCCAACCAGGAATATACCAAAATTAGTGGCAGACACCAACATAGTGGCATCAATTGCAATAGAGTAGAACTAGTATAGCGGGAACTGACACCTCTTTCACTAGAGCCAACCCAGCAGATGGAGACTGTAACAAGCAAGGTGGTGGAATCACTGTTCCTTACCCCTCTGAAAGCCAGGAAGGGGCGTAACTAGGTGGCCTACCCAATCCCTACTCGGACTTGTGGCAGGAGGCAAAAACTGCGACCCAAGGAAGGATAGAGAGGTGGCACCAGGTGCTACTCCATGGCTACCTACAGAAGGTGGCAGCTGACCCCCTACAGCGGGTAAGCTGCTATGACCCGAAGGAAGGATGAAAAATGCAGTCAGGCACTGTAGGGACTCTGGAATCACGGGAGCAAATGGGACGGGCTGAAGAACAGAAAAGCACTGGCATGTGCAGGCTGGACCGGGTGTTAGACAGATGGGCACTGGCAGGTGCGATCTGAACCTGCTGATGGACAGAAGAGTACAGACAGGAACTGGCAGACAGATATAGCATAGACAAGCAGACAGGCGGACCTGGGGAACCTGACAACCAGCAAGGCAAACTAACAACATTGCTCAAGCACCTCCATATTGGAGGAGAAGCTTTAAATAGAAGGTCTCGCCCAGCTATAGGCTGGGAATACCTTAGGTTGATGCAGGCGGTCCCTTTAAGAGGGAGGGGGCTGTCTTACCGAGTCAATATGATGGACTTATGGTCCTTACATACGTAGCACTCACTAATATACTAATTAAGCAAGAGACAAGAAGTCTGTGCTCAGTAAAACAATAGTATTTTATTCTATTAAAATCAGAGATATTAATGAATTAACATATAAATTTGCACATGAATTTTAGCAGCACTAGTCTATCATTACATGATCAATACATCATCTATTCATAGAGAAAGTAAGCATCAATATATTACCGGATATTGTAGCATCACTCCTCTATCGGGGGACTCGATTGGCGAGGAGGAAATATCCCGGAAAACTCCATCACAGAAGATATGCGTCCATAAGTCTCCTGGAACGTCCCTACTCGCCAGTGGAAATTCCCTCGGTTATATACAAACTGTTCCTAGATATGAATCTAGTCCTGCGCACTACAACTTCTACAAGTAATGTTTACACAAGCTGTACAGTGAACATTTCAACTCGTGCTCTGCTCGTGTTACGCAAGCGCTGTATAGTTGTTTTTCACATTCCTTCTGCATGTTCTAATCATGTACTCAGAGAGGTCATTCAGCGGTCAAATCCCCAGTCTCTTGTAATGTTGTACTGAATACTTTTGAAAAGGAATAATAAAACCCGTGATCACCTACCTACCATCTGGATACCTTTTCTAATATCAATCATACATCATTCATATTACATAAATATCACAGGGGCACACGCGTGCGACCTCTAAGCATAGTTCCCAGTCCTACAACTGAACCTTGGTGGACACCGACACATAGGGGGCGAGATGAGGAGGTGGTGTGAGTGGGAGACACTGTATATCCTGTTTGTTAGGTACGAGGAGATCCAACATGGGTCAAGTGTGTAATGTCTACAGATCAGAAAGTCTGTAGTAAGAGGGAATGGTCCACTATGTCAAAGGCAGATGCCAGGTCCAGGAGAAGGAGGACAAACTTGGCTCACTTTCATTTCCCTGTTAGGTCATTGGTGACTTTAGTCAGGGCAGTTTCAGTGGAAAGGTGTGGTCTGAAGCCAGATTGTAAGCTGTCAAAGCGAGAGCAAGAGGAGAGGTGGGAGGACAGTTCAAAATGGATGTGTTGTTCAATTAGTTTGGAGGCATATCGGAGAAATGATATGGGGCGATAGGTAGACATATTGGATGGGTCAAGGGTGGGCTTTTTGAGGATGGGTGTGATCAAGGTATGTTTCGATCAGGATGGAAGACACCAGTTGTTAGTGACAGGATGAAAAGGTGGGTTAGGCTTGTGATGAAGACTGTGGTAAAGTTTGGAATGAGATGGGCAGGGACAGTTTTAGGCAAAGCGGGGCCCTAGGCAAAAGTTTAAAATGGGGCCCCAAATGCTAACATATTGCAAATCACACAAAAGCATTTTTGTTGTATTTACATGCACTGAGTTCAGGCCGCTAAATAAGTGTGATCAACAATATTGAAGTCGTTCGACGCTTGTTTCCCGGTCTCTTTACACCAACTGAGAAAGACTGATGGGAACAGAACAATCACTATTGGATCAATCTGTCCCCATACAGTATCATGTTATCAGCAGCGTATCTACAGTTTACACCTGCAATGTGCTGCTGTGAACAATGAGTTTTGTTCCTGCATAAACAATCCAAACACTTCATGAATATGCAGCATTTTGCTAGTTTATTATAATACACCCCATAGAATAATGTGCACCACAGTCATCAATATTATAAAATGCACACCCCATAGCCCTCCATATAATATAATGTGCCCCATAGTCCTCCAGATAGTATAATACACTCCGCATAGTCCTACATATAGTACAATACACTCCCTATAGTCCTCCACATATTAAAATACACTCCTCAGTCCTCCATATAGTATAATACACTCTTCATAGTCCTCCATATATTAAAATACACTTCTCAGTCCTTCATATAGTATTACACACTCCTCATAGTCCTCCATATAGTATAGTACATTCCTCAGTCCTCCATATAGTATAATACACTCCTCATAGTCCTCCATATAGTATAATACACTGCTCAGTCCTCCATATAGTATAATGTACTCCTCATAATCCTCCATATAGTATAATACACTCCTCATAGTCCTCCATATATTAAAATACACTAATACACTGCTACACTGCTCAGTCCTCCATATAGTATAATAAACTCTTCAGTCCTCTATATAGTATAATACACTCCTCATAGTCCTCCATATATTAAAATACACTCCTCAGTCCTCCATATAGTATAATACACTCCTCATTGTGCTCCATATAGTATAATGCATTGCCATAGTCATCCATGTAGAACAATTCACTTCTCATAGTATAATGAACCCCATAGTTCTTAATATAGTATAATGTATTCCCTATAGTCCTTGATACAGTGTAATGCAGCCCACATATAGTATAATGCTGCCACCCCACAGAGTATAATGCAGCCACCCCAATGTAGCCCCCTGAGTATAATGCAGCCCCGCCATACAATATAAGGTAACCCCCATAGAAAATAATGCAGTCGCCTAATATAGTATAATGCAGCCCTCCATATAGAATACAATGTAGCCCTCCATATATCATAATAATAATAATTTTTATTTATATAGCGCCAACATATTCCGCAGCACTTTACAATTAAGCGGGGACATGTACAGACAATAAATTCAATAAAAGTTAAGACAATTTAAACAGTGACATTAGGAGTGAGGTCCCTGCTCGCAAGCTTGCAATCTACAAGGAAATGGGGGGGGACACAGTAGGTGAAAAGTGCTTGTTATTTCAGGTCTGGCAATTATAATAAATAGGGATTTTCATATAAAGCTGCATGATCCGGTCATCAGCCCATGTGTTTAAGTGCAATAGTCAAGTATCAAGTGCAGTTATCGCGTGCATGGAGGGTGTGGAGGCAGATGAATAGTACGGTGCAGATTCAGAATAATATTTGGAAGGAGGGAACAGGGCAAAGTTAGTTTACTGAGTAGTTGATGTGGTAGGCTTGTTTGAAGAGATGGGTTTTCAAAGCGCGCTTGAATAGGTCGGGGCTAGGTATCAGTCTGATTGTCTGGGGAAGTGTATTCCAGAGAGCTGGCGCAGCATGAGAGAAGTCTTGGAGACGGAGGTGCAAGGTTCGGATTACGGGGGATGTTAGTCTTAGGTCATTTGTAGAACGGAGGGCACGTGTAGGGCGATAGACAGAAATGAGAGAGAAGTTATAAGGCGGTGCAAAACTGTGGAGAGCTTTGTGGGGGAGAGGGATGAATTTATACTGGACCCTGTAGCGAATAGGTAGCCAGTGTAATGACTGGCACAAGAAGGAGGCATCGGTGAAGCGGCTGGACAGAAATATGACCCTGGCTGCCGCATTCAAGATGGATTGGAGAGGAGAAAGTTTGGTAAGAGGGAGACCAATCAGAAGAGAGTTGCAGTAGTCCAGACGAGAATGAATAAGAGCGACAGTAAGAGTCTTAGCAGTTTCAAAGGTGAGAAAAGGTTGGATTCTGGAGATGTTTTTAAAATGCAGGTGACAACAGCGAGTGAGTGATCAGATATAGGGAGTAAAGGAAAGTTCGGTGTCAAATATGACCCCAAGACAGCGGGCATGCTGCTTGGGAGTTATGGTTGAACCCTCCAGGGTTATTTCGATGTTAAGTAGAGTGAAGTTAGTAGAGGGGAGAAACACAAGAAGTTCAGTTTTGGAGAGATTGAGTTTCAGATAGAGGGAGGACATGATGTTAGAGACAGCAGACAGACAATCCTTGGTATTTTGAATTAGGGTAGGGGTGATATCAGGGGAATAAGTGTATAATTGGGTGTCATCAGCATAGAGATGATATAGCATAATGCAATCCCCCATAGAATATAATGCAGCCCCCCATAATGGAGCCCCCCTTAGAATACAATGTAGCCCCCTCATATAATATAATGCAGCCCCTCCATAGAATATATGGTAGCCCCCTCAGAATATAATGCAGCCCCCCATAGAATATAATGCAGTCCCCCATAGAATATAATGTAGCCCCTCCATAAAATACAATGTAGCCCTCTTCATATAGTATAATGCAATCCCCCATAGAATATAATGTAGCCCCCTCAGAGTATAATGAAGCCCCCATACAATATAATCTAGCCCCATATAAAATAATGCAGCCCACCATAGAATACAGTGTAGCCCCATCATAGAGTATGATGTTATCACCCCTCATAGAATATAAATTTAATACAGCCCCCCATAGAATATAATGTAGCCCCCCATAGAATATAATACAGCCCACCACCCCATAGAATATAATGTAGCCCCATAAAAGAGTATGATGCAATCCTCCCCCCATACAATATAGTACAGCCCCCCATAGAATATAATACAGCCCCCACAGAATATAATGTAGCCCCCATAGAATATAATATAGCCCACCTCCCCATAGAATATAATGTAGCCCCATCAGAGAGTATGATGTAATCCTCCCTCATAAAATGTAATACAGCCCTCCCCCATAGAATATAATGTAGCCCCCCAGGAATGGCCCCACAGTCCAATCCTCACTCATTGATATATTAAAAAAAAAACCACAATCCTCACCTCTGCTCGTGCCCGAGCTGCTCCCGACTCGGCTTCGGTTTCAGTAGCTGCACTGCCCAGCCGGCACACAGCGGGTATGCGATGAAGTGATATCATCACGCACTCGCAGTGTCAGAGGCAGACGCTCTCGCCTCCATCATTGCTTTGAACTGTACCGGCTAGAGTTGAGCGACTTTTGGTTTTTTAGGGTCGCGTTTCGTTTCGTGAAACCCGACTTTTCCAAAAGTCGGGTCGAGCAAGATCGTCCGATTATAGGGAAAAGTCGGGGTCGTCCCGAAACACGAAACCCAATGTAAGTCAATGGGGAATAAAAGTCGGCAGTGAGAGGAGGACAGGAAACACACCTACAGTGCCCATTTGAATGCCAAAAGCATCAATTCTTCTTACTTAAGCTTGTCAACCTTAATTAACTTCATAATACAAGTTACGCACTGAAAAATGGGGGTTATTTGGCTAAAGTTGTGGGGGGGGGCTGGCTCCAGGTTTTCATGTGCCCTGGGCGAAAGAGCGCCCCTTTAACACATACCAAAACTCATCATGCTCCGATACGGCAGAGAAATAGCGGTATAGTACAATGAAAAATACTTCACTTTTTACATCTCATGACGAGGCCCATCTATTTCTCCATACAGAATCATTGGTCCCATATAATGTTTGAAACAGTATATGATGAGCTCCACATAATGCTACAGTATATGTTGGTCCCCATGGATGAAGCTCCACTGTCTTATGGGCCCAAATAATGCTCCAAACATAATGGGCCCCATTTCTAATGCTCTAGTGTATAATGGGCCCTGTAAATGCTGCTCCAGTGTCTGATGTCCACCTTTGGAATGTTCCAGTGTATGGTGGGCCCCATCTATCATTCTCCAGAGTAACGTGCTCCCCAAAAATTGCTGTCCCAACATTGAAAACAATCAAATAAGTCTCCTCGCTAGGGAATCCC
The DNA here is from genome assembly GCF_039654945.1 of Dendrobates tinctorius. Classification (NCBI taxonomy): domain Eukaryota; kingdom Metazoa; phylum Chordata; class Amphibia; order Anura; family Dendrobatidae; genus Dendrobates; species Dendrobates tinctorius. The sequence goes on along the minus strand of NW_027361825.1, from coordinate 26,167,855 downwards.
TGTACTAGTCTGGACTCCTCGTCGTCCCCATCTTCCATCTCACTGCACAGTATTTCAACCTTGCAAGTGCTGTGATCCTGAGCAAGCAGGGGGGGCCCACTCGTTGGCGACGGCACTGGCACAGGGCCCCTGATAGTACGGTGGTGTGTCTGATGGCGGGTGGGCCGAACCTGCACTTTCATCTGCAGCTTCCTCTTTGTCACCGTGTAAGATGGAACTGTATATGGGAAGGGTAACCTGAGTTTCATCAGGGTCAGATTCAGGCCGTGTAGCGTGCGAGGGGAATGTAGTGGTCTGGGTCAATGTACCAGCAGATTCATCGAGCAGTGGCTGGGCATCAGTGCACTTGTGTCGCCCCCAGGAGTACGGTCGCCACAGTGGCATTACCTTCCTCCTAGGGAGTGTGATGTCATGCTTGGGAGCAACGAAGGATCTCTCTAGCAGGTTAACTGATTGGGCGGCGTTATTCCCACGAGTCATGACCCTCCAAACAGCGTTCATGAAGGCAAATTGTTTGTTTTACGTGGGCAGTATGGTTGCAAAGCTGAACCTTAAAGGAATGTCCAGAAGGGCACCACCAGGAGTGGAGCCTACGGTTAAATTCGACTCCACCTGGGAAACCTCAACCATGCCAGCTACAGAACAGATGCACACATTGCAAGCTTAATTCCGTTAACGAACGAGACTCCGTCATGCCCCGCGGTCCGAGTCCGGCTTACTAGAGGGACACGTGAGGCTCTGGAACATGAGATTGGCCAATAACTGGTGTGTCATGCCCTTACATGTCCGTGGCTGCATGTGCGCTACACTGAAAAGGCCAGCGTTTGTCGCTTACAGGTACAGATAACCCGCTGAACAACGTTAGTGATGGGGATCACTGATTACAATTATTACCCGCGAACAATGATTTCCCAGTAAGTGCAGGTCAACTGCAGTTCCGGAATTAGGCCTAACCGTCATTCCTGAAAAAATGAAAAACTTACGTGTGCAAACCACAGGTGCTGTAGCTTGCTTAACAGCTCGCCAGCCGTTCTCACGCCCAGTATGGATTACACGTGATTGCACAAAGGTTAGAAAGGGTACCGTATCCCCAGATAACATGTATGGATAGCGTACACATTCAAAATATATGTCTCAGGAGGCAGGCTCAGACGGTGTTAGGCCCAGTATGGATTGCACGTGATTGCACAAAGGTTAGAAAGGGTACCGTATCCCCGGATAACATGTATGGATAGCTTACACATTCAAAATATATGTCTCAGGAGGCAGGCTCAGACGGTGTTAGGCCCAGTATGGATTGCACGTGATTGCACAAAGGTTAGAAAGGGTACCGTATCCCTGGATAACATGTATGGATAGCGTACACATTCAAAATATATGTCTCAGGAGGCAGGCTCAGACGGTGTTAGGCCCAGTATGGATTGCACGTGATTGCACAAAGGTTAGAAAGGGTACCGTATCCCCGGATAACATGTATGGATAGCGTACACATTCAAAATATATGTCTCAGGAGGCAGGCTCAGACGGTGTTAGGCCCAGTATGGATTGCACGTGATTGCACAAAGGTTAGAAAGGGTACCGTATCCCCGGATAACATGTATGGATAGCGTACACATTCAAAATATATGTCTCAGGAGGCAGGCTCAGACGGTGTTAGGCCCAGTATGGATTGCACGTGATTGCACAAAGGTTAGAAAGGGTACCGTATCCCCGGATAACATGTATGGATAGCGTACACATTCAAAATATATGTCTCAGGAGGCAGGCTCAGACGGTGTTAGGCCCAGTATGGATTGCACGTGATTGCACAAAGGTTAGAAAGGGTACCGTATCCCCGGATAACATGTATGGATAGCGTACACATTCAAAATATATGTCTCAGGAGGCAGGCTCAGACGGTGTTAGGCCCAGTATGGATTGCACGTGATTGCACAAAGGTTAGAAAGGGTACCGTATCCCCGGATAACATGTATGGATAGCGTACACATTCAAAATATATGTCTCAGGAGGCAGGCTCAGACGGTGTCAGGCACAGTATGGATTTGACGGCCCAGATTACACAGCGGAGGAGCAGGGAGAGGTAAAGATTGCAAATGCTGGGGCCCTGCCCAAGCAAGGGGGGCCCACTTGTGGGCGTCGGTACTGGAACTGGGCCCCTCATAGTACAGCGGTGTGTCTGACGGCGGGTGTGCACCACCACCGTCAGAGACACTTGATTGCACTATGAGGGACCCTGTGCCAGTGCCCGCGCCCAAGAGTCGGCCTACCCACCTGTCCAGGGCAACGGCACTCGCACGGTGTCGTGCGCTAGGTGGTGACCCCGGCCATGGGGGGGGAGGCAGCACAGTTAGGGAGTTTTAGAAATTGGCATATGTTGATGTTGGACATTCAGCTGATGCAAAAGGCGAAATAGGTCAAGTCCCAGGAAGAGGTCGACCAAAGCAAGCCATTTTTCTGTCACCCTATGTGTCATCAGGGGAAGGTGGGACAAAATCCTTGGAAACCCATGCATGGTTCATTTTAATGAAGGTTAGATCATCCACATTTTGGGTTGACAGACGGGTCCTTTTTTCTGTCAGGATTGATCCAGCTGCACTGAAGACTCTTTCCGATAGCACACTTGCAGCTGGGCAAGCGAGCTCCTGTAAGGCATATTGGGCCAATTCAGGCCAGGTGTCCAGTTTAGCGGCCCAATAGTCAAAGGGGAATTACCTGTGTGGGAGAACATCGATATGGGAGGAAAAGTAGTTTGTAACCATGGTTGACAACTGCTGTCTCCTGTCACTTTCCATCGATGCAGTATTACCAGTTGTGTGAGCGGTATTTGAAAAATCAGTCCACAACATTGTCATGAAACCCCTGTCTCCAACGCCACTTCTGCTGTGTGCACCACGAACACCTCTGCCAAGCTGCCCCCGGCCCGTACGGCTCGTGTGAGAACCATCACCGCTGCTGTGTGCGGGGAATGCCTCAAGCAACCGATTTACCAGAGTTGCTTGTTTATTAGCCAATATTAGGTCAAGGTTCTCCTGTGGCATGATGTTTTGTAATTTGCCTTTATAGCGTGGATCCAGGATGCTGGCCAACCAGTAGTCGTCATCATTCATCATTTTGGCAATGCGGGGGTCCCTTTTTAGGATCCGCAAGGCATAATCTGACATGTGGGCCAATGTTCCCGGTGTCAATGATGCACTGCGAGTGCTGGTTGGAGGAGCACTTTCTGGCAAATCCACATCCCTCCAGTCACGCACAAACCCTGTACCAGACCTTGCCACGCCAACATTTTCACTTGCCCCACGAGATGCATCCTCCTCCCCTAAGTAATCATCCCCATCATCATCCTCCTCCTCCTCTTCTTCCTCCACCTCGTCCAGGAGAGGTCCCTGAGCAGACAATGGCTGAATGTCATCAAGGATTCCCTCCTCCTCTTCCTCCTCATCAACATTGGCTGCAGACGCCTGCTCCTTAAGGTGCGTCAAAGTTTGCATGAGCAGACGCATAAGTGGGATGCTCATGCTTAGGATGGCGTCGTCTGCGCTTACCAGCCGTGTGCATTCCTCAAAACACTGAAGGACTTTACAGAGGTCTTTCAGCTTCGACCACTGCACACCTGTCAACTCCATGTCTGCTCTCAAAGTGCCTGGCCGTGTATCCTCCCACAAATGCATTATGACCTGCCTCTGCTCGCACAGCCGCTCCACCATGTGCAGGGTGGAGTTCCACCTTGTTGCAATGTCGATAATGAGGCGGTGGTTGGGAAGGTGGAGCAATCGCTGCAGCTTCTGCATACGAACGGAGTGTACAGGCGACCGGCGGATGTGCGCGCACAGACTTCGCACCTTCTGGAGCAGGGCTGTTAACTCCGGATAATTTTTGAGGAAGCACTGCACCACCAGGTTCAAGGTGTGAGCCAAGCAAGGTATGTGGCTGAGTTTTGAAAGGGCTATGGCTGCCACAAAATTACGGCCGTTATCACTAACTACCTTGCCTGCCTCAAGATGTACACTGCCCAGCCATGACTCAGTTTGTCGCTTCAAGTACTCGGCCAGCACCTCGGCGGTATGTCTGTCGCCCAAACACATCATCTGCAACACAGCCTGCTGACGCTTTCCACTAGCTGCTCGATAGGGGGACACATCGTGTGCAACAGTGGCAGCTGCAGATGGAGTGCTCGTACGACTGCGCTCTGTGGACGAGCTTTCGCTTCTGGAGGAGGAGGAGGAGGAGGAGGAGGGTGGAACGCCTACAGCCAACTGTTTCCTATACCGTGGGCTAGGCAGCACTGTCCCACCACCGCTGTCCCCTGTGGACCCTGCATCCACATTAACCCAGTGCGCAGTGATGGACACGTAACGGCCCTGGCCATGCCGACTGGACCATGCATCAGTAGTGAGGTGCACCTTTCCGCTCACTGACTGCTTGAGTGCATGGACAATGCGGTCTTTCACATGATGGTGGAGGGCTGAGATGGCTTTGCGAGAGAAGAAGTGGCGACTGGGTAGGTCATAGCGTGGTACTGCATAGGCCATGAGTTCGCGGAAAGCTGTGCTTTCCACCAACCGAAAGGGCATCATCTCAAACGAGATTAGTTTGGCAATGTGGGCGTTCAAACCCAGTGTACACGGATGAGAGACTGAGTACTTTCTTGACCTACTCATAGTGTCTGGGAGGGTGAGCTGGACTTGAGAGCTGCATATGGTGGAATTAGCGGTGGACAGGGCGGACTGAGAGAGGGTTGATGATGGTGATGGAGTTGGTGTTCTTTCTGATGGCCTAGAATCAGCCTTTCGTTGATATAACAGTGGGATTCCCTGACTGCTGTGGCCTTGCAACGACACCTCAACACTTGCTGCTGTGCTAACCGGTGGGCTTACAGTGGGGGAAACAATGTAGCGTTGCTGACTACCTTCGTTGTGATCAGTTGCACATGTGGCACTTGAGGTTTGGTGTTGTGTCCACGCTTGCAAGTGCATGCTGGTTAAATGTCTAAGCATGCAACTGGTATTCAAATTTTTCAGATTTTTCCCTCGGCTAAAGGTCTTTGCGCACTTCTTACAGATAACCTTGGCCTGATCATGAGGATTTTGTTCAAAAAAGTGCCACACTGCACTCTTCCTACTTTGGCAGACATTTTGCGGCCTAGCACGCTGTGATCTTTTGACCCTCTGGACAAGCTGTCCAGCAACTCTTTTGATGTTTGGAACCTGTCTTTGGAGTTCTCCGGGCCTGCCAGATAACAGCTGTTGCGATGTCGATGTCTGCTGTGGATGCTCCTCATCTGAGCTATTGGAAGCAGCACCCTCTTCCCCCAATGGATGCCAATCTGGGTCAACAACTGGGTCATCCATCACCTCCTCTTCTATGTCATGTGCACCTTCCTCTGTGTCACCGTGTATGGTGGTATAGTGTGCGGGAAGGGGCACCTGAGTCTCATCAGGGTCAGAATCTGGCTCTGTACACTGCGAGGACAATGTAGTGCTCTGAGTGAATGTACCAGCAGAATCATCCATCAGCGGCTGTGCATCAGTGCACTCCATGTCAGATTCATCTTGGCCTGGGTAATTCACCATTTCACTTGATAATCCAGGCATGGTTTGTGAAAACAGCTCCATGGAGTAATCAGTAGTATGGCCTGCGTCATCCTTCAATCTTGGTTGGGGTGAAGGACACAAGGAAAGGTGTGGTTCATGAACATGAGCCTCCAATGACGACTCAGTGCTTTTACTTTTTACAACTGAAGAAGAGGAGGCGATAGAGCTGGAGGCTGAGTCAGCAATGTAAGACAAAACTTTTTCCTGATGCTCTGGCTTTAAAAGCGGTTTGCCAACTCCTAGAAAACTAAGCGTTCGAGGCCTTATGTAGCCAGGCGATGACGCAGGCTCAACACCTCCTGCATTCGGTCCTATTTTGCTCTTGCCACTACCATCAGATCCACCACCAACACCATCATTACCAGCTGCCAACCCCCGCCCAATTCCACGGCCTCTTCCACCAGCCTTCCTCATTTTTGGTAGAAATGTAGACAAAATCCAACAAACTATATAGTAATGTAAAACAAGGTACAAGGTGTCTATAGGACAGGGGAGATTTTGAATTTCTGCACACACTTTTGGACACTGGACACTTTTGGATTGTGTGAGGCCCAATGAATATCTGAGCGCTATGTGACAGGCTCGATGGCACAGCTGTGACCTAAGTGACTAGAGGATAAGTGAGATTTTGAATCTCTGCACACACTTTTGGACACTGGACACTTTTGGATTGTGTGAGGCCCACTGATATCTGAGCGCTATGTGACAGGCTCGATGGCACAGCTGTGACCTAAGTGACTAGAGGATAAGTGAGATTTTGAATCTCTGCACACACTTTTGGACACTGGACACTTTTGGATTGTGTGAGGCCCACTGATATCTGAGCGCTATGTGACAGGCTCGATGGCACAGCTGTGACCTAAGTGACTAGAGGATAAGTGAGATTTTGAATCTCTGCACACACTTTTGGACACTGGACACTTTTGGATTGTGTGAGGCCCACTGATATCTGAGCGCTATGTGACAGGCTCGATGGCACAGCTGTGACCTAAGTGACTAGAGGATAAGTGAGATTTTGAATCTCTGCACACACTTTTGGACACTGGACACTTTTGGATTGTGTGAGGCCCAATGAATATCTGAGCGCTATGTGACAGGCTCGATGGCACAGCTGTGACCTAAGTGACTAGAGGATAAGTGATATTTTGAATCTCTGCACACACTTTTGGACACTGGACACTTTTGGATTGTGTGAGGCCCACTGATATCTGAGCGCTATGTGACAGGTTCGATGGCACAGCTGTGACCTAAGTGACTAGAGGATAAGAGAGATTTTGAATCTCTGCACACACTTTTGGACACTGGACACTTTTGGATTGTGTGAGGTCCACTGGTATCTGAGCGCTATGTGACAGGCTCGATGGCACAGCTGTGACCTAAGTGACTAGAGGATAAGGGAGATTTTGAATCTCTGCACACACTTTTGGACACTGGACACTTTTGGATTGTGTGAGGCCCACTGATATCTGAGCGCTATGTGACAGGCTCGATGGCACAGCTGTGACCTAAGTGACTAGAGGATAAGTGAGATTTTGAATCTCTGAACACACTTTTGGACACTGGACACTTTGGGATTGTGTGAGGCCCACTGATATCTGAGCGCTATGTGACAGGCTCGATGGCACAGCTGTGACCTAAGTGACTAGAGGATAAGTGAGATTTTGAATCTCTGCACACACTTTTGGACACTGGACACTTTTGGATTGTGTGAGGCCCACTGATATCTGAGCGCTATGTGACAGGCTCGATGGCACAGCTGTGACCTAAGTGACTAGAGGATAAGTGAGATTTTGAATCTCTGCACACACTTTTGGACACTGGACACTTTTGGATTGTTTGAGGCCCACTGATATCTGAGCGCTATGTGACAGGCTCGATGGCACAGCTGTGACCTAAGTGACTAGAGGATAAGTGAGATTTTGAATCTCTGCACACACTTTTGGACACTGGACACTTTTGGATTGTGTGAGGCCCAATGAATATCTGAGCGCTATGTGACAGGCTCGATGGCACAGCTGTGACCTAAGTAACTAGAGGATAAGGGAGATTTTGAATCTCTGCACACACTTTTGGACACTGGACACTTTTGGATTGTGTGAGGCCCAATGAATATCTGAGCACTATGAGACAGGCTCGATGGCATAGCTGTGACCTAAGTGACTAGAGGATAAGTGAGATTTTGAATCTCTGCACACACTTTTGGACACTGGACACTTTTGGATTGTGTGAGGCCCAATGAATATCTGAGCGCTATGTGACAGGCTCGATGGCACAGCTGTGACCTAAGTGACTAGAGGATAAGTGAGATTTTGAATCTCTGCACACACTTTTGGACACTGGACACTTTTGGATTGTGTGAGGCCCAGTGATATCTGAGCGCTATGTGACAGGCTCGATGGCACAGCTGTGACCTAAGTGACTAGAGGATAAGTGAGATTTTAAATCTCTGCACACACTTTTGGACACTGGACACTTTTGGATTGTGTGAGGCCCAATGAATATCTGAGCGCTATGTGACAGGCTCGATGGCACAGCTGTGACCTAAGTGACTAGAGGATAAGGGAGATTTTGAATCTCTGCACACACTTTTGGACACTGGACACTTTTGGATTGTGTGAGGCCCAATGAATATCTGAGCACTATGAGACAGGCTCGATGGCACAGCTGTGACCTAAGTGACTAGAGGATAAGTGTGATTTTGAATCTCTGCACACACTTTTGGACACTGGACACTTTTGGATTGTGTGAGGCCCAATGAATATCTGAGCGCTATGTGACAGGCTCGATGGCACAGCTGTGACCAAAGTGACTAGAGGATAAGGGAGATTGGATTGCTTTTAAAAAAGCAGTTTGCGGAGCAGTGGGTAAACAGCAATGCCAGCCTGTCAGGAAGCCTTAAAAGGCAGCCCAACAACCAACACTACTGATACACCACAATATAGCCTCCCCTTGCACTGCACACACAGTGACTGGTGTGTTGTGCAGGCCAAATTGCTATCAGCAGCAGAAGCAGTTTTTTTTTCTTCTCAGCAGGACAAAAAAAAAAAATTGGGCTTGCTTTTAAAAAAGCAGTTTGAGGCCCAATGAATATCTGAGCGCTATGTGACAGGCTCGATGGCGCAGCTGTGACCAAAGTGACTAGAGGATAAGGGAGATTGGATTGCTTTTAAAAAAGCAGTTTGCGGAGCAGTGGGTAAACAGCAATGCCAGCCTGTCAGGAAGCCTTAGAAGGCAGCCCAACAACCAACACCACTGATACACCACTATATAGCCTCCCCTTGCACTGCACACACAGTGACTGGTGTGTTGTGCAGGCCAAATCGCTAGCAGCAGAAGCAGTTTTTCTGTCTTCTTCCCTGCCTAACGCTCTCCCTACAGAATCAGCAGCAACCTCTCCCTATACTAAGATCGGCAGAAGTAAGATGGCGGTCGGCGTGCACTCCCTTTTATACCCCCTGTGACGCCCACCAAAGCAAGCCAATCACTTGCATGCCCTTCTGAAAGATGGTGGTGACCCGTGCCTATGTCATCACGTTGCCCACAGTGTCCGTGGATCCTGATTGGCTGAAAAAGAGCGCAAAACAAACTTTTGAAACGCGACTTTGGCTCGTAAGTCGCCGACCTCGTGGCCGACCTCATCCTAGGGTCGGGTTTCGTTTCATGAAACCCGACTTTGCCAAAAGTCGGCGACTTTTGAATTTTTTCGACCCGTTTCGCTCAACTCTAGTACCGGCGTTTATGACGCTGGTATAGTTGAATGCGTCGGCGCTGGCGGGGGGGGGGGAGTCTGCGCTTGTGGGGGAGTCAGCGCTGGCAGCAGGTGACTGGCTGTGGGCCCCTGGAGGAGCGGGGGGCCCTAGGCAGCTGCCTGGTCTGCCTGCCTCTAATGCCGGCCCTGGAGGTGGGATGTTGCTGTGTCAAGTTCACTGGTGGTGAGGCAAAGTCTTCAGCTGAGATGAGAAGAGAGAGAGGGGGAGATGGTGGACGCAAGAGAGAATTGAAAGTACTGAATAGCTGTTTAGGGTTTTGAGACAGGTATGATATGAGGGATGAGAAGTCGGTTTGTTTTGCTGCAGTGAGCAATTGCGCTGCATTTTTACAACTTCTGTTACTGGACTGGCAACTCCGCTTTCTTTCTTTGGCAGCCGTACAGCAGTATGCTTTGCAGATGAGGGCCAGAAAGAACATGTGCTCCAGTAGATAGCAAGCACTGCATCAAGTGGCCTCTGCTTTTCTTCCTCCACATTATCATCACACACAGTGCAGTCCTCAGTGGTGACTCCCCAATTACTCTTTTTTTCCACCACATCACAACTCTCCAAGTGTCCAACTAACTGTTGGGAACTACAGATGGCTGAGTCTGCAGATATCTTCACACATTGTATGCCATGGGCATAGGAAGTGTACTCTATAGATTCACAGAGTCAAAAGGAGAAAATCACCTGCATTGATGACCAATTTTTTTCTCAGTTTGATCCACGGCCTGACGAAGTTTGGTTCTGGTATAAACCAAACCTTGCCAACAGTCGTTAAACCTGTTAGGTAAAGGTGGTCCATTCGTGATGAGACTCTGATAGTTGAGGTGCCCGTGGACTGTACTGTGCTGTCAAGGCAGGAAGAGGAGGAGGATGACTCTAACTGTGAGGAGTGGGAGAACAGAGAGCATGACGATGAGGTAGATCACACTTGGTGTAAACCCAGAGGCATGCAGCTGAGTAGCTCAGCAGAGGAGAAGGAAGACGAGAAAGTTACGTAGACACCACAACAACCACGACAACCATTGCATCTTGAGGCCCAACTCTGGCAGTGGACAGCAGCATTCGCGGTTCTGCAGTTGCCTATTTTTGTTTTTTTTTTTTCAGATAACCAACAAAAAAGGGATTTAATATACAGTATAAGTTTAAAATAGACACAACTATAAAAATCAGATCCCCACACATAAACATGATCAATTTAACCACTTAATGTCCAATGACGGACACAGTCCGTCATCTGACATCTCCCCTGCTTTGAGATGAGGGCTCTGGCGCTGAGCTCGCATCAAAGCCGGGACATGTCAGCTGTTATGAACAGCTGACATGTGCCCGCAATAGGCGCGAGCGGAATCGCCGTCCGCCCGCGCCTATTAACTAGTTAAATCCCGCTGTCAAAGCTGACAGCGGGCATTTAAATAGCATTTCCGGTCGCCGGGCAGGAAATGACGTCATCGCCGACCCCCGTCACGTGATCGGGGGTCGGCGTCATGTTGCCTGGACAACCAGAGGTCTCTATGAGACCTCTTTGGTTGTTCCAGGCATATGGCTTTCAGTGCCACCCGGTGGTTGGCGCTGAAAGCACAGCAGTAAATCTGCTACATATGGGCGATCTATGGGTTCGATTTTGAGTCCCAATGGTGACAGTGACAGTAATGTCTGTAAATGTCTGTAAAGCTAATGTTGAATTATTGGCGCTATATAAGTCATAAACCCCCCCCCCATATAAATGAAAGTGATGCTTAGCCAAACTCAGGTGGTACAAATATCAGTTTCTCTGATTACTATTATCAGAAAAATGTAATGATAGTAACACGGGTAGTTGACTCAAAGACAGTGAAGGACTGCCGGTATCGGAGGCCTAGTGCTGCAGGCAACACACATGACGGAGATCCAACGCGGAATCTACACATTTACAAAAATATACTTGCACACACCAACAAAGTGACATCAATTTCACTACAGTAGAAATAGTCTAATGGCGCCCGACAGGTCTTCCACTACACATATCCCATCAGATGGACACCAAACCAGGAGTGTTCACATTTAAAAAAAATTAGTGGCAGACACCAACAACGTGGCATCAATTTTAATACAGTAGAAATATTATAATAGGGACCCACAGGTCTTCCACTACACCAACCCAGCAGATAGACACCCAAGCAGGACTGTTCACATTTCCACAAAGTAGTGTGTTAACATCTCCAGCAGCAGCAATAGCAGGCTCATAACTAAAGATATCAGAGACTGCAATTACGCGAGAACATACAGCACACTAAAAACTACAACATCCAGTAACAGAAGTTGTCAGTTGTTTTTGGATAGGACTTCATGTTAGTGGGTCACTAGTACTTTCAGAAACATTAACACCTACCCCACATACACCTCGAACACCAAGCCTAATCCCCCTTCCGTCACGACCTTGCTTTTTCCCAGTCATGTTGCTCAGATATTGTGCTAGGAGCACACTATTAGCAACTAAAATTAAGATTGTTTTACACTGCACAACCTCTGTATTTTTTTGTATATCAATCCTTCCTATATTTTCATATTGTAAGGTAACAGCACCATCTGCTGGTGGTTTAATGTATACAATCATAGAATGGTAGAGTTGGAAGGGACCTCCTGGGCTATCTGGTCCAACCCCCTGCTCAAAGCAAAATTCACTAAATTATCCCAGACAGATGTCTGGCCAGCCTCTGTTTGAAGACTTCTGTGGAAGAAGAACTCACCACCTCTCGTGGCAGCCTGTTCTACTCACTGATCACCCTAACTGTCAAAAAGTTTTTTCTAATATCTAATCTGTGTCTCCTCCCATTCAGTTTCATCCCATTGCTTCTAGTCTTTCCTTGTGCAAATGAGAATAAAGATGATCCTTCTACAATATGACAGCCCTTGAGATATTTGTAGACAGCTATTAAGTCTCCTCTCAGTCTTCTTTTTTGCAAGCTAAACATTCCCAAATCTTGTAACCGTTCCTCACAGGACATGGTTTGCAGACCAGTCATCATTCTGGTAGCTCTTCTCTGAATTTGTTCAAGTTTGTTGATGTCTTTTTTAAAATGTGGTGCCCAAAACTGGACACAGTATTCCAGATGAGGTCTGACCAAAGAGGAGTAGAGAGAAATAATGGCTTCACAATATTTAGACTTAATATGCTTCTGTTAATACATCCCAGAATTGCATTTGCCTTTTTTGCTGCTGCATCACACTGTTGACTCATGTTCAGTCTGTGATCTATTAGTATACCCAAGTCTTTTTCACGTGTGCTGTTGCTTAGCCCTATTCCTTCAATTCTGTATATGCTTTTTTCATTTTTATCACCCAGATGTAGTACTTTGCATTTTTCCTTGTTAAAAACCATTCTGTTAGTTGCTGCCCACTGCTCCAGTTTATTTATATATTTTTGAATCCTCTCTCTCTCTTCTCTAGTATTAGGTATCCCTCCTAGCTTTGTGTCATCACCAAATTTAATCAGTTTACCCTCAATTCCTTCATCTAAATCATTGATAAAGATGTTGAATAATACAGGGCCCAGGACAGAAACCTGTGATACCCCACTTGAGATATTCTTCCAACTGGATGTGTACAAGGAGGAAAAAAAAAACGGGTTTTTCAATGTATCCGCGCTGACCACACAAGGACAGGATTATTCTTTGGCCCTGAGGAAGTGACAGATTCGCCATGAAACGCGTTGGTACAATAAAGCTTTGAAGAATAATCCTGTCCTTGTGTGGTCAGCACGGATACACTGAAAAACCCGGTCTTTTTTTTTCCTCCTTGGTGACATTGGTATCCATGGGAGTCTGCAGCGACCACTGGTTCCTTTTACATTCTGCAAGGGGTTGTGACTGTTCACAACCTGTAAAGGTGAGTGCACTAACCGTGTATTGTCACCCAAAATATCACTTTTATCGCCCTATGTGCGCTCTCTTTCCTTAATTTTAACTGGATGTGTAGCCATTTACAACCACTCTCTGTGTCCGATAACTAAGCCAGTTATGAATCCACCTAAAAGTTGCCTTGTCCATTCCATAATTAGTCCTTTTTTCAATAAGGATGTTGTGAGATACTTTGTCAAATGCTTTTCTGAAGTCAAGATATACTATATCTACAGCATTTCCCTGATCCACCCGGTCAGTGATTCTGTCATAGAAAGAAAATAAATTAGTCTGACATGACTTATTAGTTACAAACCAATGCTGACTCTGGTTAATCACTTCATTCTTATCCAGATACTTATATACATGTTGTTTAATAATTTGTTCACAGATCTTTCCCGGTATAGAAGTCATTCTCACCGGCATATAGTTCCCTGGGTCCACCTTCTTCCCCTTTTTGAAGATAGGAACAACATTTGCTCTTCTCCAGTCTTCTGGACATTCTCCTGTTCTCCAAGAATTTTCAAAGATTATGGAGAGTGGTTCAAAAATTTCTTCTGCCATCTCCTTCAGTACTCTGGGGTGTAATTCATCTGGACCTGGATACTTGAATTCATTTATGTTAGCTAAGTGTTTCCTCACTATCTTTCTGTTTATTGATATTCTGGGTTCTACTATTCCTTTAATAGGACAGTGAAGATCAGTTGATGTTACATTTCCTTTCTGAGAGAAAACAGATGCAAAATAGAAATTTTACCTCATGTTACTGTGTATTGCAGACTATCTGTATTTTATGCACTGTATGGTTATATATTCTGAAATGCTGTTATTGCATCTTATAGGTTCACCCTTTCCTGTCACATCTGCAATCAATAAAAGGTTACAACATTACAGCCTCTCTTTCTTAACCCCTTCACCCCCAAGGGTGGTTTGCACGTTCATGACCAGGCCAATTTTTACAATTCTGACCACTGTCCCTTTATGAGGTTATAACTCTGGAACGCTTCAACGGATCTAGGCGATTCTGAGATTGTTTTCTCGTGACATATTGTACTTCACTTTAGTGGTAAAAAATTTTCGCTATAACTTGCGTTTATTTATGAAAAAACACAAATATGGCAAAAATTTTGAAAATTTTGCAATTTTCAAACTTTGAATTTGTATGCCCTTAAAACAGAGAAATATGTGACACAAAATAGTTACTAAACAACATTTCCCACATGTCTACTTTACATCAGCACAATTTGGGAAACAACATTTTTTTTTTGTTAGGAAGTTATAAGGGTTAAAATTTGACAAGCGATTTCTAATTTTTACAACAAAACTTACAAAACCATTTTTTTTAGGGACCACCTCACATTTGAAGTCACTTTGAGGGGTCTATATGGCAGAAAATACCCAAAAGTGACACCATTCTAAAAACTGCACCCCTGAAGCTACTCAAAACTACATTCAAGAAGATTATTAACCCTTCAGGTGCTTCACAGGAGCAGAAGCAACGTGGAAGGAAAAAATGAACATTTAACTTTTTAGTCACAAAAAAATATTTTAGCAACAATTTTTTTATTTTCCCAAGGGTAACAGGAGAAATTGGACCCCAAAAGTTGTTGTCAAATTTGTCCTGAGTACGCTGATATCCAATATATGGGGGGAACCACTGTTTGGGCACAAGGCAGGGCTCAGAAGGGAAGGAGCCCCGTTTGACTTTTTCAACCTAAAATTGGCTGGAATTGAGATCGGACGCCATGTCGCGTTTGACGAGTGTCTGATGTGCCTAAACAGTGGAAACCCCCCACAAGTGACCCCATTTTGGAAACTAGACCCCCAAGGAACTTATCTAGATGTGTGGTGACCACTTTGAACCCCCAAGGGCTTCACAGAAGTTTATAACACCCGGGCGTGAAAATAAAAAATCATATTTTTTCCACAAACATGATCATTTAGTCCCCAATATTTTGTTTTCCCAAGGGTAACAGGAGAAATTGGACCCCAAAGGTTGTTGTCAAATTTGTCCTGAGTATGCTGATACCCAATATGTGGGGGGGAACCACTGTTTAGGCACATGGCAGGGCTCAGAAGGGAAGGAGCCCCGTTTGACTTTTTCAACCTAAAATTGGCTGGAATTGAGATCGGACGCCATGTCGCGTTTGACGAGCGTCTGATGTGCCTAAACAGTGGAAACCCCCCACAAGTGACCCCATTTTGGAAACTAGACCCCCAAGGAACTTATCTAGATGTGTGGTGACCACTTTGAACCCCCAAGGGCTTCACAGAAGTTTATAACACCCGGGCGTGAAAATAAAAAATCATATTTTTTCCACAAACATGATCATTTAGTCCCCAATATTTTGTTTTCCCAAGGGTAACAGAAGAAATTGGACTCCAAAGGTTGTTGTCAAATTTGTCCTGAGTACGCTGATACCCAATATGTGGGGGGGAACCACTGTTTAGGCACATGGCAGGGCTCAGAAGGGAAGGAGCCCCGTTTGACTTTTTCAACCTAAAATTGGCTGGAATTGAGATCGGACGCCATGTCACGTTTGACGAGCGTCTGATGTGCCTAAACAGTGGAAACCCCCTACAAGTGACCCCATTTTGGAAACTAGACCCCCTAAGGAACTTATCTAGATGTGTGGTGACCACTTTGAACCCCCAAGGGCTTCACAGAAGTTTATAACACCCGGGCGTGAAAATAAAAAATCATATTTTTTCCACAAACATGATCATTTAGTCCCCAATATTTTGTTTTCCCAAGGGTAACAGGAGAAATTGGACTCCAAAGGTTGTTGTCAAATTTGTCCTGAGTACGCTGATACCCAATATTTGGGGGGAACCACTGTTTAGGCACATGGCAGGGCTCAGAAGGGAAGGAGCCCCGTTTGACTTTTTCAACCTAAAATTGGCTGGAATTGAGATCGGACGCCATGTCACGTTTGACGAGCGTCTGATGTGCCTAAACAGTGGAAACCCCCCACAAGTGACCCCATTTTGGAAACTAGACCCCCTAAGGAACTTATCTAGATGTGTGGTGACCACTTTGAACCCCAAAGGGCTTCACAGAAGTTTATAACACCCAGGCGTGAAAATAAAAAATCATATTTTTTCCACAAACATGATCATTTAGTCCCCAATATTTTGTTTTCCCAAGGGTAACAGGAGAAATTGGACCCCAAAGGTTGTTGTCAAATTTGTCCTGAGTATGCTGATACCAAATATGTGGGGGGGAACCACTGTTTAGGCACATGGCAGGGCTCAGAAGGGAAGGAGCCCCGTTTGACTTTTTCAACCTAAAATTGGCTGGAATTGAGATCGGACGCCATGTCACGTTTGACGAGCGTCTGATGTGCCTAAACAGTGGAAACCCCCCACAAGTGACCCCATTTTGGAAACTAGACCCCCTAAGGAACTTATCTAGATGTGTGGTGACCACTTTGAACCCCCAAGGGCTTCACAGAAGTTTATAACACCCGGGCGTGAAAATAAAAAATCATATTTTTTCCACAAACATGATCATTTAGTCCCAATATTTTGTTTTCCCAAGGGTAACAGGAGAAATTGGACCCCAAAGGTTGTTGTCAAATTTGTCCTGAGTACCCTGATACCCCACATGTGGGAGAAAACTACTGTTTGGGCACACGTCAGGGCTCGAAAGGGAAGTAATGACGTTTTGGAAAGCAGACTTTGATGGAATGGTCTGCGGGCGTCATGTTCCATTTGCAGACCCCTTGATGTTCCTAAACAGTAGAAACCCCCCATAAGTGACCCCATTTTGGAAACTAGACCCCCTAAGGTACTTATCTAGATGTGTGGTGAGCACTTTGAACCCCCAAGTGTTTCACTAAAGATTATAATGCCCAGGCGTGAAAATATAAAATCCTGTTTTGTTCCCACATAAATGATCATTTAGTCCCCAATTTTTAATTTTCCCAAGAGTAACAGGAGAAATTGGACCCCAAAAGTTGTTGTCCAATTTGTCCTGAGTACCCCGATACCCCACATGTGGGAGAAAACTACTGTTTGGGCCCACGTCAGGGCTCGAAAGGGAAGTAATGACGTTTTGGAAAGCAGACTTTGATGGAATGGTCTGCGGGCGTCATGTTCCATTTGCAGAGCCCTTGATGTTCCTAAACAGTAGAAACCCCCCATAAGTGACCCCATTTTGGAAACTAGACCCCCTAAGGAACTTATCTAGATGTGTGGTGAGCACTTTGATCCCCCAAGTGTTTCACTAAAGATTATAATGCCCAGGCGTGAAAATATAAAATCCTGTTTTGTTCCCACATAAATGATCATTTAGTCCCCAATTTTTAATTTTCCCAAGAGTAACAGGAGAAATTGGACCCCAAAAGTCGTTGTCCAATTTGTCCTGGGTACTCTGGTACCCCACATGTGGGAAAAAACTGTTTAGGCACACGTTGGGGCTCGAAAGGGAAGTAGTGTTGTTTTGGAATGCAGACTTTGATGGTCTGCTGGCGTCATGTTCCATTTGCAGAGTCCCTGATGTGCCTAAACAGGAAAAAACCCCAGATATGACATCATTTTGGATACTAGACCCCCAATGAACAAATCTAGATGTGCCCCCAACTAATCTAATGTAAATTAGTAGTGCATGGAGGTGTGGTACAATTTGAAGCAATCCTTCATGCACAGGCCAGGTTTTTCGGGGCAGGTGTCGCACTGGTAAATGGTGTCCCTGCGTATTCCTTTTTTGTAACACACTCGACACCTTTTTTGCGGCTTACCTTTTCTTGGGGTTGGCGGGACCACCCCCGGAAAATGCTGACCTGGGACAATACGAGCACCTTCAGTTCCTGAAGAACTGGGGCCCGCTCCTTCCTGAGCGCCAAACATCATGGCCTTAACCACTACCTCCTGGAAATGAAGGTACGACGTATCGCTGGGGCATGCACATTGTGACAGCAGGAATGCGTTGAGCATTGCCATTTGGACGATGTGCACAGCCAGCTTTTTGTACCACACCTTGGCCTTCCTCAATGCATTGTACGGTTGGAGGAGTTGATCGGAGAGATCAACTCCCCCCATTTTTTTGTTGTACCCCACTACACATGTCGGTTTGAGGACCTGTGTAGAGGTACCCCGTACAGTGCAGAGGGTACTGCCATCACCGTGTATGGTGGTCAAGAGATGGACATCTCTCTTGTCCTTGTACTTGACCACCAGCAGGTGGTCGCTACATTGGGCTCTGCTCTCACCTTTTCGGAGCATCTGCCCAAGTAGCGTCTTCGGGAGGCCTCTCTGATTTTTGCGGACAGTACCGCAGGCTGCGGTACCTCGCTCAGAGAGGGATTTGTAGAGTGGGATGCTGGTATAAAAGTTATCAGTGTAGAGGTGATAACCTTTATCCAGCAGTGGGTGCACCAAATCCCACACAATTTTCCCACTCACTCCCAGGAAAGGAGGACACTCAGGGGGTTCAATCCAGGTGTCCTTCCCTTCGTAAACTCTAAACTTGTGGGTGTACCCTGAGGTACTCTCACACAACTTATAGAGTTTGATTCCATACCTGGCCCTCTTACTGGGCAGGTATTGACGGAATCGCAGCCTTCCCTTGAAGTGAACCAAGGACTCATCCACGCAGATGTCCCTTTGGGGCACGTACACTTCAGCAAACTTTTTGTTGAAGTGTTCGATGACCGGCCAAACTTTGAACAGACGGTCAAAGTTGGGGTCATCTTGTGCGGGACACTCTGCATTATCAGTATAATGCAGAAACTTGTGGATGGCCTCAAAACGCGTCCGGGCCATGACCATTCGGAACACTGGAGTGTTGTATAAAATATCAACACTCCAATATTGCCGAATTTCCGGCTTCTTCAGTATCCCCATATGGAGGACCAGGCCCCAAAACTGCGTCATTTCAACTGCGTCTACAGGAGACCAGTTTGAAAATGTTGAACGCGGGTTTTGCTCCAAAAATTGACGAGCGTACAAATTAGTTTGCTCCACCATGAGGTTAACAAAATCCTCAGAGAAAAAGACTTTGAAAAAGTCAATTTCTGTGAGGCCGGTGGTGTCAAACTTGATTCCTGATTCTGCCACAAAATCAGGAATCAGTGGCTCGTAATTTTCGGGGGGCGAGGTCCATACGGGGAGCACTGGGTCAGCTGCGGGCATGGTGGGCGCTGCCTCATCTTCTGTCCTGGAGCGTCTGCGTGGCGGTTCCGCAGGACCCGAGGAGGAAGATGAGGAGGGGGAAGAGGAAGAAGAAGAGGATGAAGAATCCGAAAAATAAAGAAAAGTCGGATCGTCATCCAAATCGCTATCAGTTTCGGAGGCAAGTAAAGCATATGCCTCCTCCACTGAATAGCGCTGTTGGGATGAATTTGATGACATTTTTGTGTAAATATGGTGCTTGGGTGTACACTTTATTGAAAACTGTATGTGTACGTGAGGGGGGGGGAGTGATTGGTGTAAACTTTCTGTAAAGAAAAAGCTGTGGAAAAAAGTCTAAAACAGCAGGCCCTAGCTGATAAGTGTCACTTATCAAAACTAGGCTGCTGGATGTGCGCACGGGGTGGCGCAAGGGGGGGGTGGAAAAAAAAAAAAAAAGGAAAACGGCAAACTCTGATAAGTGAACTGTGTCACTTATCCAAGTTTCGCAGCTGCGGGATGTGTGTACGGAGGGGCTAAGGAAAAAAAAGCGAGCTCAAGTGTTGATCGGTGAACTGCGTCACCAATCAACGCTCGGCGGCTGCGCACGGAGGTGGCGCAAAAGTGGGGTGGAGGGGGGTAAAAATAGGGGGAAGGGGGATTGGGGTGGATGAAGAGAGATTGGGCAGGGATCAACAGTTAGGGTTGTAGTTAGGTGGCACAAAGGGGGGTGAAAAAAATGAAAAGCGGCAGGCACAAGCTTGGATAAGTGACGTGTGTCACTTATCCAACTTTTGCGGCTGCGGGATGTGTGTACGGAAGTGGCGCAAAGGGGGCTAAGGAAAAAAAAGCGAGCTCAAGTGTTGATCGGTGAACTGCGTCACCAATCAACGCTCGGCAGCTGTGCACGGAGGTGGCGCAAAAGTGGGGTGGAGGGGGGTAAAAATAGGGGGAAGGGGGATGGGGGGATTGGGGTGGATGAAGAGAGATTGGGCAGGGATCAACAGTTAGGGTTGTAGTTAGGTGGCACAAACGGGGGTGAAAAAAATGAAAAACGGCAGGCACAAGCTTGGATAAGTGACGTGTGTCACTTATCCAACTTTTGCGGCTGCGGAATGTGTGAACGGAAGTGGCGCAAAGGGGGCTAAGGAAAAAAAAGCGAGCGCGAGTGTTGATCGGTGAACTGCGTCACCGATCAACGCTCGCCGGCTGCGCACGGAGGTGGCGCAAAAGTGGGGTGGAGGGGGGTAAAAGGGGAGTGAAGGGGGTAAGAGAGGGGGTGGAGGGGGGATGGGGGATGAAGATAGATTGGGGGGTGAAGATAGATTGGGCAGGGGATCAGGGATCAATTAACACTTACAATTGTAGTTTTCTTTCTTCTTCTTCTTTCTTCTGCAGGGATTGTGATGCTACAAGCTGTGGCACCACAATACCCAGCACAGGAGCTCTTGCTGCGTCCGACCTCTCTGCAGGAATCCTCAGCTAGAGTGAGGACCCCTGCAGACAGGTCAGACAGGTCAGAGGCAGGTCAGGGGGCAGGTCACAGAGCGGTCACATCGCTGCTGTGACCTGTCATTGGTGGGATCGAATGATTACATCGATCCCACCAATCCCTGATCTGCCTGGTGACCATGGCAACTGCCTAGAATCGGAGCTCACAGCTCCGATTACTAGGCAGGTCATGCCCAGGTCACCAGCAGGGCACAGAGCGGTCACATGGTGATCTAATCGATCGCGCCAGCCAACTCCTGCAGGCCCTGCTGGGCCTGCATCAGGCTCCAGCACGATCGGTGCTAATATAGCACCGATCCTGGCCGGTACTGGCAGGGCACAGCGGCGATATAGCGCCGCTGTGCACTGCGATTGGCGCGATCGATCAGATCGGCGATCGCGCCAATCCGGGTGCTTTTTGCCGGTGCCTGGCGTTGCCAGGCACCGGCTCTAGGATCGAGTACATCGGTACTCGATCCCAGCCTAGGACATCATTGTTTCAGCCAAGCGCTCTGGATGCCGGGGGGGGTGGGATCGCAGCCCGGGATGCCGACGCCATCTTTTCTAAGGTGAGATGGCGTCGGAATTTTAATGCGATACCGCGACTAAAGGGCCCGACGTACTATCCCGTCCACGGTCATACGGGCCCGGGTACCGTGGACGGGATAGTACGTCGGATGTCAGGAAGGGGTTAAAGAAGACGAGAGGTTTAGCTACATGTCTCATTATACACTGTGCTAACGTGTATGAGGACAGCATAGTGAAACAACTGCTGAGAACAAGCTCAGATGATCTGACGATATGGAGGCCTCCATTATACAAGCATACGGTTATTGCAAACGGATATTGCAGCAACCTCCTAGCGGTCGCACTGAATAATTGGAACAAACGGAGACCGCCATTATCCAGGCAGAGCCTGACACAGGGATATCGCAGCAGTCTCCTAAATGTTGAATCATGTCTCAAGGACGAGAATCCTCTGTCAAGACGAGATCATGAGTTAATAATAAATGGGAAATGTTTAAGAACATCCTAAATAGGCACTGTAAGCAGTTTATACCTTGTGGGAATAAAAGGACAAGAAATAGGAAAAACTCAATGTGGCTAAACAAATAAGTAAGAAGGGCAATTAACAGTAAAAATAAAGCATTTAAACTACTAAAGCAGGATGGCACTGTTGAAGCTCTAAAAAACTACAGGGAGAAAAATACTTTATCTAAAAAACTGACTAAAGCTGCCAAAAAACAAAACAGAGAAGCACATTGCCAAGGTGAGTAAAAGTAATCCCAAACTGTTCTTCAACTATATCAATAGTAAAAGAATCATAAGTGAAAGTGTAGGCCCTGTAAGGTAGCGCTGTCATTCAAGTAGGGGATACTCGCTTAGCAGCCACAATAATCACGTCCGGCATGGGTTATCCATAAACCTTAACAATCCATGTGGTTTATTCAGACATCATAAACCCACAGCAGCAACCTAAAGTTCATATACACAGCATAGCGTCCATGACAGAGCTTCCCTCTGTTGTCCCTGTATTCACACAGGTTATGCAATGTCCATTGCGCAGGCTTCTAGCCTCACAGTTCTCACCCCGTCAGGGTTTTACCTCATGGCTGCTTCATCCATGCTGCAGACGTTCATTCCCTCTCCCTGGGAACTGTCAGACACTTGCAGCCATTAGACACAGCATTCACGTGCTGTCAGGCAGGAAGCCCCATCTCCCAGCGGGACCTTCCCAAGATGGACCAACCAGGTCCCAGCATTCACCCATGTGACCTACCCTGGCCACCTTATATGGTCCGTAGCCACGCCCACCGGGTCACATAGCTATGACCTCATCGCAGGTCCTTCACACACTCATAGTCTTTTACTACAGGCGTTAAACACACCCCCTGGGTGGGTTTGTAGGTAACTGGGCCCGCTCATCTCCCCAGTTACCTGGAGACTTCTCCCTGACACAATGAAACAGCCCCTCAGCAGTATCACTGCTGATCAACACACACCTAAGTCTCCATCTCAAGGCCACCCACCTTGAGATACATAATGGTCATTCAGGACTCTGCCATTCATCCTCTCTCCTAGGACATCCATACAGCACCCCCTAGCAGACACAGTGGTCACTACACAACAGCCCCTTAAAAAATTGTGAAGAAACAATGGTTGTAGATGACGAGGATTTAGCTAATATATTAAACACCTTCTTCTCCACGGTATTCACGGTGGAAATGAAATGCTAGGTGAAAAGCCGAGAGACAAAGAAAACCCTATATTAAGGGTCACCAATCTAACCCAAGAAGAAGTGCGAAACCGGCTAAATAAGATTAGAATAGATAAATCTCCGAGTCCGGCTGGCATACACCCACGAGTACTAAGAGAGCTAAGTAATATAATAGACAAGCCATTATTACTTATATTTGGGGACTCTATAGAGACAGGGTCTGTTCCACAGGACTGGCGCATAGTAATATAATAGACAAGCCATTATTACTTATATTTAGGGACTCTATAGAGACAGGGTCTGTGCCACAGGACTGGCGCATAGCAAATATGGTACCAATTTTCAAAAAAGGCTCTAAAAGTGAACCTGGAAATCATAGCTCAGTAAGTCTAACATCTATTATTGGTAAAATATTTGAAGGGTTTCTGAGGGATGTTATTCTGGATTATCTCAATGAGAATAACTGTTTAACTTCATATCAGCATGGGTTTATGGTGAATCACTCCTGTCAAACCAATCTAATCAGTTTTTATGAAGAGGTAAGCTATAGCCCCGACCAAGGTGAGTCATTGGACGTGGCTTATCTTGATTTTTCCAAAGCGTTTGATACCGTGCCACACAAGAGGTTGGTACACAAAATGAGAATGCTGGGTCTGTGGGAAAATGTGGGTAAATGGATAAGTAATTGGCTTAGTGATAGAAAGCAGAGGGTGGTTATAAATGGTATATTCTCCAACTGGGTCGCTGTGACCAGTGGGGTACCGCAGGGGTCGGTGTTGGGACCGATTCTCTTCAAAATATTTATTAACGATCTGGTAGAAGGTTTACAAAGTAAAATATTGTTATTTGCAGATTATACAAAACTATGTAAAGCAGTCAATACAAGAGAAGATAGTATTCTGCTACGGATGGACGTGGATAAGAGTTGGAAACTTGGGCCGAAAGGTGGCAGATGCAGTTTAACAATGATAAATGTAAGGTTATACACATGGGAAGAAGGAATCAATATCACCGTTACACACTGAATGGGAAACCACTGGGTATTTCTGACATGGAGAAGGACTTGGGGATCCTAGGTAATGATAAACTTACCTGGAGCAGTCAGTGCTAGGCAGCAGCTGCCAAGGCAAACAGGATCATGGGGTGCATAAAAAGAGGTCTGGATACACATGATGAGAGCATTATACTGCCTCTGTACAAATCCCTGGTTAGACCACACATGGAGTACTGTGTACAGTTTTGGGCACCAGTGCTCAAGAAGGATATAATGGAACTAGAGCGAGTAAAAAGGAGGGCAGCAAAATTAATAAAGGGGATGGGGGAACTCAAATACCCAGAGAGATTAGCAAAATTAGGATTATTTAGTCTAGAAAAAAGATGACTGAGGGGCGATCTAATAACCATGTACAAGTATATAAAGGGATAATACAAATATCTCACAGAGGATGTTTATACCATGGAATGTGACGGTCACAATGGGGCATTCTCTGCGTCTGGAGGAGTCTTGCGCTCCACTTTATTGGTATCCAAGTTGAGTTTGCATATATCCCTGGTGTTGCAGTTGTAGATAAATGAGTTGTTATACAGAGTTAACCCACTGCCTCTACAGATGTTGGAGTTGACTGGTCTTTGAAGTTTTTGTACTGCTTGAGATCTTTATAGGTACAATATAATCTTACATTAGTGATGTATTAGCTATTATCGCTGGAGAGCACCCAGTATAACTCCTGTGTAGAGACAAAAAATGAGTACTTGCCCCATCCACCTGTTTTGAAGGATGTTCCTCTCCAGTTGATCTGGATAACTTGTGGTTTGCTAACATTCAAAATCCTACCATGTTCACAAGTACCAGAAAGAAAAGAAGTATAGTAGTATAATAAAAACTAAATAAAATGCATTACCATTTTGTCATGGGTGTACCACGACAGAGAGGGGCCAGAAGATTGCAGCATTTGATTTCATATACTCCTGCACTGATCATAAGCAGTTCTTCATATTAAATGGAGCAGGATTCTTGTTGTGAGTTCATTTTTCCCTTCACCGTTGAGGTCTGATGAACTCCCTACTCTGGTGAAGGAAGGTAGTGAGGCTGATTACCAGACACCTGGGCAGCTAGATGATGACTGGGTGGCTGGAATTGAGGACTGGATAAAAGGCAGCCGACGCCCTTCTGCCTTGCTGGTGATCATGCTGGATTCTTGGAGACCAGTCTGATTCCTGCGTCTCAAAGCTAAGTTTTTCTGCTCTGCTTTGTACACTTCAGTTTTGTTTTTGTTTTGCCTTGTTTTTTGGGAGTTCTGCCATCCCCGGCCGGGGGTGAGCTGAATTCCATTTTTGTCTCTGATCTGTTGATCTTTTGCTCTGTCTTCAGAATATACCTGAGTGCTAATTTAGTCTTTTGAAGCCTAGCGACTTCAGGGCCTGTTTTTCCTATCAGTCGGTTGGCACATTTTTGATAGGGTTTTTGCGGATGGCAGACAGCAGCTTTCCTATCCTGTCCTGTTAGCTTGGGCCCCATCATTTGCTCAACCTATCTTTCTATCTGTGTTAGTGTTTTCATCTTGCTTCACCGTCATTATATGTTGGGGGCTGCTTATTGCTTTGGGGTCTGCTCTGGGACAGTTTAGTTTTTCCCCTTTCTGTCTTTAGGCTATGTAGTTCTCTGGCTGTGATTGAGGGGTCTAGGGCACCGTAGGAACCCCCCACGGCTACTGCTAGTTGTTGTGGATAGGTTCAGGGGTCTGCAATCCGATAGCTGCCAACCTCTCTGGTTTTTCTGGACTTAGCTAGTATTTTGTTTTTTCCTCCTTCGGTGACTCATCATAACAGTTTCTGTTAACAGTGCAGGGGTTATTCTGTTCAGCTTGGAGTCTCTGAAGCTTCCCACCTTGGATGATCTCAGGGGTACAGTAGTGGCCACTCCCCTCTCCTATATATACTTGCCTCTGGCAATCTGGATTGCAAGTCTTAAGTCTTGTATTGCCTGGTGAGGAGTGGAGGTGTTGGTTGTTGGTAGAAGCGTTTGGAGTTTTTACCTTTGACTGTTGCTAGGTGTTTCAGCTGTGTGCAAATCCTCAACCTCTCCTATTTAGTTTCCATTGATTTTCTACCCGGTGTAACTCTCTGTTATCTGTGAGTGCATATTTGTATGATTGGTATTTTCATTTATCATTGTACTTCCTTTCTTGTTTGTCTGGTTCTGTATATACATACACTATTCCCCCCACTTCCCAGGGTAGATGAGGGGGACAGATATAGGACTGATTCAGGAGTTCAACAAGGTACGTGACTTCAGCATCTTTAACATCAGAAGTAATCCAGGGAACAGGGATAGCTAGGGTGCCCCTAGTGTTAGGGACAGGGAAGGAGCTCATGGCTCTGGGTACTCTGACAACAGAATCAAGACATATTTATTTTTACTAACTGAATATAGGTCCAGAGGCCATGTCGGTCATTTATGGCCACTAGACAAGAGCCCTGTTAGCCTCTTCTTACCTGCCAGTAAGGCTATTGCCTCTTCTGATTAGTAGATTTGGAGCTAGTACACTCAGGTAACTTACAAGGGATGTTTGCTTTTTCACTTTGGTCATCAAAATGCAAGTTTCCAAGGTGCTCTACCTATGTAGACTAAGTATCTATGTATCTGTATATATTTTTACTGCATAATGAACAGCATGAAAACAAAAACAAAAAAAAACAATTGTGGAATTGTGAGTTTTTTTTCACATTTTTAACACACTTGTAGATTTTTTTTTACTGTTGTCCAATACATTACTTCATAGTATTGATGATGTCATTCAAAAGTACAACTTATCGCATCTAATATATAAAGCTCAATGTGGATGTGTGTGTGTGTGTGTGTGTGTGTATGTCAGGGATTGGCATCCGCACCATCGCAGCTACAGACATAAAATTTGGCACAGTCACACGTCTGGACCCAGAGAGCGTCCTAAGCTATGTTGTGAGGTGAAATTTTAACCCCGCGCATTCCAATTCACCAAACAATTTTGCCCCTATTTACATAATGGGGAAAAAGTGTATGTATGTATTGGCATCTGCACCGTCGTAGCTACAGCCACAAAATTTTGCACAGTCACACGTCTGGACCCCGAGAGCGTCATAGGCTATGTTGTGAGGCAAAATTTTAACTCCATGAGTTCCAATTCACCAAACAATTTTGCCCCTATCTACATAATGAGGAAAAAGTGTATGTATTGGCATCTGCACCGTCGTAGCTACAGCCACAAAATTTTGCACAGTCACATGTCTGGACCCCGAGAGTGTCAGGCTGAGTGCAGATGGAGTTTTGAGCCCTGCGGATTTTTCCGTGCAGAATGGAAGAAATCCGCAGGTCAAATGACCTGCATTTTTCCTGCGGATTTCTTTCATTTTTCATGCGGTTTTCATGCGGTTTTTGTGCGGTTTTCCATCGTGGTTTTCCCCCTGCGGATTTGGTGACAAGGGAGATGGAAAACCGCACAAAAGAAGTAACATGCTGCGAATTTTGTACCGCGGGAAAACCGCGCGGAAAAATCCGCAGCGTCTGCACAGCGTTTTTTTTTTAGATTGATTTTAAGTCTACTGTACATCACAATGCAGAAATGCAGCGTTTCTGCGTGGTAAAATCCGCTGCGGATCCGCTATAAATCTGCATCGTGTGCACACAGCCTCATAGGCTATGTTGTGAGGTGAAATTTTAACCCCGCGCGTTCCAATTCACCAAACAATTTTGCCCCTATCTACATAATGGGGAAAAAGTGAAAGGAAAAGTGTTGGAGGCAAATTGACAGCTGCCAGATGTGAACAAAGGGGACTTAAAGAATGAGAGCGATGGCGCCAAAGAGTACAGTTACTAAGGTGGGGCCCTGACATGGGATACTCACCACACACGGGGATGTGAACACACACACACAAAATGCGCCACACACTACCACGTGATTCAACACATATACCACCCTCAGCACACATTTCACCACACATACACCAACCTCGCCACATAAAAGTCGAAACACAAAAGTCGCCACTCAAAACTCGCCACGCTGTCCCGGAGCTGTTTAAAAGATGAAAAATGAGCTGTGATTGGTTGCTATAAGCAACAGTTTTCTTTGTAGACAGTTGTGGTAACTGAGGCCTATTATTCTTATAATTTCTATGGTGTTATCGTCCTTCTGTAAAGCTGGAAATAACACAATTTATTACCGTGCCAACACAGACCACCCTCTGACACAGACTGCAGGGGGAGCCCAGTATCACACAGGATAGGATTAGATACACGGCTCAGCAGTCAGTATCACACAGGATAGGATTAGATACACGGCTCAGCAGACAGTATCACACAGGATAGGATTAGATACACAGCTCAGCACACAGTATCACACAGAATAGGATTAGATACATGGCTCAGCAGTCAGTATCACACAGGATAGGATTAGATACACGGATCAGCATTCAGTATCACACAGGAGAGGATTAGATACACGGCTGAGCAGTCAGTAACACACATGATAGGATTAGATACACGGCTCAGCAGTCAGTATCACACAGGATAGGATTAGATACACGGCTCAGCAGACAGTATCACACAGGATAGGATTAGATACACAGCTCAGCACACAGTATCACACAGAATAGGATTAGATACACGGCTCAGCAGTCAGTATCACACAGGATAGGATTAGATACATGGCTCAGCAGACAGTATCACACAGGATAGGATTAGATACAAGGCTGAGCAGTCAGTAACACACATGATAGGATTAGGTACACGGCTCAGCAGTCAGTATCACACAGGATAGGATTAGATACACGGCGGAGCAGTCAGTAACACACATGATAGGATTAGATACACGGCTCAGCAGTCAGTATCACACAGGATAGGGTTAGATACACGGCTCAGCAGTCAGTATCACACAGGATAGGGTTAGATACACGGCTCAGAAGATGGTATCACACAGGATAGGATTAGATACACGGCTGAGCAGTTAGTAACACACATGATAGGATTAGATACACGGCTCAGCAGTCAGTATCACACAGGATACGGTTAGATACACAGCTCAGCAGACGGTATCACACAGGATAGGATTAGATACACTGCTCAGCAGTCAGTATCACACAGGATAGCATTAGATACACAGCTGAGCAGTCAGTAACACACAATAGGATAAGGTACATGGGTCGCCCCACACACCCAGGGCAGCGGGGTACTCGGTACCGGGCCGGTGTCAGGAGGATGTGTCACAGCAGCGGTGACCCAGTCCGTGGCCCTGGGCACCCAATATCAATGGCGGTGATGTCAATAGCTTAGTTGAATAGTTTGTGACGCCACCCGTGGTGTTTGGCAAGTAAGATGTTGAGCCAACGCTGCATGCAGATCCACTGGGACTGATGGTGTGGTGCAGCAAAGATGGTGTAGCTCCCCACAGGTGGAGCTGTAGTCCCAGGGCAGTGTGGGTGCAATGGATGAGGAGAGGCGCAGAATGGTATAGATGCTGGTACCCAGATGTAGCGGTGCTGAAGGTGTTAGCGACAAATGAATGGAGGACACCAGGGCTTGTAGTTTCAAAGCTTTACTCACAGTTCGTGGTACCCACTGGTGCCCGCCTCCGTGCCGTGTCCTCCGGGGTAGAGACTCAATCAACCTCCCGGGCAAGTCAGGGTTCTCCTCTCCAACACTCCGCCAATATGTGCCTTTCCTGAACGACTCCTCTTTTGCGCCTTTTAATGTGAAGAGCTCCAGTACCGTAGTTCTCTGGAATTCCTCAGATGTTCCTAGAACCTTATTTGTATGACAGACAGCTGTAGCCTCTATCGGGGACTGCTCTCAGAGTCCTGGCTTGCAAATCGGTTGCTGTTGTGGCCCAAGTCTTGGATGGGAGTAGAGCATTTACAGCCAACTACTCCACCGGTGTCTGCTGCAGAACCATAAGTGTCCATACAACCTCGGGGACCGGGCCCCAGCCTTGCGCTGAAAACCTATAGGCAGGGTTCCTCTTCCAACCCACAACTCCTCTCTGTTCTCCTACTCCTTCGTTCCGCGCTGTTCCTTCACCCTCTTATGGAAGCTTAGGTTGCAGGTCTACGTCTTTCTCCTCTTCTCTTTCCCGTGCCAGCTGGCTCAGATCAGTGAGGCAGCTGCAGCACTCTCTTTCTAAACTGAACTCAAAACTAACTTCAAAACTGAACTCCTCTCGCCTGACCTCCCGTCAGACTCACCTACTATCCTCAACTTTCCATCTCTTTTATACTAACTCCACCCACCTCCCAGCACTTCTCGTGTTACGAAGCAGGGTTCCACGAAGGGTGCTCTGCTACCCCCAGCCTGAAGCTGCTAGGCGGACCTACTGAACTATCCTGTGTGTGGGATGCAGGTGTTGGAGTGTGGAAAGGAGTTCCCAACCTACCTAGTTGGTGGGGCACTATACCTTAGGAGAAGGTGCAGTACCTCTGTGGCGACTGAGCCTCAGGGGCGCCACATACACAGCTCAGCAGAAAGTATCACACAGGAGAGGATACTTGGGTAATGGCTTAGTTAATTTGTGTTGCAAATCTGTAGTGTTGAATAAAAAGTGTAAAAAGATAAATACATGGGGTATTAGTTACTATTTTGGCCAAGACAGATAAGCTCGCAAACCAAAAGTCAAGGATTCCCCGATTTTGCGAGTCCCTATCACTAAATCTCAACAGCTAACATAAGAAAAAAAAAATCAAAAAAACTTACATATGAAAGGTAGACTCAACAGATCCTGACTGATGCACTAGCAGGATGCAGCAGGCCTCCATTGCTAAAGGCTTGGGGCAGCACAGGTGCAACCCACGATGAGCTTACCACACCATCTACAGCGAGCTATAGGCAAACCCGGATAAATTTATTGATTACACACGGATGTCCCAACAAAGCTTCAGGGATTTGCTTGGTCGTGTACAAGATGTCATCCGGAGACAGGACACACAGCTCCGTCGTGCAATAGCGTCTCCTGGTCACATTACAGTAAGTAGTATTGCAAAACCAATGCCTGCCTAATTTTTTTTATTCTCTGATGTACTATTCTATGTTGGCAGAATTCTTGAACTGACATGTGTGGCGCCCCTGAGGCTTCAGTCGCCACAGAGGTACTGCACCTTCTCCTAAGTTGTAGTGCCCCACCATCCAGGTAAGGTGGGAACTCCTGACCACGCTCCACACCTGCATTCCACACACAAGATAGTTCAGTGGGGCCACCTAACAGCTTCAGGCTGGGGGTTAGCAGAGCACCCCTCATGGAACCCTGCTTCGTAACACGAGATGTGCTGGGAGGCGGGTGGAGTGAGATGATACAAAAGAGTGGGAAGAGTGAGGGTTAGACAGTTGGCTAGAGGAGAGAGAAGAGAGAAGATGGGTGTCTGAGGGACGTGCTGCAGCAGGTCCCAGTGATCTGGGCTGCTGGCACGAGAAAGACCAGAGAAAGAGACTGATAAGATTGCTAACCTAACCTTCCATAAGAAAGATAGAACAGATTGGAACGAAGGAGAATAGAAGGACGGTGGGAAGCTGGTTGAGAAAGAGAGAGAACCCTTCCAGTCCAGAGAGCGCAAAGGCCGGGGCCCGGTCCCCGAGGTTGATTGGATTTTTATGTCCGGCAACAGACACCGGAGGAGTAGTGAGCCGCTAACGCCTTGCTCCCATCATAGACTTGGGACACAACAGCAACTGAATAGAGAGCCGGGACGCAGTGAGGAGTCCCAGAAGCAGGCTACAGCTGTCTGTCATACAAGTAAAGACTAGGAGCACCTAGAGAGAGGCATTCCAGGGTAACTAAGTACTGGAGTGCTTCGCACCTAAAGGCGCATTGGAGGAGTCGTTCAGTGAAGGTACATGTTGGCGGAGTGTGGAAGGGAGAGTCCTATCCTGCTTGGAGGTTGGCTCGAGCCCTCACCTGGAGAACACGGTCCGGAGGCAGGCAGTTGTGTGAACTGCAAACAGTGAGTAAAGCTTTGGAACCGCATGCTCTGGTGTCCTCCAGGTATTCCCGCACCGCTACACCTAGGTAACAACATCTATACCATTCTGCGCCTCTCCTCATCCATTGCACCTACACTGCCCTGGGACTACAGCTCCACCTGTGTGGAGCTACACCATCTTTGCTGCACCACACCATCAGTCCCAGCAGATCTGCATGCAGCGTTGGCTCAACATCTTACTTGCCAAACACCACGGGTGGCGTCACGAACTATTCTAATAAACTTTAACACCATTAACATCACCGCCATTAATATTGGGCGGCCAGGGCCATGGACCGGGTCACCGCTGCTGTGACACACATTCCCATCTTGACACCGGCCCGGTACGGAGCACCCCACTGCCCTAGGTGTGCGAGGGCGACCCAATTTTGGCATCACGAACAGGATGACGAGACCTGATGCCATCGGGTTCTGTGTACCTTGGATTCATAACTTTTGAAAATGTGCAGAAGACCAAATTTAATAGACTGTAAAATGGACATTAGAAATGGCCGCTGACGTGGAGAAGAAGGGCGTGAAGAGATGGGAGGTCCTAAGAAAAGACCGCGAAGAGTCTTGGGCCGTCCATGCCTGAATTACTATGTGACAGATGCATGGCCCACCCACCGAGGGGTTCGTATACTGGCTTGGTATGGAGGCGCGGGAAGAAGACGCCGCCCCCGGAAGGAGGGGCAGAGAAAGCCAGTGGCGAGCAGAAGGGCGGAGCAAGAAGAACACCAGAACGCCATGATGAAAGCAGATGCGAAGACAGAAGAACAGGGAGGGGAGAAGTCACTCATCCCTAGGCCACCTACGCGGAGGCTGCGACCGCTGATTTGTCCTCAGCTGTGTCCGCCACCACCTCACAACAGATACTGTCATTGGGTGAGCCCCGTCCGGAGGAGATACATGAGAGCTCTGGAACAGAATGGAGTACCGGGACCGCATCTCCG
Organism: Dendrobates tinctorius; assembly: GCF_039654945.1. Taxonomy (NCBI): domain Eukaryota; kingdom Metazoa; phylum Chordata; class Amphibia; order Anura; family Dendrobatidae; genus Dendrobates; species Dendrobates tinctorius. Next base: position 26,134,879 of record NW_027361825.1, on the reverse strand, counting down.
CCTGGACCGGGCGCGGTGGCACCAGCCTCCACCGTCAACCCCAGCTGAGACCGGCCTGGTCCTGGCATGGATCCAACTACGGCCTACTCCACCGGTCACTCCGGGAGTTGCGGCTGCTGCCATCTACCACCAGGAACTGGAGCTGGAACCGCGGCTGGAAACGCCAGGTATGATCGCTACCCCCGGTCTGACCCTGGTTTTAGGAGCGGAAACCCACAGATAGGAACGGGCCCATTGACCTTCGCCGACGATCCCCGGCTGCAGTGCCTATGCGGGGAGATGATCAAGTTGTTCCTGGTTGGCAGCCTCGGGCTGCAGCACCATCCCCTGAACTTCCCATGGAACTGGAAGGACCCATATCCCTGCAGACAGTAGAAATTTCTCTGGTCCTTTCCCTGGGCCCCACCAATCCCTATCCCTCTCTGTGGGAAGTTGAGTACATGCGCTTGGCAAGAAATCAGCGGGATCATGAAGAACTCGACTTCATGGTGGCAGAGCAGCCAACCCCAACCAGTATGTCACCTCCACAACAAGATGAAGATACCCAAAGTGTTACATTAGGTGATGGTTCCAGTTCAGCTACCAGAACCCCACGAGGGGACCACAATTAAGAAAGAAAAATTTAAATCTCGTTACCCAGGAGGGTTTTGTTTGCACCAGTTGTGCTTTGTTGTTTTGCTATCATGTTTTTACGGTAGCACTTTTGTTGCCTGCTTCTGATTGGCAGTGTTTTTCTACAATGGAACTGTGGAGATCATGAACGCTGTATGATCCAAAACTTTCTTGTAAATAGTTTGCACCTCTTTAGGTGCCCTTTCCTGGTTTTACATATAAAGACACTTTGCGAAGATAATGTTTTTGCATGGACACTTTTCGTTTCGAAGAATGATGTCTACATCAAGGGACACTGCAAGAAATCCCGGCTGGGAGCAGTGTTCAGCACCTTACAAGAATTTTGAATGTTTTGTGATAACGTATTTGATAATGTTGTGTCTTGTGAAAAGTAAATGTCTTTTATAGAATATTTGATACAAAGAATTAGGAAAGTTTTGAGATAGAATGTGAGAATTCAATAAAGACTGAAGAATTGAAAGTGACAGGTGACAGGCCAAGTACAGATGGTCAGTGTCTTGCGTCCAGCAGAGAAAGAGAAAAAGGAAAAGAGAATAATTGATAGAAAATGTAATAAAGAAAATGTGTTGAGTATAGCACTTTCAACTAGGAATTGCACTTAAGTAAATTTTTGATACTAAGATAGGAAGTTAGCCTGTTTGTAACGTTTAAGAAATGTGCCTCCTACACTAGGAAGATTAGATAAGTATTGTTAAACAGCATGTAAAATTTTTGTGTGTTCCTGTATTGTACCTTTTGTTGTCTTGCAGCCAGCGGACGTGCTGTGTTTAACGGGGGGGTATGTGGTGCCCCTGAGGCTTCAGTCGCCACAGAGGTACTGCACCTTCTCCTAAGGTATAGTGCCCCACCATCCAGGTAAGGTGGGAACTCCTGACCACGCTCCACACCTGCATTCCACACACAAGATAGTTCAGTGGGGCCACCTAACAGCTTCAGGCTGGGGATAAGCAGAGCACCCCTCGAGGAACCCTGCTTCATAACACGAGATGTGCTGGGAGGCGGGTGGAGTGAGATGATACAAAAGAGTGGGAAGAGTGAGTTAGATAGTTGGTTAGAGGAGAGAGAAGAGAGAAGATGGGTGTCTGAGGGACGTGCTGCAGCAGGTCCCAGTGATCTGGGCTGCTGGCATGAGAAAGACCAGAGAAAGAGACTGATAAGATAGAACAGATCGGAACGAAGGAGAATAGAAGGACGGTGGGAAGCAGGTTGAGAAAGAGAGAGAACCCTTCCAGTCCAGAGAGCGCAAAGGCCGGGGCTCGGTCCCCGAGGTTGATTGGATCTTTATGTCCGGCAACAGACACCGGAGGAGTAGTGAGCCGCTAACGCCTTGCTCCCATCATAGACTTGGGACACAACAGCAACTGAGTAGAGAGCCGGGACGCAGTGAGGAGTCCCCAAAGCAGGCTACAGCTGTCTGTCATACAAGTAAAGACTAGGAACACCTAGAGAGAGGCATTCCAGGGTAACTAAGTACTGGAGTGCTTCGCACCTAAAGGCGCATTGGAGGAGTCGTTCAGTGAAGGTACATGTTGGCGGAGTGTGGAAGGGAGAGTCCTATCCTGCTTGGAGGATGGCTGGAGCCCTGACCTGGAGAACATGGTACGGAGGCAGGCAGTTGTGTGAACTGCAAACAGTGAGTAAAGCTTTGGAACCGCATGCTCTGGTGTCCTCCAGTTATTCCCGCACCGCTACACCTGGGTAACAACATCTATACCATTCTGCGCCTCTCCTCATCCATTGCACCTACACTGCCCTGGGACTACAGCTCCACCTGTGTGGAGCTACACCATCTTTGCTGCACCACACCATCAGTCCCAGCAGATCTGCATGCAGCGTTGGCTCAACATCTTACTTGCCAAACACCACGGGTGGTGTCACGAACTATTCTAATAAACTTTAACACCATTAACATCACCGCCATTGATATTGGGCGCCCAGGGCCATGGACCGGGTCACCGCTGCTGTGACACACATTCCCGCCTTGACACCGGCCCGGTACCGAGTACCCCACTGCCCTGGGTGTGCGAGGGCGACCCACATGTACTTGGGCTGCAGCATTATTTTTCTACCATTTATTAAAGAAAAAGATGCTTTTTTATTCATTGTTATGCCCTTTTTTGTGTGTTTTTGGCTGTGGTAAAAATCCATATACACAAATATTAATTTTGGTTGTTTCATTGTGTCACAGATTCCTGGCTACTGGAGAGACACTCTCTTCACTGCACTTCCAGTACTGGCTAGGAATATCCACCTTGTCTGGAACTGTTGCGGACACCTGCTGGGCTTTGTGGGACGTTCTCTGTCCAGAATTTATGCCCCTGCCCACCATGGAAAAGTGGATTGAAAATGCAGAAAGATTCTGGACTATCTGCAATTTTCCTAACTGTTTGGGTGCGGTGGATGGGAAACACATCAGGATTATAAAACCCAAGAGAACTGGATCAGAGTACTACAACTATAAAAAGTACTTCTCTACAGTACTCATGGCCATTTCTGATGCAGACTGTAAGTTTATTGCAGTGGACATTGGGGCATTTGGCCGTGGAAATGATTCCAAGGCTTTTAAGAACTCTGACATGGGACAGAAGTTGTATGGCAACCAGTTCAATTTTTCCATGCCACGACTTCTTCCCAACACCGAAGGTCCGCCACAGCCCTTTGTAATGGTTGGGGATGAGGCATTCCAGATGTGCCAAAACCTCCTCAAACCCTACTCCAGCCAGGACTTGGACCACACCAAACGGATTTTTAATTACAGGCTGACCAGGGCAAGAAGAACTGTAGAGTGTGCCTTTGATATACTTGTGTCCAGATGGCGCATTCTCGGCACAGCCATTAACCTTAAACTGGAAACTGTGGATGAGGTGGTGAAGGCCTGTGTTGTACTACACAATTTTGTGATGGTTAGAAAGCACCCACATTTTGAACTCGATGATGACACTCCTAACCCCTTGCCAGAATTTAACCAGCACCCTCTCAGGTCATCCGTTGAAGTAAGGGCAAATGAGGGACCAATTTGCGGCCTACTTCAACTCTGATGTAGGACGGGTGGCATGGCAAGAGCAAATGGTGTAAATCAATTTGTTTTTGGTTGTATGTTAATAAAACACCTGTGTTTATACCTGTACTATACTCTGTGTTTTTTCATTTAAAATTCTGATACATGGCCAGGTTACTGAACATATGGCGTGTATTTTCCACACACTGAATAGAGCAGGGTTCCCCAACTCCAGTCCTCAAGGACCACCAACAGATCGTGTTTTCATGATTTCCTTAGTATTGCTCAGGTGATAATTGCTTCACCTGTGCAATACTAAGGAAATCCTGAAATCATGATCTGTTGGTGGGCCTTGAGGACTGGAGTTGGGGAACCCTGGAATAGAGGATGGGGTTATTTACAAGGTCTATCTATAATATCCTGGGATTGCATTTCAAACTGTTAAATGATGTTAAAGAACGCCATATTAATTGTTAAGGATACAAGGCAAGTTAACATTAGATAGGCCTTGCACTCAACACCGTACTCTATTCAGTCTTTGCAATATTACCTGAGAAAAGACACTGAGGGGATTTGGAAATTGCAAGTCATATAGATTTGTTGTTTTGACAACACATCTCCAAGATTGAAACACGAAACATGTGTCATTACTGGAGCTATGTGTTCCCAAAAAAGCAAACTGTACGGCGCAGTGTGTGACACATTAACCAGACCTTTTTAGAAAAAAAAATATTAAACATTTATTTTTTAAGTTACAAAATAAAAAAATTATTTTCCCTTTGCAGGAGGTTTGTGGGAAGAATGGGATACTTTAGGGGTGTGGAGAGAGGAGGAACAGCTTGAAATTGAGGAAGGGGTTCTAGGTGAAGGGGCAACTAAATTTGTGGGGGAAGGGAGTTCAGGCATGGAAAAGGAGGCAGGTAGAGAAACATCAGAAGGAGAGGGGGGACTGACTAACAAAGTCTTTTGTTTCTTGGTCCTCTTTGGGGCAGGAGTCACCAGCCTGGACCGACTAGCACCGTGTGACCGCCTTACATTACTTGAACGCCTAGAGCTGGTGGACCGTGATCGTGCAGAAAAAAATAAGGAATGTGGGTCTCCCCTAGGGTGCTCTGTGGTGGTGCTGGCGGTGCTCCTTGGAGGAGAGATTGTGGTGTCGGTGCTCATCAAAGGTGAATTGTGCGTGGTGCTTCTAGTAGGCGAAGTGTTGGTGGTGCTCCTCTGATGAGGAGTGGTGGCGGTGCTATGAGGAGGTGAAGTAGTGGCAGTGCTCCTCTGATGAGTGGTGGCAGGGCTATGAGGAGGCGAAGTGGTGGCGGTAATCCTATGAAGAGATGTGGTGCCGGTGCTCCTCTGAAGAGGTGTGGTCCTTGAATGGTGAGGGATTGTGGCGGTGCTCTCATACAGTTGAGAAGTGGCGGTGCTCCAATCCGGAGATGATGATCTCTCTGTGCTCCGAACAGGAGAAGAGGTTGCTGTGGCCCAAGATTTTGCGCTTGTGTGCCAAGCTGATGCCACCGTGGCACTACTGGTGCTCCAGACCGGAGCAGCACTTGACATGGTGGTGGCGGTGGTGGAGTGTCCAGCAGCACTCGGCATTTGTGTTGTATTGTGGTGTCCGGCTTGACTAGGAATGCATGTGGCCGTGCATTGATATGCAGCAGAAGTCGGTACTGTGGTGAAGCGAGTCAGTGGTGGCACAGGTGGGAATGACAACACTGACTGCTGCACGTACTGATTCTGCTGCATAGCCTGCAAGTTAGCAGTGTTGCAGGCGTGTAACACAGTCAGCTGTTGCTCAAGACTAAGATGATCCGCCATGCCCCGTTCACTTTTAATAAAGAGATGGTGCGCTGGTCTATTGAGGTCGGCCTCCAGCCGGTCAAGGCGCTGTGCGGAAGAGTAGAAGAGGTGTTTCATATAGTTAAAACCACGTTCGATTAGTGAAAATCCACTTTCCACTCTTTCAGACAGCATCTTGAGGCTGGCCTGAAAGGCCTCACTCAAGTACATGAATTTGGGCAAGACAGGCCTGTCCAAGGCCCTCTGCCACTGGTGGGTAGTGCCCGCATAACCAGTGGCAGAGACGTGGGACAGGGGAACACCTGATTGACCAGCTTCCTGGTCACCAGCTGTCTGTGTTGCTGACCTGCAACTTGCTTCCTGGTTGTCGGATGGCTGGGACGGGTCCGAGGTCGATCGATGAAGAACCGCTCCCGGGACAGGTTGCAGGGTGCTGCTCCAGGTGCTGTGGAAACAAAGCTAAACATTAGTATCAAGCATTTTCAAGACGGATCAGTTGTGGAATAGAAAATGAACGATTAGGTTCAATAAAACACCAAAAAAAAAACCTTACGCTCTGGTGGCAAGAACTTGGTTCTTCTCCTTGCCGCTGAGCCACTGCGAACCTGTCCCTCAGAACGAACCTCAGTGTTGAAGCGGTCCTTCATCGAGCGCCAATATGTGCGGACTTTTGTCCACTGTTGAGAAAAGGGCAAGAAAAAGACTAGATGTGTATTTCCTGAAGGAAGTACAGATAGTGCTTTGAAATGGTGCCAGGGCTGCCCCTTTAAGAGAGACTTGCCTGCTGCCCCTGCAAGACTTTCAACTCAGGATCCGTTTTAACTGTGGGTGCCTCTCAGGGGCCACGTTGGCCTGTGGGGTCCCTCAGGGTCTGATTTGGTGGGTGGGGCCCCTCAGGATCTGATTCGGTGGCCTGGGCTCCTCAGTGCTTGAAATGGTGAACGGGATCCCTCAGGGTCAGATTTTGTGGCCAGGGCCTCTCGGTCCGATTTTGTTAGTGGGGCCCCTTAGGGTCTGATTTTGTGGGCGGAGCCCCTCTGGGTCCAATTTGGTGGGCGGGGCCCCTCAGGGTCCGATTTGGTGGGCGGGGCCACTCTGGGTCCGATTTGGTGGGCGGGGCCACTCTGGGTCCGATTTGGTGGGCGGGGCCACTCTGGGTCCAATTTAGAGGCCGGGGTTGCTCAGCCTCCGATTTGGAGGCCGGGGGCGATGAGCCTCCGATTTGGAGGCCGGGGTTGCTCAGCCTCCGATTTGGAGGCCGGGGTGGCTCAGCCTCCGATTTGGAGGCCGGGGTGGCTCAGCCTCCGATTTGGAGGCCGGGGTGGCTCAGCCTCCGATTTGGAGGCCGGGGTCGATCAGCCTCCGATTTGGAGGCCGGGGTCGATCAGCCTCCGATTTGGAGGCCGGGGTCGACCAGCCTCCGATTTGGAGGCCGGGGTCGATCAGCCTCCGGTTTTGAGCCTGGGGTCACACTCAGCTTTCGATTTGGCACGCCGGCCCTTTAAGACTCATTTCGGTGCCCCGGCCCTTTAAGAATCACTTTGGCGCGTCGGCCCTTTAAGAGCTAGTTTGGCTCACTGGGCTTCTAAATCCACTTTGGCGCACATTCTCTCTCAGGGGCATGCGTCATGTGATGAAGCTAGATTTGTATTTGTGCTGTGGGTTTCGCTTTAAGAGCTGATATTATCTGCCAGAATCTGTGTCCTGGGGGCGTCATGTGAAGTTCGTAGGCGTTGGCATAGTAACTGGGTGTGCCTGCGCTTATCAATGAGCTTAACTGCCATTTCAATCGCCTCAGGGCATGTTTTGACTGTGGCAAAATTTCCCCATTGAAAAGCATTGAGACAATTCATTCCAATGACGGGAAAATGTTTTTTCAAATGCAAATTGCGCAAAAACTACAAATCCGATCGACACGAAAAATACTTAGCACACCAATCGACGCTCGCTTCGAAACGACACCTCAACGGAGTCTGTGCGTGTAGCGGTTCGGGCCGCATTAATTGCAGAAATCAACTGAATAATAATAACTAGATGTGTGTTTCCTGAAGGAAGTACAGATAGTGCTTTGAAATGGAGCCCGGGCTGCCCCTTTAAGAGAGACTTGCCTGCTGCCCCTGCAAGACTTTCAACTCAGGATCCGTTTTAACTGTGGGTGCCTCTCAGGGGCCACGTTGGCCTGTGGGGTCCCTCAGGGTCTGATTTGGTGGGTGGGGCCCCAAAGGATCCGATTTGGTGGCCTGGGCTCCACAGGGCTTGAAATGGTGGATGGGATCCCTCAGGGTCAGATTTTGTGGCCGGGGCCTCTCGGTCCGATTTTGTGAGTGGGGCGCCTTAGGGTCTGAATTTGTGGGCGGAGCCCCTCTTGGTCCAATTTGGTGGGCGGGGCCCCTAAGGGTCCGATTTGGTGGGTGGGGCCACTCTGGGTCCGATTTAGAGGCCGGGGTCACTCAGCCTCCGATTTGGAGGCCGGCGTCGATGAGCCTATGATTTGGAGGCCAGGGTCGATGAGCCTCCGATTTGGAGGCCGGGGTCGATGAGCCTCCGATTTGGAGGCTGGGGTGGCTCAGCCTCCAATTTGGAGAACGGGGTGGCTCAGCCTCCGATTTGGAGGCCGGGGTGGCTCAGCCTCCGATTTGGACCACGGGGGTCGATCAGCCTCCGATTTGGAGGCCGGGGTTGCTCAGCCTCCAATTTGGACGCCAGGGTCGATGAGCCTCCGATTTGGAGGCCGGGGCGGCTCAGCCTCCGATTTGGAGCCTGGGGTCACTCAGCTTTCGATTTGGCGCGCCGGCCCTTTAAGACTCATTTTGGTGCCCCGGCCCTTTAAGAATCACTTTGGCACGTCGGCCCTTTAAGAGCTAGTTTGGCTCACTGGGCTTCTAAATCCACTTTGGCGCACATTCTCTCTCAGGGGCATGCGTCATGTGATGAAGCTAGATTTGCATTTGTGCTGTGGGTTTCGCTTTAAGAGCTGATATTATCTGCCAGAATCTGTGTCCTGGGGGCGTCATGTGAAGTTTGTAGGCGTTGGCATAGTAACTGGGTGTGCCTGCGCATATCAATGAGCTTAACTGCCATTTCAGTCGCCTCAGGGCATGTTTTGACTGTGGCAAAATTTCCCCATTGAAAAGTATTGAGACAATTCATTCCAATGACGGGAAAATGTTTTTTCAAACGCAAATTGCGCAAAAACTACAAATCCGATCGACACGAAAAATACTTAGCACACCACTCGACGCTCACTTCGAAACGACACCTCAACGGAGTCTGTGCGTGTAGCGGTTCGGGCCACATTAATTGCGGAAATCAACTGAATAATAATAACTAGATGTGTATTTCCTGAAGGAAGTACATATAGTGCTTTGAAATGGAGCCCGGGCTGCCCCTTTAAGAGAGACTTGCCTGCTGCCCCTGCAAGACTTTCAACTCAGGATCCATTTTAACTGTGGGAGCCTCTCAGGGGCCACTTTGGCCTTTGGGGCCCCTCAGGGTCTGGTTTGGTAGGTGGGGCCCCTCAGGATCCAATTCGGTGGCCTGGGCTCCTCAAGGCTTGAATTGGTGGACGAGATCCCTCAGGGTCCGATTTTGTGGCGGGGCCCCTCCGGGTCCGATTTGATGGGCGGGGCCCCTCAGGGTCCGATTTGGTGGGCGGGGCCCCTCAGGGTCCGATTTGGTGGGCGGGGCCCCTCAGGGTCTGATTTGGTGGGCGGGGCCCCTCAGGGTCCGATTTGGTGAGCTGGGGCCCCTCAGGGTACGATTTTGTGGCCGGGGCCCCTCAGGGTCCGATTTGGTGGGCTGGGCCACTCTGGGTCTGATTTGGTGGGCGGGGCCCCTCAGGGTTCGATTTGGAGGACGGGCCCCTCAGGGTCCGATTTGGTGGGCGGGGCCCCTCAGGGTCTGATTTGGTAGGCGGGGCCCCTCAGGGTCCGATTTGGTGGGCGGGGCCCCTCAAGGTCCGATTTGGTGGGCGGGGCCACTCTGGGTCCGATTTGGTGGGCGGGGCCACTCTGGGTCCGATTTGGTGAATGGGGCCCCTCAGGGTCCGATTTGGTGGACGGGCCACTCTGGGTCCCAAGTGGTGGGCAGGGCCACTCTAGGTCCGATTTGGTGGGCGGGGCCACTCTGGGTCCGATTTGGTGGGCGGGGTCACTCTGGGTCCGATTCGGAGGCCAGGGTGGCTCAGCCTCTGATTTGTAGGCCAGGGTCGATCAGCCTCCGATTTGGAGCCTAGGGTCACTCAGCTTTCGATTTGGCGCGCCGGCCCTTTAAGACTCATTTCGGTGCACCGGCCCTTTAAGAATCACTTTGGCCCGCCGCCCTTTAAGAATCACTTTGGCACGTCAGCCCTTTAAGAGCCAGTTTTGCCCACTGGGCTTCCAAATCCACTTTGGCGCACATTCTCTCTCAGGGGCATGCCGTCATGTGATGAAGCTATATTTGCATTTGTGCTGTGGGTTTCGCTTTAAGAGGTGAAATTATCTGCTAGAAACTGTGTCCTGGAGAGGTCATGTGACGTTCGTAGGCGTTGGCATAGTAACTGGGTCTGCCTGCGCATATCAATGAGCTTAACCCCTTCACCCCCAAGGGTGGTTTGCACGTTCATGACCGGGCCAATTTTTACAATTCTGACCACTGTACCTTTATGAGGTCATAACTCTGAAACGCTTCCATGGATCCCGGTGATTCTGACACTGTTTTCTCGTGACATATTGTACTTCATGATAGTGGTAAAATTTCATTCAAATAACTTGCGTTTATTTGTGAAAAAAGCGGAAATTTGGCGAAAATTTTGAAAATTTCGCAATTTTCCAATTTTGAATTTTTAAGCCCTTAAATCACAGAGATATGGCACACAAAAAACTTGATAAGTAACTTTTCCCACTTGTTTACTTTACATCAGCACAATTTTGGAACCAAATTTTTTTTTTTGTTAGGAAGTTATAAGGGTTAAAAATTGACCAGCGATTTCTAATTTTTGCAACACCATTTTATTTTTACGGACCACATCACATTTGAAGTGACTTTGAGGGGTCTATATGATAGAAAATACCCAAAAGTGACACCATTCTAAAAACTGCACCCCTTAAGGTGCTCAAAACCACATTCAAGATGTTTATTAACCCTTTAGGTGCGTCACATGAATTTTTTGAATATTTAAAAAAAAATGAACATCTAACTTTTTTTCACAAAAAAAATATTTCAGGTTCAATTTTTTTTATTTTACCAAGGGTAACAGGAGAAATTGGACTGCAAAAGTTATTGTGCAATTTGTCCTGAGTACGCTGATACCTGATATGTGGGGGGGGGGGGGACCACTGTTTCGGCGCATGGCAGACCTCGGCAGGGAAGGAGTGCCGTTTGACTTTTTCAATGCAAAATTGGCTGGAATTCAGATCGGACGCCATGTCACGTTTGCAGAGCCCCTGATGTACCTAAACAGTAGAAACCCCCCACAAGTGACCGCATTTTGGAAACTAGACTCCCCAAGGAACTTATCTAGATATGTGGTGAGAACTTTGAACCCACAAGGGCTTCACAGAAGTTTATAACGTACAACGGTACGATTAAAAAATCATATTTTTTCCACAAAAATGATCTTTTCACCCCCAATTTTTATTTTCCCAAGGGTAACAGGACCCTAAAAGTTATTGTGCAATTTGTCCTGAGTATGCTGATACCCCATATGTGGGTGTAAACCACTATTTGGGCGCATGGCAGAGCTCGGAAGGGAAGCAGCGCCATTTGACGTTTTTGGCTGGAATTGAGATCGGACACCATGTCGCGATTGGAAAACCCCTGATGTACCAAAACAGTGGAAACCCCCCACAAATTACACCATTTTGGAAACTAGACCCCCCAAGGAACTTATCTACATGTGTGGTGAGAACTTTGAACCCCCAAGGGCTTCACAGAAGTTTATAATGCCAGGGCATGAATATTAAAAAATCGTATTTTTTCCACAAACATGATCAATTAGTCCCCAATTTATTTATTTTCCCAAGGGTAACAGGAGAAATTGAACCCAAAAAGTTGTTGTCCAATTTGTCCTGCGTACGCTGACACCCCATATGTGGGAGAAAACTACTGTATGGGCACACGTCGGGGCTCGGAAGGGAAGTAGTGACGTTTTGGAATGCAGACTTTGATGGAATGGTCTGCGGGTGTCATGTTGACTTTGGAGAGCCCCTAATGTACCTAAACAGTGGAGACCCCCACAAATGACCCCATTTTGGAAACTAGACCCCCTAAGGAACTTATCTAGATGTGTGGTGAGCACTTTGAACCCCCAAGGGCTTCACAGAAGTTTATAATGCCCGGGCATGAAAATAAAAAATCGTATTTTTTCCACAAACATGATCAATTAGTCCCCAATTTTTTTACTTTCCCAAGGGTAACAGGAGAAATTGGACCCCAAAAGTTGTTGTCTAATTTGTCCTGAGTACACTGATACCCCATATGTGGGAGAAAACCATTGTATAGGCACACGTCGGGGCTCGGAAGGGAAGTAGTGACATTTTGGAATGCAGACTTTGATGGAATGGTCTGCGGGTGTCATGTGTGTTTGGAGAGCCTAAACTATTGAAACTCCCAAGTGACCCCATTTTGGACACTAGACCCCCCACGGAACTTATCTAGATGTGTGGTGAGCACTTTGAACCCCCAAGTGCTTCACAGAAGTTTATAACGCCCGGGCGTGAAAATAAAAAAATCATTTTTTTCCACAAAAATGATATTTTTGCCCCCAATTTTTTATTTTCCTAAGGGTAACAGGAGAAATTGGACCCCAAAAGTTGTTTTGCAATTTGTCCTGTGTAGGCTGATACCCTACATGTGGGGGTAAAACACTGTTTGGGAGCATGGCAGAGCTTGGAAGGGAAGGAGCACCATTTGACTTTTTCAACTCAGAATTGGCTGGAATTGAGATCAGACGCCATGTTGCATTTGGAGAGCCCCTGATGTGCCCAAACAGTGGAAACCCCCAATTCTAACTCCAACCCTAACCCCAACACACCCCTAACCCTAGCCCTAGCCCTGGCCCTAACCCTAATGGGAAAATGGAAATAAATACATTTTCTTTTAATTTTATTATTTTTCCCTAACTAAGGGGGTGATAACGGGGGGGTTTGATTTACTATTTATGGCGGTTTTTATGTTTGGCAGCTGTCATACGCTAAAAGATGCTTTTTATTGTAAAAATAGTTTTTGCATCACCACATATTGAGAGCTATAATTTTTCTGTATTTTGACCCACCAAGTTATGTGAGGTCTTATTTTTTGCGGGACGAGTTGACGTTTTTATTGGTATCATTTTCGGGCACGTGACACTCTTTGATCGCTTTTTATTCTGATTTTTGGACCGCAGAATAAACAAAAACCAGCGTTTCATGAATTTCTTTGGGGAGGGCGTTTACACCGTTCCGCGTGCGGTAAAATTGGTAAAGCGGTTTTATTCTTCGGGTCAGTACGGTTACAGCGATACCTCATTTAGGTCGTTTTTTTATGTTTTGTCGGTTTTATGCAATGAAAACTATTTTGTATTAAAAATAATTATTTTTGCATCGTTTTATTCTGCGAGCTATAACTTTTTTATTTTTTCTCTGATGGTGCTGTGTGGCAGCTCATTTTTTGTGGGACAAGATGACGTTTTCAGCGGTACCACGGATATTTATATGCGTCTTTTTGATCGCGCGTTATTGCACTTTTTGTTTGGCGGTATGATAATAAATCATTATTTTTTGCTTCGTTTTTTATTTTTATTTTTTAAGGGGTTCGCTAAAGGGGTTAACTAATGGGACAGTTTTATAGGGCAGGTCGTTACGGACGCGGCGATACCTAATATGTGTACTTTTATTGTTTTTTTTTTTTATTTCCAAAAAATAGATTTATTGGGGGAATAATTTTTTTTTTTCTAATTTATTTGGCGATTTTTTAAAATTATTTTAACACTTTTTCTTTCTTTTTTTTTTTAACTTTATTACATAGTCCCAGGTGGGACATCACTGTCCTATGACAGATCGCTGATCTGTCACATCACAGATCACTGTGACAGATCAGCGATCTGTCACAGGCACTGCTGCAGACTTCCTCATGCCTGCGCTTTGCAGGCAGTGAGGAAGTCAGCTCCCTACAGGCCCCCGAAGGCCCCCGTCGCCATCTTGGATTCGCGGGCCTGCAGGGAAGGAGCCCCCCGCAGCAGCGCTGCACATTGCGCTGCCATGGGGGGCTCAGGGAAGCACGGAGGGAGCCCCCTCCCTGCCGATGCTTCCCTTTAACCCCCAGTACACCGCGATCATGTTTGATTGCGGTGTGCAAGGGGTTAACGTGTCGGGGGCGGTCCGTGACCGCCCCTGACACATTGTGACGGGTGTCAGCTGTGGTAATTAGCTGACACCCAGCTGCGATCAGCGGCGCTCACCACGTGGGCGCCGCTGATCGCTGAGACGTACTATCCCGTCCATGGGCATAGGGGCCCGGGTCCCATGGACGGAATAATATGTCTGAAGTCAGGAAGGGGTTAACTGCCATTTCAATCACCTCAGGGCAAGCTTTGACTGTGGCAACATTTTCCCATTGAAAAGCATTGAGACAGTGCATTCCAATGACGGGAAAAACAATTTTCAAATGCAAATTGCGCAAACACTACAAATCTGATTGACACAAAAAATACTTAGCACACCACTCATGGACACTGGCTTCGAAACGACACCTCAACGGAGTCTGTGCGTGTAGCGGTTCAGGCCACATTAATTGCGGAAATCAACTGAATAATAAGAACTAGATGTGTATTTCCTGAAGGAAGTACAGATAGTGCTTTGAAATGGTGCCCGGGCTGCCCCTTTAAGAGAGACTTGCCTGCTGCCCCTGCAAGACTTTCAACTTGGGATCCGTTTTAACTGTGGGTGCCTCTCAGGGGCCACTTTGGCCTGTGGGGTCTCTCAGGGTCTGTTTTGGTGGGTGGGGCCCCTCAGGACCCGATTCGATGGCCTGAGCTCCTCAGGGCTTGAATTGGTGGATGGGATCCCTCAGGGTCTGATATTGTGGGCGAAGTCCCTCTGGGTTCAATTTGGTGGGCGGGACCCCTCTGGGTCTGATTTGGTGGGCGGGGCCCCTCAAAGTCCAGTTTAGTGGGCGGGGCCCCTCAGAGTTCGATTTGGTGGTCGGGGCCACTCTGGGTTCGATTTGGTGGGCGGGGCCCCTCAGAGTCCGATTTGGTGGGTGGGGCCACACAGCATCCAATTTGGTGGGCGGGGCCCCTCTAAATCCGATTTGGTGGGCGGAGCCCCAAAGGGTCCGATTTGGTGGGCAGGGCCCCTCAGGGTCCAATTTGGTGGGGGCTCCATAGGGTCCAATTTGGTGGGTGGGGCAACTCTGGGTCCGAATTGGTGGGCGGTGCCACTCTGGGTCCGATTTGGAGGCCAGGGTGGCTCAGCCTCCGATTTGTAGGCAAGGGTCGATCAGCCTCTGATTTGGAGGCCGGGGTGGCTCAGCCTGCGATTTGGAGGCAAGGGTCAATCAGCCTCCAATTTGGAGGCTGGAGTGGCTCAGCCTGCGATTTGGAGGCAGGGGTCAATCAGCCTCCGATTTGGAGCCTGGCCCTTTAAGACTCATTTTGGTGCGCCGGTCCTTTAAGAATCATTTTGGCGCGTCAGCCCTTTAAGAAACAGTTAGGCACACATGGCTTCTAAATCCACTATGGCGCACATTCTCTCTCAGGAGCATGCGTCATGTGATGAAGATAGATTTGCATTTGTGCTTTGGGTTTCGCTTTAAGAGCTGATATTATCTGGCAGAAACTGTGTCCTGGTGGGTCATGTAAAGTTCGTAGGTGTTGGCTTAGTAACTGAGTCTGCCTGCGCATATGAGCTTAACTGCTATTTGAATCGCCTCACGACTGCCCAATGTATTCCTATGGCAAAATTTTCCCATTGAAACGCATTGAGACAATGCATTCCAATGACGGGAAAAAAAATTTCAAACGCAAATTGCGCAAAAACTACAAATCCGATCGACATGAAAAATACTTAGCACACCACTCGTGGACGCTGGCTTTGAAACGACGCCTCAATGGAGTCTGTGCGTGTAGCGGTTCGGGCCACATTAATTGCGGAAATCAACTGAATAATAATAATAATACTAGATGTGTATTTCCTGAAGGAAGTACAGATAGTGCTTTGAAATGGTGCCCGGGCTGCCCCTTTAAGAGAGACTTGCCTGCTGCCCCTGCAAGAGTTTCAACTCAGGATCCGTTTTAACTGTGGGTGCCACTCGGGGCCCGATTTGGTGGGTGGGGCCACTCGGGGGACGATTTGGTGGGCAGGGCCACTTGGAGGCCTATTTGGTGTTTGGGGCCACTCGGGGGCCGATTTGGTGGGCGGGGACACTCTGTCTATTTTGGTGGGCGGGGCCCCTCAGGGTCCGATTTGGTGGGTGGGGCCACTCTGGGTCTTATTTGGTGGGCGGAGCCCCTCAGGGTCCGATTTGTGGGCGGGGCCACTCTGGGTCCGATTTGGTGGGTGGGGCCACTCTGGGTCTGATTTGGTGGGCGGGGCCACGCTAGGTCCGATTTGGAGGCCAGGGTCAATCAGCCTCCGATTTGGAGGCCGGGGTAGCTCAGCCTCCGATTTGGAGCCTGGGGTCACTCAGCTTTCGATTTGGCGCGCCGGCCCTTTAAGACTCATTTTGGTGCGCCGGCCCTTTATGAATCACTTTGGTGCGTCAGCCCCTTAAGAGCCAGTGTGGCTCACTGGGCTTCTAAATCCACTTTGGCGCACATTCTCTCTCAGGGGCATGCGTCATGTGATGAAGTTAGATTTGCATTTGTGCTGTGGGTTTCGCTTTAAGAGCTGATATTGTGTGGCAGAATCTGTGTCCTGGGGGCATCATTTGAAGTTCGTAGGCGTTGGCATAGTAACTGGGTGTGCCTGCACATATCAATGAGCTTAACTGCCATTTGAATCGTCTCAGGGCACGTTTTAAGTTTCCCATTGAAAAGCATTGAGACAGTGCTTTCCAATGACGGGAAAAAAAATTTTCAAACGCAAATTGCGCAAAAACTACAAATCCGATCGACACGAAAAATACTTAGCACACCTCTCATGGATGCTGGCTTCGAAACGACACCTCAACGGAGTCTGTGCGTGTAGCGGTTCGGGCCGCATTAATTGCGGAAATCAACTGAATAATAATAACTAGATGTGTATTTCCTGAAGGAAGTACAGATAGTGCTTTGAAATGGAGCCCGGGCTGCCCCTTTAAGAGAGACTTGCCTGCTGCCCCTGCAAGACTTTCAACTCAGGATCCGTTTTAACTGTGGGTGCCTCTCAGGGGCCACTTTGGCCTCAGGGTCTGATTTGGTGGGTGGGGCCCCTCAGGATCCAATTCGGTGGCCTGGGCTCCTCAAGGCTTGAATTGCTGGCCGGGATCCCTCAAGGTCCGATTTTGTGGATGGGGCCCCTCAGGGTCTGATTTTGTGGCCGGGGCCCCTCAGGGTCCGATTTTGTGGCCAGGGTCCCTCAGGGTCTGATTTTGTGGGTGGGTCCCTTCAGGGTCCGATTTTGTGGCCGGGGCCCCTCAGGGTCCGATTTTGTGGCCGGGGCCCCTCAGGGTTCGATTTTGTGGCCTGGGCCCCTCAGGGTCTGACTTTGTGGCCGGGGCCCCTCAGGGTTCGATTTTGTGGTTGAGGCCCCTCAGGGTCCGATTTTTTGTCCGGGGCCCCTCAGGGACCAAATTTGTGGTTGGGGCCCCTCAGGGTCCAATTTTGTGGCCAGGGCCCCTCAGGGTCCGATTTTGTGGGTGGGGCCCCTCAGGGTCCGATTTTGTGGGTGGGGCCCCTCAGGGTCCGATTTTGTGGCCGGGGTCTCTCAGGGTCTGATTTTGTGGCCGGGACCCCTCAGGGTCCGATTTTGTGATTGGGGCCCCTCAGGGTCCGATTTTGTGGCCGGGACCCCTCAGGGTCTGATTTTGTGGTTGGGGCCCCTCAGGGTTCGATTTTGAGGTTGGGGCCCCCCTGGGTCCATTTTGGTGGGCGGGGCCAATCTGGGTCCAATTTGGTGGGGGGGCCCTCAGGGTCCAATTTGGTGGTCAGGGCCCCACGGGGTCTGATTTGGTGGGCGGGGCTCCTCAGGGTCCAATTAGGCGGGCGGGGCCCCTCGGGGTCCAATTTGGTGGGCGGGGCCACTCTGCATCCATTTTGGTGGGCAGGGCCCTTCAGGGTCTAATTTGGTGGGCGGGGTCACTCTGGGTCCAATTTGGTGGGCGGGGCCCCTCAGGGTCCGATTTTGTGGTTGGGGCCCCTCAGGGTCCGATTTTGTGGTTGGGGCCCCTCAGGGTCCGAATTTGTGGCCGGGGCCCCTCAAGGTCCTTTTTTGAGGGTGGGGCCCCTTAAGGTCTGATTTAGTGGGCGGAGCCCCTCTGGGTCCAATTTGGTGGGCGGGGCCTCTCTGGGTCTGATTTGGTGGGCGGGGCCCCTCAGGGTCCGATTTTGTGGTTGGGGCCTCTCAGAGTCTGATTTTGTGGCTGGGGCCCCTCAGGGTCCGATTTTGTGGGTGGGGTCCCTAAGGGTCCGATTTTGTGTCCGGGGCCCCTCAGGGTCCGATTTTGTGGTTGAGGCCCCTCAGGGTCTGATTTTGTGGCCGGGGCCCCTAAGGGTCCGAATTTGTGGTTGGGGCCCCTCAGAGTCTGAATTTGTGGCTGGGGCCCCTCAAGGTCCTTTTTTGAGGGTGGGGCCCCTTAAGGTCTGATTTAGTGGGCGGAGCCCCTCTGGGTCCAATTTGGTGGGTGGGGCCACTCTGGGTCCGATTTGGTGGGCGGGGCCCCTCAGGGTCCAATTTGGTGGGTCGGGCCCCTCAGGGTCCGAATTTGTGGCCAGGGCCCCTCAGGGTCCGATTTTGTGGCCAGGGCCCCTCAGGGTCCGATTTTATGGGTGTGGCCCCTCAGGGTCCGATTTTGTGGCCGGGGCCCCTCAGTGTCCGATTTTGTGGGTGGGGCCCCTCAGGGTCCGATTTTGTGGCTGGGGCCCCTCGGTCCGATTTTGTGGGCGGGGCCCCTTAGGGTCTGATTTTGTGGGTGGAGCCCCTCTGGGTCCAATTTGGTGGGCGGGGCCACTCTGGGTTCGATTTGGTGGGCGGGGCCCCTCTTGGTCCGATTTGGTGGGCGCCCCTCAGGGTCTGATATGGTGGGCGGGGCCCCTCAGGGTCCGATTTGGAGGGCGGGGCCACTCTGGGTCTAATTTGGTGGGCGGGGCCCTTCAGGGTCCGATTTGGTGGACGGGGCCACTCTGGGTCTGATTTGGTGGGCGGAGCCCCTCAGGGTCCAATTTGGTGGGCGGGGCCACTCTGGGTCTGATTTGGTGGGCGGAGCCCCTCAGGGTCCAATTTGGTGGGCGGGGCCACTCTGGGTCCGACTTGGTGGGCGGGGCCACTCTGGGTCCGATTTGGTGGGCGGGGCCACTCTGGGTCCGATTTGGTGAGCTGGGCCACTCTGGGTCCGATTTGGAGGCCAGGGTGGCTCAGCCTCCGATTTGTAGGCCATGGTAGATCAGCCTCCGATTTGGAGGCCGGGGTGGCTCAGCCTCCGATTTGGAGCCTGGGGTCACTCAGCTTTCGATTTGTCACGCTGGCCCTTTAAGACTCATTTTGGTGCGCCGGCCCTTTAAGAATCACTTAGGCGCGTCAGCCGTTTAAGAGCTAGTTTGGCTCACTGGGCTTCTAAGTCCACTTTGGTGCACATTCTCTCTCAGGGGCATGCGTCATGTGATGAAGCTAGATTTGCATTTGTGCTGTGGGTTTCACTTTGAGAGCTGATATTATCTGCCAGAATCTGTGTCCTGGGGGTGTCATGTGAAGTTCGTAGGCATTGGCATAGTAACTGGGTGTGCCTGCGCATATCAATGAGCATAACTGCCATTTCAATCGCCTCAGGCCATGTTTTCTCTGTGGAAACATTTCCCCCATTGAAAAGCATTGAGACAATGCATTCCAATGACGGGAAAAAAAAATTCAAACGCAAATTGCGCAAAAACTACAAATCACGGTAACTCCGCCCCCCGCATTACACATCCCCGTTCTATTGATTTGCGGATGTTTTTAAGTATTTTTTTTACACAGTCAGCCTTTGGGGGGTACCCTGATCCTAATGCACACACTTAAAATTAAATCTGTGATGAAAAAGTCACTTAGACCCCGTTTTTCAGGGTATTTTTTAATTTAATTTTAAGTGTGTGCATTAGGATCAGGGCACCCCCCAAAGGCTGACTGTGTAAAAAAATATTTAAAAATATCCCCAAATCACTAGAACGGGGTCAGAGTGATCTCTCCTTCATAGATCACCTCTGACAACCTGCCCCAGGCTCTTCCAGCCTCTGACAACCTGCCCCAGGCACTTCCAGCCTCTAACAACCTGCCCCAGGCTCCAGCAGCCTCTGACAACCTGTCCCCAAGCTCTTCCAGCCTCTAACAACCTGCCCCCAGCCTCTGACAACCTGCCCCCAGCCACTGACAACCTGCCCCAGGCCCTGACAGCTTCTGACAACCCACCCCCTGCCATTTGAATCACCTCACGACTGCCCAATGTTTTCCTATGGCAAAATTTTCCCATTCAAATGCATTGAGACAATGCATTCCAATGACGGGAAAAAAAAATTTCAAACGCAAATTGCGCAAAAACTACAAATCCGATTGACACAAAAAATACTTAGCACACCTCTCATGGACGCTGGCTTCGAAACGACACCTCAGCGGAGTCTGTGCGTGTAGCGGTTTGGGCCGCATTAATTGTGGAAAATCAACTGAATAATAAGAATAAGTTAGCAGCGTTCGGATTACAAGATAGTGGTTTTTTCAAACCACTATAAAAATTATATTATACAATGCACAGATGGTAACATCTTTATCAACACACACCGTAGTGAACTTGACAAACCGTCAAGGCGGCATCCCAACAAATTGAATACACAATGCTTTCACTGTTGAACTTGAGCACACTTGTGTGTTTACTGTAAGTATATATCTTGCAATAAACACACAAGTATCCTCAGGAACAAGAGTGAAGCATGAAATATTCAGCATGACAATACACAATGTGTACACTATTGAACCTGAGGACACTTGTGTGTTTACTGCAAGTGTATATCTTTCAATAAACACACAAGTATCCTCAGGAACAAGAGTCAATGCAGCATTGCACAACAGAGAAATACTTACTGAGCGCCTTTTTGACAGTTGCAGAGGCGCTGTCCCAGCCCTCCATCAATGCTGCGGCCACTTCATTCCAGAGCTGCCGGGTCACCACAATTTCTTTGCACTGCTGGTCACGGCTGTCCCACAACGGGACACGCTCCTGGACAAGGCTGATGATTTGCTCATTGTCGAGATATACATCTTCATCCCGTTTTGGAACCTAGAAAAGAAATACATTTAGAATCTTTGTAGTTGTGGAGAATGATATAGATGAAAAAAAAAAAGGGGAGAAAAGCAGGCCAGAAAAACATGAATACAAAAAATTAATAGGCAAAAAAACGGATACTTACAGTGCGTCTCGTTCCCGCCATGCCTTGTGGACGCTGCTCCGACTGTTCCGGCTCACATGCCTTGTCCGATGCTGAGGTCTGAAAAAGTTCAGAAATAATTACCCATTTGTAGAGGCAGGTATACTTACAAAAAGGCAGCAAAATACTCACCTCACGCTCTGCATTTGCCAATTCTTGACAGGCCCAAATGCATCTGCACTAATCCAGGGTGCAGTGGACCCAAGTAAAAATGGCAGCTGCACAGGTGCATAAATACCAAATGAAACAGCCAGCCTACAATGAGGGATTGGCCGTGTGGTTGGACGCCCGCAGACCATTCCATCAAAGTCTGCATTCCAAAACGTCACTACTTCCCTTCCGAGCTCTCCCATGCGCCCAAACAGTGGTTCCCCCCCACATATGGGGTATCAGCGTACTCAGGATAAATTGCACAACAACTTTTGTCGTCCAATTTCTCCTGTTACCCTTAGGAATATAAAAAATAGAGGGCTAAAAAATCATTTTTGAGGAAAAAAAATGATTTTTAATTTTCACGGCTCTATGTTTATAAACTTCTGTGAAGCACTTGGGGGTTCAAAGTGCTCACCACATATCTAGATAAGCTCCTTCGGGGGTCTAGTTTCCAAGATGGGATCACTTTTGGGGGGTTTATACTGTTTAATCACATCAGGGGCTCTGCAAACGCAACGTGACGCCCGCAGACCATTCCATCAAAGTCTGCATTCCAAAATGGTACTCCTTCCCTTCCAAGCTCTCCCATGCACCCAAACAGTGGTCCCCCCCACATATGAGGTATCAGCGTACTCAGGACAAATTGCACAAAAACTTTTGTGGTCCAATTTCTCCTGTTAGCCTTGTGAAAATAAAAATAGCGGGCTAAAAAATCATTTTTGATGAAAAAATTTTTTTTAATTTTCACGGCTCTACGTTATAAACTTCTGTGAAGCACTTGAAGGTTCAAAGTGCTCACCACACATCTAGATAAGTTCTTTAAGGGGTCTAGTTTCTAAAATGGGGTCATTTGTTGGGGGTTTCCACTGTTTAGGAACATCAGGGGCTCTCAAAACGCAACATGGCATCCGATCTGAATTCCAGCCAATTCTGTTGAAAAAGTCAAACGGGCTCCTTCCCTTGCGAGCTCTGCCGTGCGCTGAAAAAGTGGTTTACCCCCACATATGGGGTATCGGCGTATTCAGGAGAACTCGCACAACACATTTCGTGGTTCATTTTCTCTTTTAACACTTGTGAAAATAAAAAAAATTGGTTCTGAAGTAAATTTTTTGCAAAAAAAAGTTAAATGTTAATTTTTTCCTTCCACATTGCTTTAGTTCCTGTGAAGCAAGTAAAGGGTTAATAAACTTCTTGAATGTGGTTTTGAGCACGTTGAGGGGTCTAGTTTTTAGAACGGTGTCATTTTTGGGTATTTTCTGTCATGTACACCCCTCAAAATGACTTTAAATATGATGTGGTCCCTAAAAAAAATGGTTTTGTAAATTTTGTTGTAAAAATGAGAAATTACTGGTCAATTTTTAACCCTTATAACTTCCTAACAAAAAAAAATTTTGCTCCCAAAATTGTGCTGATGTAAAGTAGACATGTGGGAAATGATATTTATTAAGAAATTTATGTGACACATCTCTCTGATTTAAGGGCATAAAAATTTAAAGTTTTAAAATTGCAAAATTTTCAAAATTTTTGCCATATTTCCATTTTTTTCATAAATAAACACAAGATTTATCAAATAAATTTTACCACTAACATAAAGTACAATATGTCATGAAAAAACTTTCTCAGAATCAGCAGGATCCGTTAAAGCGTTCCAGAGTTATAACCTCATAAAGTGACAGTGGTCAGAATTGTAAAAATTGGCCTGGTCATTAAGCTGCAAACTGGCTCTGTCGCTAAGGGGTTAAACAACAACCACTAGACAGATTTCATCAACAAAGGTATCATTTTAATATGTATAATGGCTCCAACCTGACAATGTCTGTAGGTTACTCTGTACAATTCTGCTGACAGGTTCCCTGTAAAGCCTCTTTCACACTTCCGTTTTTGACAATCAGTCAAGATCCGCCAATTTTGAAAAAAAACGGATCCGCCATTTTTCTTTGCGGATCCATTTTTTCCCCATTGACTTTCATTATTGGCGGATCCTGACTGATTGCCGTCCGTTGCATCCGTTTTTTTGAGGATCCGCCACAATGTTAGTGTCCGTCAACATCCTCAAAGATTTCCAAACGGAGCTTGCAACGTTTTTTTTGTCCGGCGGATCCTCCACACACTGAATTACCCACAAAATCTGTCTGGGTGCCAGACAAAAAACTCTCTCTCTCTCTCTCGTCCTTACTTGTCTACAACTGACCCTTCTTTCCTCTCTCTCCTTTTTGTGTCCTTACTTGTCTACAACTGACCCTTCTTTCTAAACTGTCATATAACCCTCTCAGCATCTGTACATTTTTTTCTAAAAGCATGTGGAGAGAGACTGCGACGACCATGAAGGGATGATAACCCTCAATCTTTTGACCCAAAGTAAGACGCCTTTTCCATAGGCCACTTGCTCTTCAGATTGGCACATGAGGCTTTCATAACAACCGATCAGTATATTTAAATTTTTTTCAAAAAGTGTGCAGAAATAGAATGCCACAAACACGAAAGGAGTTGAAACCTCAATCTTCTGATCAGCGTCGGACTGGAACACCTTGGGCCCACCAGAGAAAATCATTCTTGGGGCCCACTATGTAGCTGCATAGAGTTAAATACCAGACCACCAATTGTGCGGTAAAACACGCTAATATCCGGGTATAATATAAGGTTGTACATGTCTTAATTATGTAGCAGGAGTTGGGGTAGCCCCCTCATAGAATATAAAGCAGCCCCCTCATAGAATATAATGTAGACCCCTCATAGAATATAATGCAGCCATCTCATAGAATATAATGCAGCCATCTCATAGAATATAATACTGCCCCCCTCATAGGGTATAATGATAGGGTATAATGCACCCCCTCATAGGGTATAATGCACCCCCTCATAGGGTATAATGCACCCCCTCATAGGGTATAATACTGCCCCCCTCATAGGGTATAATACTGCCCCCCTCATAGGGTATAATGATAGGGTATAATGCACCCCCTCATAGGGTATAATGCACCCCCTCATAGGGTATAATACTGCCCCCCTCATAGGGTATAATACTGCCCCCCTCATAGGGTATAATGCACCCCCTCATAGGGTATAATGCACCCCCTCATAGGGTATAATGCTGCCCCCCTCATAGGGTATAATACTGCCCCCCTCATAGGGTATAATGCACCCCCTCATAGGGTATAATGCACCCCCTCATAGGGTATAATGCACCCCCTCATAGGGTATAATACTGCCCCCCTCATAGGGTATAATACTGCCCCCCTCATAGGGTATAATAATGCACCCCCTCATAGGGTATAATGCACCCCCTCATAGGGTATAATACTGCCCCCCTCATAGGGTATAATACTGCCCCCCTCATAGGGTATAATACTGCCCCCCTCATAGGGTATAATGCACCCCCTCATAGGGTATAATGCACCCCCTCATAGGGTATAATAATGCCCCCCTCATAGGGTATAATACTGCCCCCCTCATAGGGTATAATACTGCCCCCCTCATAGGGAATAATGCACCCCCTCATAGGGTATAATGCACCCCCTCATAGGGTATAATGCACCCCCTCATAGGGTATAATACTGCCCCCCTCATAGGGTATAATACTGCCCCCCTCATAGGGAATAATGCACCCCCTCATAGGGTATAATGCTGCCCCCTCATAGGGTATAATACTGCCCCCCTCATAGGGTATAATACACCCCCCTCATAGGGAATAATGCACCCCGTCATAGGGAATAATGCTGCCCTCCTCATAGGGTATAATTCTGCCTCCTCATAGGGTATAATGCTGCCTCCTCATAGGGTATAATGCTGCCTCCTCATAGGGTATAATGCTGCCCCCTCATAGGGTATAATACTGCCCCCCTCATAGGGTATAATACTGCCTCCCTCATAGGGAATAATGCACCCCCTCATAGGGTATAATGTTATATAGATATATAGAGTTAGATAGATATAGATAGAAAGATAGATGTAGAAATAGATAGATATAGAGATAGATAGTAGATAATGGATAGAAAGTAGATAATGGATAGATATAGATAGAAAGATTCATAGAGATAGAGATAGATATAAAGATAGATATAGAAAGAAATATAGATAGATAGATCGATAGGTAGATAGATATAGAGATAGATAGAAAATAGATAATGGATAGATAGATAGATGATAGATAGATAGATAGATAGCTATAGATAGAAAGATATAGAGATATATAGATAGAGATAGATAATAGATAGAGATAGATAATAGACAGAGATATACAGATATAATAATAATAATAATAATATAGACATATATAGATAGATATAGAGATAAATATATATAGATAGATGGCTATAAATAAAAATAGATATAGAGATAGATATAGAGATAGATAGATATAGAGATAATAGATATAGAGATAGATAGATATAGAGACAGATAGATATAGAAAGATAGATATAGAGATATATATATAGAGATAATAGCTAGATATAGAGATATGTATAGAGATAGATAGATATAGAGTTAGAAAGATAGATAGATATAGAGAGATATAGAGATAGATAGAGATAGCTAGATAGATGGATAGATAGATATACACTCACTGGCCACTTTATTAGGTACACCATGCTAGTAACGGGTTGGACCCCCTTTTGCCTTCAGAACTGCCTCAATTCTTCGTGGCAGAGATTCAACAAGGTGCTGGAAGCATTCCTCAGAGATTTTGGACCATATTGACATGATGGCATCACACAGTTGGCGCAGATTTGTCGGCTGCACATCCCTGATGCGAATCTCCCGTTCCACCACATCCCAAAGATGCTCTATTGGATTGAGATCTGGTGACTGAGGAGGCCATTTGAGTACAGTGAACTCATTGTCATGTTCAAGAAACCAATCTGAGATGATTCGAGCTTTATGACATGGCGCATTATCCTGCTGAAAGTAGCCATCAGATGTTGGGTACATTGTGGTCATAAAGGGATGGACATGGTCAGCAACAATACTCAGGTAGGCTGTGGCGTTGCAACGATGCTCAATTGGTACCAAGGGGCCCAAAGAGTGCCAAGAAAAAATTCCCCACACCATGACACCACCACCACCAGCCTGAACCGTTGATACAAGGCAGGATGGATCCATGCTTTCATGTTGTTTACGCCAAATTCTGACCCTACCATCCGAATGTCGCAGCAGAAATCGAGACTCATCAGACCAGGCAACGTTTTTCCAATCTTCTACTGTCCAATTTCGATGAGCTTGTGAAAATTGTAGCCTCAGTTTCCTGTTCTTAGCTGAGAGGAGTGGTACCCAGTGTGGTCTTCTGCTGCTGTAGCCCATCTGCCTCAAAGTTCGACGCACTGTGCGTTCAGAGATGCTCTTCTGCCTACCTTGGTTGTAACGGGTGGCAATTTGAGTCACTGTTGCCTTTCTATCAGCTCGAACCAGTCTGCCCATTCTCCTCTGACCTCTGGCATCAACAAGGCATTTCCGGCCACAGAACTGCCGCTCACTGGATTTTTTTTCTTTTTCGGACCATTCTCTGTAAACCCTAGAGATGGTTGTGCGTGAAAATCCCAGTAGATCAGCAGTTTCTGAAATACTCAGACCAGCCCTTCTGGCACCAACAATCATGCCACGTTCAAAGGCACTCAAATCACCTTTCTTCCCCATACTGATGCTCGGTTTGAACTGCAGGAGATTGTCTTGACCATGTCTACATGCCTAAATGCACTGAGTTGCCGCCATGTGATTGGCTGATTAGAAATTAAGTCTTAACACACAGTTGGACAGGTGTACCTAATAAAGTGGCCAGTGAGTGTAGATAATAGAGATAATAGATAGATATAATAGATAGATATAGAGATAGATATAGAGATAGATATAGAGATAGATGGATAGATCAATAGATAGATAGATAAAGAGAGAGAGATAGAGATAGATAGATAATGAGATATAGAGATAGATATAGAGATATGGTGTTAGATAGAAAGATAGATATAGCGATAGATAGATATAGAGATAGATATGGATATAGAGATAACAGATAGATATAGAGATAGATAGATATAGAGATAATATATAGATAGATAGATATAGAGATAATATATAGATAGCTATAGAGAGAGAGATATAGAGATAGATATAGAGAGAAACAGCTATAGAGATAGATATAGAGATAGATAGGTAGATAGATATAGAGATAATAGATAGATATAGAGATAGATAGATATAGATATAAAGATAGATAGAGATAGAGAGAGCGGTAGATATAGAGAGAGATAGATATAGAGAGAGATAGATACAGAGATCGATAAATAGATAGAGAGATAGATATGGATATAGATAATAGATAGAGATAGATAGATAAAGATAGATAATAAATATAGAGATAACAGATAGATATAGAGATAGAGTAAGACAGAAAGATATAGAGATAGGTAGATATAGATAATAGAGATAGCTAGATAGATAGACATAATAGATAGATATAGATATAGAGATAGATAGAAAGACAGATATAGAGATAGATGTAGAGATAGAAAGATAGATATAGAGATAGAGCGATAGATAGATAGAGATAGATATAGATAATAGATAGAGATAAATAGATAGATAGATAGAGAAAGATAGATATAGAGATAGAAAGATAGATAGATATACAGAGAGATAGATATAGAGATAGAGATAAATAGATAGATATAGAGAGAGATATAGAGAGAAATAGATATAGAGATAATAGATATATATAGAGATAGATATAGATATAGAGAGATAGATACAGAATAAAGATATAGAGATAAATAGATAGAGAAAGATAGATAGATAGATATATAGATATAAAGATAGAGCGATAGAGAGATAGATATAGAGATAGATAGAGATATATAGATAGATCGCTATAGAGATAGATATAGAGATAGATATAGAGAGAAATAGATATAGATATAGAGATAGATAGAGATAGATATATAGATATAGATATAGATATAAAGATAGATATAGAGATAGAGCGATAGATAGCGAGATAAATAGATATAGAGATAGATAGATACAGAGAAAAGATATAGAGATAGATAACGGATAGATAAATAGATAGATAGGTATAGAGATAGATAGATAGATAGATATAGATATTAGATAGAGATATATATATAGATAAAGATAGATAGATATAGATGGTAGCTAGATAGATAATAAATATAGAGATAATAGATATAGAGATAGAGTAAGATAGATAGATATAGAGATAGGTAGATAGATAGATATAGAGATAGATGTAGAGATAGAAAGATAGATATAAAGATAGAGCGATAGATAGAGATAAATATAGAAATAGATAGATATAGATAATAGATATAGATATAGATAGATATAGATAATAGATAGAGATAGAAAGATAGATAGATATAAGAGAGATAGAGAGAGAGATATAGAGATAGATAGAGAGAGAGAGACAGATAGAGAGAGCGAGAGAGATATAAAAAACAAAACAAAACACAATACTCACCTCTCCTCCTCGCTCCCACGCTGATCCCGGCTTCAGTGTCAGGAGCTGCCCCGTCTGCCAGACACACAGCGGGTGCGCGATGTAGTGACGTCATCGCGCACTGGCTGTGAGTCAGGAGCAGAGAGGACTGAGGGCGGCGCCGGCCCTGATTTACAGATGCAGAGCAGCTTACTGGGCTGGGGGCGGGGCCTCTGGGGGTGGAGACTGTGAAATGATATTCACTGCTTCGCAGTGAATATTCATTTCTCTTTAGCAGCGGGGACAGGGGCTCCTGCCTCCTGACACCCGCTGCTGCTCCGCTGGCAGGGGCCCCCATAGCAGCTGCATGGTGTGTGACACACCACTGGCTGGGGGCCCCTGGAGCAGCGGGGGCCCTAGGCAACTGCTGGCCCTGTATGCCAGCAGGTGCCAGGGCCCACCAGATGCCAGGGCCCACCGGAGAATCCACCGGTTCTCCGGTGGGCCAGTCCGACGCTGCTTCTGATCCAAAGTCAGACACCTTATCCATTAGGCCACACGGTCTTTTGAATGGCACATGATGGTTGAGTACTGCCATGTCGGGACTCGAACCCTCAAAACTCTGATCTGAAGTCTGACGGCATCTTACCCATTGATGTATTCTCTCTCTCTCTCTCCCCCTCCCTCCCTCCCTAAGGCCTCTTTCACACTTCAGTTATTTGCATCAGTTAAAATCCGCCAAAAAGGCAGACAAGCGGATCCATTCTCAACTGATGTGAACGGATGGCACAGGATCCGTTTTTAGACGGATCCTGAAAATGAGGAAATTTAAAGGAACCGCTGGCCGGGAAGGAGAGAGATTTTTTTTTTTTGTCCGGCACCCAGACAGATTTTGGGGTTAATTCAGTGTCTGGAGGATCCGCCGGCCAAAAAAACGTTGCAAGCTCCGTTTGGAAATCTTTGAGGATGTTGACGGACACTAACATTGTGGCGGATCCTCAAAAAAACGGATGCAACGGACGGCAATCAGTCAGGATCCGCCAATAATGAAAGTCAATGGGGAAAAAACGGATCCGCAAAGAAAAATGGCGGATCCGTTTTTTTTCAAAATTGACGGATCTTGACTAATTGTCAAAAACGGAAGTGTGAAAGAGGCCTAAGCAGCACAGAGTAAATATGCACTTAACAAAATGTGTGTGAAGAAAAGACTGATGACGCAGTTTGCATTCATTCAGATATTTTTTAAGGAAGAAATTTCCCTTCTGACTTTTAGAATGTTGTTCTTGTCATGTCCAGTGGCGGATTAAGTGGACTATGGGCCCAGGGCTGTTCATAAAACCTGGGCCCCTGTACCCCCCTTCCCACCTGAGCGCTGCGGTCCCCGTGCGGGAATTGACAGCCGTACGGACCGCAGCACTTGGTTTGCTGCGGGTCCATACAGAAAACCCGCCACCATTCCACCACGTGTGGACATGGCCTAAAGAGACGTTGCACATAAGCTGTAGGACTACGGCCAATACGCACAAAATCGCCCAACGTGATCCTGGCCATAGGGGATCCACTTTAATGTCCCCACTTTAATTTGAAGTCCCCTTACTTCATCCATTGCAGTCCCCTATCACCAACTCACTTCATCTGCAGTGCCGCTTCATCATTTGCAGCCCCTTATCCCCCCTTCCATTTCATCATGTGCAGTCCCCTTCCCCCCCAACTTCATGTGCAGCCCCACTCCCCCATCATCATGTGCAGTTAATTTTACCCCCACATCATGTGCAGTCCCCCTTACCCCCACTTCATGTGCAGTGCCCCTTACCCCCACTTCATGTGCAGTGCCCCTTACCCCCTAATTCATCATGTGCAGTCACACCTACCCCTTAATTCATCATGTGCAGTTCCCCTTACCCCCAATTCATCATGTGCAGTCACACTTACCCCTTAATTCATCATGTGCAGTCCCACTTACCCCTTAATTCATCATGTGCAGTCCCCCTTATCCCCCCCTTCATCATGTGCAGTCCCCCTTATCCCCCCCTTCATCATGTGAAGCCCCCATTCACCCCCTTCATCCTGTACAACCCCAGTCACCCCCTTCATCATGTGAAGCCCCCACTCACCCCCTTCATCCTGTACAACCCCACTCACCCCCTTCATCATGTCTAGCCCCACTCAACCCCCTTCATCATGTCTAGCCCCACTCAACCCCCTTCATCATGTGTAGTCCCGACTCACCCCCTTCATCCTGTGTAGCCCCACTCACCCCCCTTCATCATATACAGGCCCCAGTCACCCCCCTTCATCATATACAGGCCCCAGTCACCCCCCCTTCATCATATACAGCCCCCAGTCACCCCCCTTCATCATATACAGGCCCCAGTCACCCCCCCTTCATCATATACAGGCCCCAGTCACCCCCCCTTCATCATATACAGGCCCCAGTCACCCCCCCTTCATCATATACAGCCCCCAGTCACCCCCCTTCATCATATACAGGCCCCAGTCACCCCCCCTTCATCATATACAGCCCCCAGTCACCCCCCTTCATCATATACAGGCCCCAGTCACCCCCCCTTCATCATGTACAGCCCCAGTCACCCCCCCTTCATTGTGTACAGCCCCCACTCACCCCCTCCCCCCATTTAATTCATTTTATAAATAAAAAAAATAAAAAAAGTTCCCCATACTTACCTCACAGCCGGCTGGCTCCCCAGCAGCGCCTCCGCCTTCAGCGTCGTCCGGGACATGTCGGCGCGTGCACGATGACGTCATCGCGCACGCCCGACACCTAACCCGGAAGTACAGCCGGAGGGAGCCGGAGCTGAGCAGCCGTCAAGGTGACGGCCGTGCACAGCTCCCGGCCCCGGCCGGCCTCATAGAATGTGACGCGGGCAGCTGTCTGCTGCCGGCGGCGTCACAGCACAGGGCCCAGCCCGCCCCTGCTCCCTGGGCCCCCAAAAAACCTTGGGCCCGGGGCGACCGCCCCTATTGAGATCCGCCATTGGTCATGTCTCTCCAGCTGGTTCACCAAGACAGATATGTTCTTAAGCTATCAAAAGATTAACAAAATGTGCTTATTTTTGGCTTTATATACGGTAGTCCTATACATTAAATATAAAAATTCAGCAAATTACAAAATTTATCTAAGCAATATATGACCTCCAAGGTCCAAGAAGTCATGTCCATTAGAATCTTCATGAATCACCAGAATTAACTAGTTAATGAAAGACTGAAGATCTGAGTTTTATCACCAAGGATTTCATGATGTCTAATTTCAAATTTAGCTTCTTTTTGTTCAAGTTTTTACATCTGTACATGCCTTACATGCCTATTGTTGATTAACTACAGTAGTCATTAGAACCTAAGGCTGGAGTCACACATATCGACTCACCAGCGATCCTGACAACGATATCAATGTGTCAGGATCGCTGGTGAATCGCTATTTGATCACTGGTGAGCTGTCAAACAGGCAGCTTCACCAGCGATCAGCACAGCGACGTCGAGCTCGCGGCGTCTCTGTGCACGTTAGTAACCAGCGCGCTGGTGCAGGGAGCTGGTAACTAACGTACACATCGGGTATCCAAGGGACGTGCGTCCCTAGATACCCGATGTGTACGTTAGTTACCAGCACCCTGCATCAGCGCGCTGGTTACTAACGTACACATCGGGTATCTAAGGGACGCACGTCCCTTGGATACCCGATGTGTACATTAGTTACCAGCAGATCGCTGGTCTCCCGCCTGTCACACTCAGCGATGCGTGGTGGCCAGCGGGAGACCAGCTACCAAAAAAAAGTCCTGGCCTTTCCTGCAGCAATCAGCGATACCGGCAGGGGGGCCGGTCACTGATCGCTGTCACATACAGCGATCTCGCTGGTGAGATCGCTGTTGTGTCACAAAAATTGTGACTCAGCAGCGATCTCGCTAGTGAGATCGCTATATGTGACAGGGCCTTAAGGCTACTTTCACACTTGCGTTTTTTTTTGCGCTGCGCTGCATGCGTTTTGTATGCATTTTCTTGTTTTTTGCGCATGGTTTTTGCAAAAAAAGCATGCGTTTTTTTGCGCTGATGTGCACGTCAGCGTTCCCATAGACTTTAATGGAGTTTTGGGTGAATTTCGTGTGCATTTCGCCCGCATGCGTTTTTTTGAGACAGGTCGGACGCACAAAAAATGCAACAGGATGCATTTTGTGCGCCCGGGCGCACACTACAAAAAAACGCATGCGCATACAAACGCGTACAAACGCATGCCAATGCGCACCCATGTTAAGTATAGGAAAAAAACACATGCGCAAAAACGCAGAGCAAAAAAACGCAAGTGTGAAACCAGCCTAAGTTCTTTTTTTTTTTCATTTAAAGGGAATCTGTCACCCTTTTTTGAGATATCATATAATGATATCATTCAGTTGTGTGTCACATAAGGATTCTCTTAGTACTTTTGCTTTCCCCTGACCCCGCACCTTTCATGCATAAATACCTTTTTTATATTGGTTCAGATGTATGTAAACTGCCGCTGTCCGGTCCACTGGGCGGGGCTTATTCACCTGCTCCCCTCGTCCCTGTCTTGCTCTACGCATTTCTTCTTGTGTAGAGCTAGACAGGGAGGGGGGGGAGCAGTTGAATAAGCCCCGCCCAGCGGACCGGACAGCGGCAGTTTACATACATCTGAACCGATATAAAAAAGGTATTTATGCATGAAAGGTGCGGGGTCAGGGGGAAGCAAAAGTACTAAGAGAATCCTTATGTGACACACAATTGAATGATATCATTATAAGATATCTCAAAAAAGGGGAGACAGATTCCCTTTAAGTCACTTATTAAAGATCTAACTCCCATTACCATGGACTCAGACTCAACGACCTCCACTTCAAACATCTTAATGTCTCATAGATGTAAGCCCCCGTCTCACATAGCGAGATCGCTGAAGCGTCTCCGATTTTGTGACGCAACAGCGACCTCACCAGCGATCTCGCTACATGTGACACATAGCGGCGACCGGCCCCCCCGCTGGATATCGCTCTTCGTGCTTGAATGTCCTGGGCCATTTTTTTTATCGTCGGTGTCCCGCTGGCCAGCATGCATCGCTGTGTTTGACCCGACGAGTGACCTCGTTGGCGATGCAGAACTCAGGGACGCAGGCTGGAATCGTTCAGAAAAGCAACACACCAGCAATCTTTACCAGGTCGTATCGTTGTCGGGATCGCTGGTGCGTCGCTACATGAAACGGGACCCTTAGCTTCCATATGTCAAAGGCTTCTTGTTTATTTTTTTCATGACTCATCAGTCCTTACCTCTATATACAGGGCTTCTAGTTTCTCATTTGAACCAGTTAACAAAGATTTTATTTCCATCACCAAAGCTTCCAATTCATTAGTCTCCAATTTCAACATTTCAATATCTAGTTGGTTGTAAGAAACATCTTTGTCACAGGTCTCCACCTTCATTGTCAAGTTCCTTATATTTTCTAGGTAACTATCCAGCCTTTGCTGGTAGTTTTGTATGTGACAAATTAAAATATAAAAACACATTATACAGAGCAAGAGCAAGATTCTGGGATACTTTTGATCAAGGTCCCAATCTGTGTGTTCATGACTGAGTTCTATGTTCTCAATGAGTGTGCTTCTGTGTTCTCCGCCATCCTTGCAAGCCATAATAAATCAACAGATAGGCCAATTAGATTCTGAGCCCAACAGAGACTCCTTTATTAAGGTACTGTCACACTTAGCGATGCACCAGCGATCCCGACAATGATATGACCCGGTCAGGATTGCTGGTGCATCGCTAAGTGGTCGCTAGTGAGCTGCCAAAAAGGCAGATCTCACCAGCGACATAGCAGCGGTTGGCGGTCGCTAATTACCTGTCAGACGAGGCGATGAAGACGTCCTCCAGCCTGCGTCCACGCGTCACTCGTTGCCACAGCAGGAAGCCCAGCAGGAAGCTGATGACGAGAAACGGCCCAGGCCATTCTCGCGCGATCAGCGATAACCAGCGGGGCAGCCGGTCGGAGGTAAGTATCACACATAGCGATATCGCTAGCAATATCGCTGCTGCATCACAAAACCAGTGACATTATAGCAATATTGCTAGCGATATCGCTTAGTGTGATGGGCCCTTTAAATTGGCTAACAGTTTATCTCTATTGTTATCTCTATTGACTATACACATTAGATGACTACTGCCTCAACCCACCACTTTCAGAAGAGTCAGCTAGTCATCGAATGTGTATGAGGGTATCTAAACACTCTTCGGACTGTAGATTTGGGGAAAAGATGGGTCAGGCATACATAATCTTCCAAAATGCCTGACCCTTCTTTTCCCGAATGCAAAAAAATGGTTTCTGGCAATGAATATCTGTCCTCTTCCCCACTGAGTCTTCAGCAGAGCCACAGCTGTCATAGCAACCCATCGGCAACCCACATTCAAGTCACATGTGCGACGATGGCGAATGGAATGATGCACTCCCATGCCTTCACGCTTGAAATTGTCCCTGTCAGTGTTTGACAGCAGCATTTAACAGGTTAACAATCGCAGGCAGAGCTCTGCACCAACTGTGATTTTTAAGGCAGGTTTTGGTTGTAATACACAGCTATGATCTGTTGGGTTTGAGGTGAGCTCACCCGTGAGCTCACTGCATATACCCATTTCCGACTTGCACCATACATGTACGGCCGATGTCAGGAAGGGGTTAAGAAAGTATCAGCTGCATCCCTCCATGTATCTGTGACACCCCAGAGTCCGGTTGTCACAGTGACATTACCTCCCTCTAATGGGTAAAGTCATGCTTGAAGGCAGAAGGGAGGCCCACATGCCAGGTAACATAGATTAAATCACAATTCCTGCTGCAGGTCAGAAAAGGGAGCTGCCTTATAAATTCTGGCCAGCAGATGGGGTTGGTGAGTCAGCTAGAAGTCAGCTGAGGGGGTTGTCATGGAAACGAGAGCAGCTGTGAGAAAATGACAAGACAGTTGAGCTGAGGTAAAAAGATCTTTCTGGAAGGTCCAGTCAGTTCAGGTCGGGAAGCTGATCTGTGAAGAGGGAAAGGGACAAGAGCAGAAGCAGAGAGGCTCTGGGGAAGCTTAAAACTGCGTAT
Source organism: Dendrobates tinctorius (assembly GCF_039654945.1). NCBI lineage: Eukaryota > Metazoa > Chordata > Amphibia > Anura > Dendrobatidae > Dendrobates > Dendrobates tinctorius. The sequence continues at coordinate 26,099,235 of NW_027361825.1, read as the reverse complement.
AGCAGACCCCAGAGTGAAGCGCTAATAGAAAAGGGACGCCAGAGTCCTTGGTGGTCAGGAGTTGTATGTCCTGATCGCCAAATCTGAAAGTACAGGGGACTCAGTGGCATAACTACCGGGGTAGCAGCCGGAGTGGTTGCTTTGGGTCCCGGCCCATATAGGGGCCCGGGGCCCAGGCTCCAATCGGCGCTACCCGGTAGTGCAATTAAGTCATGGGCGGACTTACCGCCGGTTCAGCCGGTGCAATGCACCGGTGACCGGGGCCCAGAGGTGGAAGGGGGCCCCTGAGCGTACTGCCCATAGCGGCAGATTATGCAGCCGCTATGGGGCCAGAGTCCAAATTACTGGCGGCGGGAGTGTAAGGGGCCGGTATTATGCAGCATCGGCCCCTCTCACTTCCTGCTGTAATCACCTGAACACCAGAGCTGGGGACTGGGGAGAGAGCGGCGCGGGAGAGCAGGAGTTCAAAAAGGGGAGAGACGCTGGCCAATGAATGCTTTCCTCACCAGACTGAGGAGAGCGCTCACTGGCTGTCGTCTGTCCTGCATGGCGCGTCCCAATGGTGAGTACTCACTGGTTGTCAGGGGCCCGGGCGCACAGCACACAGGGGACTGCAGTGGAAGAAGAGCAGGACTTACAGTGTGTACTGTATTCTGCTTCCTCCACTGTGCCATTCCTGGCAGGCTGCAGCATCTAGGAGCACAGGTGAAGAGGCTCACTGCAAGAGGCATCTCACAGAGGAGGTCGGGGGAGGGGAAGAGGCTCACTGCATGGGAGAACTCTGCAGCAGGGAGCTGAAATCCTCTTTGCTCTGCGTCCCCATCCCCCACAGTGGGCCCTGCAGTCCTCTCTAGGCTCCAGCTTATCTCTGCACTATGTGGCTGACCTCCATGGCTCATCTGAACAGAACACCTGAGGTCGTAGATTATTATGTGTGTATATTTACATATGTGTGTGTACAGTGTATGTGTGTGTGAATGTATATGTGTGTATCTATGTATGTATGTATGTACAGTATGTATGTATGATATATGGGTATGTATGTCTTTGAGGGGGTGTGTCTTTGAGGGGGCCCAATTTAAAAGTTTGCTATGGGGCCCAATCAGTTCTAGTTACGCCCCTGAGGGGACTGTAAGTTCCTGTGCGAGATTGAACACCTGAGGGCACGGCAGCAGATAAGGAGCCCGGGGCTGACGGTGAAAAGGACGGTACCCGTGGAATAGGGTCACTCTGCCAGCCGTACAGGTTAGAGAAACCATCAAGAAATAGAGGGTAACAGTTTAGTTACAAACAGCAGAGACCCGCACACAAAGCGCAGAAGGAAGGTCCCAAATTTACTTCATAAGAAAATGGTAGCTCTTGGAGTCCCTCTCAACTTATGCTTGTGGATTTATAACTTCCTGACAGCCAGGATACAGAGTGTAAAAGTTGGACCATTCACTTCGGACACCTTGGTCACAAACATCGGGGCACCTCAGGGGTGTGTTTTGTCCCCGTTACTGTTTTCTCTCTATACGAATGATTGCATCTCTTCAGCACTCAGTAAAAATCTTGAAATTTGCCGATGATATGACACTGATTGGTCTCATCAGGGGAAATGCTGAAGACTTGTATCGGAGTGAGGTGGAAAGAATATATGACTGGTGTAAAGCCAATAATCTTGTACTCAACACTAAAAAAACTGCTGAGATGGTTGTGGATTTTAGGAAAGATCAACATGAGATACTTCCAATCTACATCCATGACGAAGAGGTTCTTAGGGTCACAGAGACCAAATTCCTTGGTGTTATCATCTCTCATGATCTTAAATGGGGGAAAAACGTAGATGCTGTTATAAGAAAAGCACAACAGAGGATGTTCTTCCTGCGTCAGCTGAAAAGATATGGTTTGTCTAAGAATCTGCTGATCTTATTCTTTAATGCTGTCATCAGATCTGTGATTTGTTCCTCTCTGATAGTCTGGTATGGGGGAGCCACTGCGCATGACAAACTCCGCTTACAAAGGACTTTCAGAACAGCAGAGAGAATTATAGGTTCCCCCCTGCCTAAAATCCAGGATCTTTATGATAAGAGTATTCGATCCCACGCATTGAAAATTTCATCCGATCCCTCTCACCCGGGACACTCCTCATTCCAACTACTCCCTTCAGGACGTCGCTTCAGAGTCCCCAAATGCAGTACCAACCGCCATATGAACAGCTTCTATCCACTCTCTGTTCAACAATTAAATCGTCATGTGTAGACTATATACTGTATCTGTCTTGTTAGATGTTACTTGTTGTATCTGTTGTTATATATTATGTTGCCTCTTTGCCACAAAGAATTCCTTGTATATATGTAATATGTACTTGGCGATAATAAATTTGATTTGATTGATTTGATTTGAAACCCCCACCTGGCAAGGTGGATCCCCTGAATGCTTCCAGGAGAGCCGGACTCAATCCATAACCTGTATATGGTACTCCGGATTGCAACCAATTGCCAGTAAAAGGTAAAGAAACTGCACCTCTCTGTGTCCTCTCATTTCTCTGCACCCCAAAGTCCACCGCCATCTTAACTAGTAATCAAATATATTTGCCCTGGGACCATTGCTCTACCTGTGGGGAGCTATTTTCACCTCAGCTGCGACACACCAGCAGTCTCAGGGGAACAACACCGCAGCGCTGGTCGCCTCTGACCATAATAGCACAAGTGGCATCACGTATTCATCTATAAACTTTATCTTCATTTTTACCATACTTCAATATCACACAACTTTCCCCTATTTTATTTACTGGACGCCCCAGGGCCACGGACCGGGTCACCGCCGCCGCGACGTCCCCCATTGAAGTCGGTACCGAGTACCCCACGGCCCTGCGCGGGGCGCTCCATATCCCTGTACCTTATAAATTTCTTTCTGAAATATGAGACTCAATTTCAGGTTGGATGTCTCCAAAAATTCATCCCTTTCTGCCGGAAACATATCTGCAATGGCAAAAGAACAATGGCAAGTCCCATGTTCATCCATTGAGCCAATCACGACCTTCAACAAAAAAATAGAAGAAAACATTTCAAAGTCTTCCTTTAAAATTATTTACATTTTACTCTCAAGAAGAAAAAAAATCAACTAAACTATATACAGTGGGGCAAAAAAGTATTTAGTCAGTCAGCAATAGTGCAAGTTCCACCACTTAAAAAGATGAGAGGCGTCTGTAATTTACATCATAGGTAGACCTCAACTATGGGAGACAAACTGAGAAAAAAAAATCCAGAAAATCACATTGTCTGTTTTTTTTTTCATTTTATTTGCATATTATGGTGGAAAATAACTATTTGGTCAGAAACAAAATTTCATCTCAATACTTTGTAATATATCCTTTGTTGGCAATGACAGAGGTCAAACGTTTTCTGTAAGTCTTCACAAGGTTGCCACACACTGTTGTTGGTATGTTGGCCCATTCCTCCATGCAGATCTCCTCTAGAGCAGTGATGTTTTTGGCTTTTCGCTTGGCAACACGGACTTTCAACTCCCTCCAAAGGTTTTCTATAGGGTTGAGATCTGGAGACTGGCTAGGCCACTCCAGGACCTTGAAATGCTTCTTACGAAGCCACTCCTTCGTTGCCCTGGCGGTGTGCTTTGGATTATTGTCATGTTGAAAGACCCAGCCATGTTTCATCTTCAATGCCCTTGCTGATGGAAGGAGGTTTGCACTCAAAATCTCACGATACATGGCCCCATTCATTCTTTCATGTACCCGGATCAGTCGTCCTGGCCCCTTTGCAGAGAAACAGCCCCAAAGCATGATGTTTCCACCACCATGCTTTACAGTAGGTATGGTGTTTGATGGATGCAACTCAGCATTCTTTTTCCTCCAAACACGACAAGTTGTGTTTCTACCAAACAGTTCCAGTTTGGTTTCATCAGACCATAGGACATTCTCCCAAAACTCCTCTGGATCATCCAAATGCTCTCTAGCAAACTTCAGACGGGCCCGGACATGTACAGGCTTAAGCAGTGGGACACGTCTGGCACTGCAGGATCTGAGTCCATGGTGGCGTAGTGTGTTACTTATGGCAGGCCTTGTTACATTGGTCCCAGCTCTCTGCAGTTCATTCACTAGGTCCCCCCGCGTGGTTCTGGGATTTTTGCTCACGGTTCTTGTGATCATTCTGACCCCACGGGGTGGGATTTTGCGTGGAGCACCAGATCGAGGGAGATTATCAGTGGTCTTGTATGTCTTCCATTTTCTAATTATTGCTCCCACAGTTGATTTCTTCACTCCAAGCTGGTTGGCTATTGCAGATTCAGTCTTCCCAGCCTGGTGCAGGGCTACAATTTTGTTTCTGGTGTCCTTTGACAGCTCTTTGGTCTTCACCATAGTGGAGTTTGGAGTCAGACTGTTTGAGGGTGTGCACAGGTGTCTTTTTATACTGATAACAAGTTTAAACAGGTGCCATTACTACAGGTAATGAGTGGAGGAAAGAGGAGACTCTTAAAGAAGAAGTTACAGGTCTGTGAGAGCCAGAAATCTTGATTGCTTGTTTCTGACCAAATACTTATTTTCCACCATAATATGCAAATAAAATGAAAAAAAAACAGACAATGTGATTTTCTGGATTTTTTTTTCTCAGTTTGTCTCCCATAGTTGAGGTCTACCTATTATGTAAATTACAGACGCCTCTCATCTTTTTAAGTGGTGGAACTTGCACTATTGCTGACTGACTAAATACTTTTTTGCCCCACTGTAGGTTTTCCATATTTCCACTTTTTAAAAAAGAAATCTCAAAATTTTCAAACTACTGTATATTATTTTACGCATTAATACTACATTCAGATCTTATATCTCTGTGTGTCCTACATACAGAAGATGCAGCCTGTTCCCGGCAGACCCCCAGACTCCACAATAGCAGGATGATGGTCTTCATTTTCTATTTGTGCTCTATATGTCTCTGTATATCATTGAACTGTACTTTATATACTTTTTTTTTAAAGCAAGGTTTGGCAAACAATTTATTCTTAAGCTCGTTGAGTTCCACCCCTTTTTTGGTATATGACCAAGTATTAATGATGCATACAGTATGGATGAGCTTTAGCCACGTGTTCACAAGGATTTTACCACCAACAAAGATAATGTGACCTTCAAATGCCTCCTTTATGTTGTTTTTAAAATTGTAGCTAAAATTCAAAAGACTAATGGACAAGTAAAATCAAGATGTCTAAGCTACATTTATGTTGTATGCATTGTTAAAAAGAAATATTTTTCTGGATAGGGACCTAAGGCAGGGGTGGGCAATTCATTTTCCCAAGGGGCCACGTGAGAGACCCTGACTGTTGTGGAGACCGAACCAATAGGCTAAAATTAATTATGTTCAATATTAATATATTGATTATAATTATGCTATATTAAATTAATTGTATCACTTAATATTGAGCAGAATTAAGTATGGTGACATCCCCCTTTATACTATGAGCCCATGGGTCGCCCTCCCAGGGCCATGGGGTACTCGGTACCGGGCCGGTGTCAGGGAGATGTGTCACAGCAGCGGTGACCCGGTCCGTGGCCCTGGGCGCCCAAGTCAATGGCGAAATGTCTATGTAGTTAATGAAATAGTTCGTGACGCCACCTGTGGTGTTTGGCAAGCAAGATGTTAAGCCAATGCTGCATGCAGATCCTCTGGGGCTGATGGTGTGTTACAGCATAGATGGTGTAGCTCCCCACAGGTGAAGCTGTAACCCCAGGGCAGTGTATAGGTGCAGGTAGTGTACAGGATGATACCCAGATGTAGCGGTGCTGATGGTGTTAGCACACAATGACTGGAAGACACCAGGACTTGTAGTTCCAAAGCTTTACTCACAGTTTGTGGGACACACTGGTGCCTGCCTCTGTGCTGTGTCCTCCGGGGCAGAGACTCATTCAATCTCCCGGGCAAGTCAGGCTTCTCCTCTCCAACACTCCGCCAACATGTACCTTTCTTGAACGACTCCTCTATTGCGCCTTTAGTGTGAAGAGCTCCAGTACCATGGTACTCTGAAGTTCCTCCTGTCAGATGTTCCTAACAACTCAACTTGTATGACAGACAGCTGTAGCCTGTTTGGGGACTCCCTTCTCTGGAGTCCCGGCTCTCTATTCGGTTGCTGTTGTGCCCCAAGTCTTGGATGGGAGTAATGCATTTACAGCCAACTACTCCACCGGTGTCTGCTGCAGAACCATAAGTGTCCATAGAACCTCGGGGACCAGGCCCCGGCCTTGTGCTGAGAACCTATAGGCAGGGTTTCTCTTCCAACCCACAACTCCTCTCTGTTCTCCTACTCCTTCGTTCCGCGCTGTTCCTTCTCTCTCTTATGGAAGCTTAGGTTGCAGTTCTACGTCTTTCTCCTTACTCTCCTTTCCCGTGCCAGCTGGCTCAGGTCACTGAGGCAGCTGCAGCACTCCTTCCTCCATCCCTTCTAACAGGGATCCCCACTCCTCTTGGAGTGTCCTACTACTCCACCGACCTTCTGTCAGACTGAACCTGTAATTCTAAACTTTCCCACTCTTTTATACCTCTAACTCCACCCACCTCCCCGCACATCTCATGTTACGAAGCAAGGACCCACGAAAGGTGCTCTGCTATCCTCTAAGCATGGAGCCACAATCTGGTCCATTGCTGAACTATCCTGTGTGTGGGTGCAGGAGTGTGGAAAGGAGTTCCCAACTTACCCAGTTGGTGGGGCACCACACCTTAGGCGAAGGTGCAGTACCTCTGTGGCGACTGAGCCTCAGAGGCGTCACACCCACACACAGCCCCAATATACCATAAGAGACCTCACATAGCCTCCTACAGTATATACAGTATGAGCACCACCATAGCCTCCTATGTACAGAATGAGTCCCACATAGCCTCTTATATACAGCATGTGCTCCACGTAGCCTCTGATATACAGCATGTGCCCTATGTAACCCAATATAGAGCATGCACTCCATGTAGCCTCTGATACACAGCATGCACCCCACGTAGCCTCTGATATACAGCATGTGCACCATGTAGCCCCTATACACAGCATATGCCCCATGCCTCCCCCTGTATAAAGTATGTGCCCCACATAGCCCTCATATACAGCCTGAGACCCCACATAGCCTCTTATATACATCATGTGCCCCACATAGCCTCTTATACACAGCATGTGCCCCACATAGACTTTTATATACAGTATGAACTCTACATAGCCTCTTATATACTTCATGAGCCTTACATAGGTCCTGTTAGGCGTCGGGTTCCTGTCGCTGCACAGCGGGAATCCCTAGCCTTGCTTCCAGCGGTCTCCCATTCCTCTCCAGCCGCAGAGGAGGTGGCTCAGCAAACTCGTCGGTCCCGGCGCTCTGCCCAGACCAGCTCCGTGGGTTTGCTTGCTGCTGCCACCTCTGGCACAGCTTTGGCAATGCAGGCTGCTCAGCAGTGAGATTTTCCAGGGACTAAGTTCTCATGTCGGGCCACTGAGCATGCCCGTGGAGTGATCTCCCATTGGAGATCGAAGGTCACTTGCTCAGATCCTGCTCCTGTTCGGATTGGCCCATCCGAGAAGCCAGGAAGGTCCCGGACGCTTGCGGCTATAAAAGGTTTGCATGGCCGCTCGGCCATGCGCTAGGATAGACTGTACTTTCAGACCATGAGGAGTGAGTGGTGTATGCACGTATGAATGTCTCTGGTGACTGACTCATTATGAAACCCCTACCCTTGGTGCGCATGTGTTGTGCAGCATAGCCTGCTAGCGCCCAGGCTTAGCTGTAGGTAGGTCAGAGTTTGAGTCAGGCATTAGCCATCATCAGTGACTCGACACTCCGAGCCCAGTGGTCCACGCTCCATAGCCAGCGTCTATAGCGGCGCTCGTGGCAGCGACGCCGTGCGCTCAGTGGGCCTAGAAGGACTCTAACCCCGTGTCCTTGGGGTAGAGTTCTGTGGCCGCTTGTTGTGCGCTCTTTGGCCGGGCTCTGTGAATTAAACAGGCTCCGGCATCCACGTTCAGCGGCTGTGCGGCTCTGTGAATTAACAGAGTCCGCTCCTGTTCACATTGGGTGACGTAACCCACGTGTGACTGTTTTTACGCCGCTCTATTCTTCCGCCATTACCTAGCAGCAGTGTACCACATCTGCACGGTGGACCCCGGGCTGCGAATGCACCTACTATTATTTTATAATTTGGTGCATTCCGCCAGCCCTAACAGGTCCTTATATACAGAATTATCTACTTATATACTTATAATATAAAAAAAACACATACCATGCTCCTGTTCCCCTGGTGCTCTGCCTCTGCTTGCTCTGATGCATTGACTCTTACCTACAGTAAGTCCAAGCATTGCAATCCATATGCAGACCTTGAAATACCCCTGTCTGAACACGGCCTTTCTGTGCACACTGCACAAACATAAAACATTTGAGATGAAAATTAGATTGTATGCAATATACCATTACTTCTTTTGATGAGAAATCAACTTTAACTAGAGCAGAGTAAAGTACTGCAGTGTGCATGCGCCGAGGCTCTTTGACTTTTCCTGTTGCCTGCGCATTGTAGTACTTTGCTCTGCCCATGTTGGCACAGAGTACGCCTGCGCATGAGTACGATGCCGGGGACACTATGTGAATAACGTAGGGACGTGTCATCCAAATGAAGCAAGGAGGAAGATGGCATCACAAGAAGAAGGGAGGCACCGGACCAAGAACATCAACACCCCTCAGACCGGACCGCCCCACAGGTGAGTATAATAAAACATCTTTTTTATCCTCTTGCAGGTCAGATCTTGGCCCTATACTCTGCATTATTGAATGCTGTGTATAAGGTCTGAAAGGTGATGGCTGTATCTCATATCGGCCAAATCTGGTGACAGGTTCCCTTTAAGTTTTGGTATGCGGTCATATCTTGACCTTGTAGATTGCCCTGATGAAGAGGTCGGATGACTTAGAAACAAGTTGCTAATAAACCACATAGAATACTCTTCAGTCTCCTGGATTCTTCCATTGGCTATCATCAGCAGCGCAGTTAGCCCACTTCTTTGCACTCCTACTTTTCATTATTTATTGTAGTTAATGGTATCTAGTGTTATCTATATACGGGTATTTCCTTTTATTCTAATCTTGCCTGAAGTGATAGTGAGATGACTACAGAAAAGTGATCTTTACAGAACAGGAAGAACCTGACTATTAGGCTCCATCGCCAGAGTGGAAAGGGTATAATTTCAGAATTTTTTTTTTAATAAAAAAAGTAAAAAAAAAATAGAAAAAAATGGTATTAAAGTAAAATCTTAATTTAAACACTAGGTCATTTTTTGATTACACATTCCCTTCAAGCATGTAATGGCTATCCTACAATTAAAGCACAGGCATGCCATCCTTTCCTTGCCATCCCTTCTTTTTGCTGTAAGTCATATGTGGCGCCCCTGAGGCTCAGTCGCCACAGAGGTACTGCACCTCCTCCTGAGGTGTGGTGTCCCACCATCCAGGTAAGGTGGGAACTCCTGACCACGCTCCAACACTCGCACCCCACACAACAGAGTAGTTCAGCAAAGCCACATTGCGGCTCCTTGCTTAGAGAGTAGCAGAGCACCTTTGGTGGCTCCCTGCTTGGAACACTAAACGTGCTGGGAGGTGGGTGGAGTTGAGAATACATAAAGAGCGGGAATGTTTAGGATTTATGTCAGTCAGTCTGAGGAAGTCAGTGAGACGGGGAGTCTGAGGAAGGAAGCCACTCGGAGAGGAGTGGGGATCCCTGGAAGAGGGATGGAGGAAGGAGTGCTGCAGCTGCCTCAGTGATCTGAGCCAGCTGGCACAGGAAAGGAAAGAAGGAGAAAGATATTGAACTGAAACCTGAGCTTCTATAAGAAAGAGAGATTAGTATGGAACGAAGGAGTAAAAGGGAACAGAGAGGACGTGGGTTAGAGGAAGAACCCTGCCTAGAAGTTCTAAGCGCAAGGCTGGGGCCCAGTCCCCGAGGTTGTATGGACACTAATGGTTCTGCAGCAGACACTGGTGGAGTAGTGGGCTGTAAATGCACTACTCCCATCTAAGACTTGGGGCATAACAACTTGGATAGTGAGCCGGGACTCAGGAGTAGGAAGTCCCCAAAGCAGGTTACAGCTGTCTGCCGTACAAGTAGAGTTCTTGGGAACATCTGTCAGGAGGAACTCCAGTGTAACTCAGTACTAGGAGATCTTCACACTTAAAGGCGCTATAGAGGTGACGTTCAGAAAGGCACATGTTGGCGGAGTGTTGGAAGGGAGCATTCCATCTTACCTGGAGGTTGACTGAGTCCCTGACCTGGAGGACATGGTACGGAAGAGGGCACTACAGACTGTGAGTAAAGCTTTGGAACTACATGCCCTGGTGTCCTCCATTCATTCCTGCGTCCGCCTGCCTGGCACTGCTACATTCCCTGCGCCAGACACTACACCATCTAAGTGTCACTATATCTACACTGCCCTGGGGCTACAGCTCCACCTGTGGGGAGCTTCACCATCTTGGCTGCAACACACCACCAGCCCCAGAGGATCTGCATGCAGCGTCGGCCTGACATCTCACTTGCCGAACACCACAGGTGGCGTCATGAACTATTCATTCAAACCATTACATTTCCCCCATTAATTGGGCGCCCAGGGCCATGGACCGGGTCACCGCTGCTGTGACACATCCCGCCGACACTGGCCCGGTACCGAGTACCCCACGACCCTGGGAGGGCGACCCACATACAGTAAGAGATCTTATCACAGTTGTGTAGCCATAGGGAATGGGAGTACCCATTGTACCGGGGGTACCTGAATCCTGGTGCCTCATGGAGCCCAGATGTACCTCTACTGCAAAGAAGACACAATTAGAAATGGCACTTAATAGCTTCAAGGTGTACTTTTGCATGAAGGAAAGCTGAGCTACCATTCGCACATAAGGCATGTCAATTCTTACTTGACTTGCTCTTTATATGACCTCTTGTTATATTCAAGTCATTTAAAATAAAGCACAAATGCAAAATGTTCTGTCTATAATCTATTCAGTTGTCTGAAGTTTTTGTTATTTTTTCTCCTGTGCTATTTTTTTCTTCTTTTTCGTCCCTCTATTGATATGTCATTTCTTTAAGTGCATCATTTAGATATTATCTCCAAGTAAACAGATAAATGCATGCCTACATGTTTCCTTTAGTAAAGCCCCCGTTACACATAACGATGTCCCAGCGATCCCACCAATGATCCAACATAATGGGATCGCTGGGACATCGTTAGGCTGATCACTGGTGAGCTGTCACAAAACAGCCCCTCCAGCGATCAGGACCAGCGATGCTGGACGCTGGTTTCTAATGTAAACATCGGGTATCCAGGAGCCGCTGCTCCTGGATACCCGCTGTTTACCTTGGAAACCGGCGTACACGCTGGTTTCTAATGTAAACATCGGGTATCTAAGAGCTGCACGGCTCCTGGATACCCGATGTTTACCTTAGAAACCAGCATCCAGCGTTGCTGATCTCTGGTCTCTCGCTGCCATGCGATGCGTGCTGGCCAGTGGGAGACCATCGATCGAAAAGCGGCCCAGGCCGATCGAGCACGATCAGCGATAATCGGCAGGGGGGCCGGTCGCTGATCCCCGTCACACACAGCGATCTCACTGGCGAGATCGCTGATGCGTCACAAAATCAAACTGTGCTAAAAGTGAAGAGACAATGCAGGGTGTGGACTCTGAAGACAAAGAGATGTCAACACGTAGACTGTGTTGTGTTTTTCTTATGGGTTCGAGTTCATCGACGAGTTTGTAAATTCTCAGTTATAACATCCAAAGACATCAATAAAGAAAAGCTTTTCTTGTTTCATATTGAAGGACATAAAGTACTGTGCAAACTTTTTAGGTAGTTATGGAAAAATACCCCAATGTAAGAATGTCTTAAAAAATAGAACTGAACAATTTATTCTTATCAATTAACAAAATGTAAAGTGAATCAACAAAAGAGAAATCTGACTCCCACCAATATTTGGTGTGACTTGACCACCCTTTACCTTCATCAGTTCTTCTAGGAAAGGTTGTTCTTCCAAACATCTTGGAGAACTAACTCCATATCTTCTGTGGATATCCCTTGTACTAATCCTTCTGTCTCTTCATGTAATCCCAGACAGACTGGATGATGTTGAGATCAGAAATATGTGGGGTCAAATCATCAGTTCCAGGACTCCTTGTTCTTCTGTACATGTACACTGAAGATAGTTGTTAAAGACATTGGTTGGATGTTTGGGGCCGTTGTCTGGTTGCAGAATAAATTTGGAGCCAATCAGACACCTCCCTGGTGGTTTTACATGATGGGTAAGTATCTGTCTCAATTTATCTTGATATACAACCAGGAAAAGTGGATTTCAGATGTGTTGCTGATTCCAAGATCCAAAGACAAGATGATTGAATGAAAATGTTTTATTGTCAAAGCTTTTCAAAGTCAGTAACGACTCTTTCTTCTGGAAAACCACATGGTTTCCAGGCTGCAATCATGTAGGTAAATACATAAAAAAATGAAATAAAGGTCCCAAATACAATTGCACCTTGGGAATTGCATTTTGCACACATTTTTTTGGCCTGAATATTTCAGCCTCGAGGAAACCATAAAATACCAATTCCTTTTGCTAAAATGCATCCCAAACTTACAAAGACTCTCCACTGAGCTTCACTATTGCCTGTAGACACTCATTATTGTATCGTTCTCCTGTCTTTCAATGAACAAACTGCCTTCTGTGACAACCAAATATTTCACTTTTTAACTCATCATCACTCAGTCCAGAAAACTTGCTGCTATTTTTCTGAACCCCAGTGCCTATAATTTCATGAATAATTTAGTCAACTGGCCTTGTTTCCAGAAGGTATCATTTTTGGCTGCCATTCTTCCATGAATACCACTTCTGGACAGTCTTCTCTGAACAGTAGATGGGTGTAGGTGGGTCCCATTGGTTGTTGCTATTTCTGAGCTGATGTCACTGCTGGACATCTTCTGATTTTGAAGGGAAGTGAGCATGACGTGTCTTTAATCTGCTGCAATAAGTTTCCTTGGTCAACCGCTGTGTCTACGGTCCTCAACATTGTCCATTTCTTGATGTCCCCAATGGTGAGATATACAGTATAGGCAGTTACTTATACATCATGGAGAACATTTTTTTTTTTTGCAAAATTCTTCAATTATCATACACCATTTTTATGAATAAGGCACAAAATCTACTAGCGGAAATTAAAAGACAAGACAAAAAAAAGCAACAAATTTGGAATCGGGGCTTATGAGGATTTCACCATGATTGATCTTTCTGTCCCTTCAAAAGCAGAGAAAAGGATATGTTCTCTCATCATGAGTTTTCCCGTGGTGAATCTGAACTGTATTTATGCGAGGATCTGTGGTGGAAATCGGAGGTTTACACGCAAGTTTCTGCCTAATCAATGTGCGCCAGAGCAACATAAGCTTGAATATTTTCCAGAGCATGTGAGTGAGATGACAAAAACCCTAATCATATACTGTAAATTGGAGTCAGACAGTTAGTAGATTTGATAAGAGTTTCAGCAGACCCTGCACTAAGATTCTCATCAATTGGCCAAGTCCAAAAGATTTTTTGACATGTACATTGTCCAACTCTAACGCAATGTGATTGGCAATAGACGTGACATTTTTATTGACAAGATCCACCATAAGTCCCATGTCTATGATGACCAGCAGAATAGCTGCTCTTTCTTATTGTTTTCTCCAAGCAAGGCATCAGGCACACATTTATTTACAGAGGTGAGTAGAGTTGAGCGAAACGGGTCGGTCAAATTGAAATGTCGCCGACTTTCGCCAAAGTCGGGTTTCATGAAACGTAACCCGACCTTAGCGTGAGGTCGGCCACGAGGTCGGCAACCAGAGCGCCAAAGTCGCGTTTCAAAAGATGCTTCAGTGCCCTTTTTCAGCCAATCAGGAAGAACGGACACTGAGGGCAACGCGATGACATAGGCAGCGGTCACCACCATCTTTGAGAAGGGCATCCAAGTGATTGGCTTGCTTTGTGTGGCGTCACAGGGGGTATAAAAGGGCATGCACGCCGACCGCCATCTTACTTATGCTGATCTCAGAATAGGGAGAGCTGCTGCTGCTGATTCTGTAGGGAGAGCGTTAGGCAGGGAAGAAGTTAAAAAAAAACTGCTTCTGTTGCTAGCGATTTTGCCTGTACAACACACCAGTTAGTGTGCAGTGCAAGGGGAGGCTATATTTTGGTGCATCAGCTCTGCTGGTTATTAGGCTGCCTTATAACGCTCCCTGATAGCTGCATTGCTGTTTTCACACTGCTGTGCAAACTGCTTTTTTAAAGGCAAAAATACTTTTCATCCTCTTTTTTGCCCAGTAACCAAGCGTTCGTTTTTCCACACTTTTGTGTGCAGCAGTCCAGTTTATTAGGCTGCCTGCGTCCATACTTGGGACTGAGAGCATCATTGTCAGCTTGCTAAAATCTCTAGGGAGATTCACATTCTCTGCAATCCTATATTCATCTGTTATACACCATCCAATTTCAGCCTGTTATATTGAGGTGTAATCTACACTGGGCCTGAGATAATACTTCAGTGTCCAGAAGTGTGTAAGGAGATTCAAATTCTCCCCAATCCTATTTTCACCTGTCATACACCAGCCCATTTCAACCTGTTATATTGAGGTGTAATTTACACTGGGCCTGAGATAATACTTCAGTGTCCAGAAGTGTGTAAGGAGATTCAAATTCTCCCCAATCCTATATTCACCTGTCATACACCAGCCCATTTCAGCCTGTTATATTGAGGTGTAATCTACACTGGCCCTGAGATAATACTTCAGTGTCCAGAAGTGTATAAGGAGATTCAAATTCTCCCCAATCCTATAGTCACCTGTCATACACCAGCCCATTTCAGCCTGTTATATTGAGGTGTAATTTACACTGGGCCTGAGATAATACTTCAGTGTCCAGAAGTGTGTAAGGAGATTCAAATTCTCCCCAATCCTATATTCACCTGTCATACACCAGCCCATTTCAGCCTGTTATATTGAGGTGTAAGATACAATGGGCCTGAGATAATACTTCAGTGTCCAGAAGTGTGTAAGGAGATTCAAATTCTCCCCAATCCTATATTCACCTGTCATACACCAGCCCATTTCAGCCTGTTATATTGAGGTGTAATCTACACTGGGCCTGAGATAATACTTCAGTGTCCAGAAGTGTGTAAGGAGATTCAAATTCTCCCCAATCCTATAGTCACCTGTCATACACCAGCCCATTTCAGCCTGTTATATTGAGGAGTAATTTACACTGGGCCTGAGATAATACTTCAGTGTCCAGAAGTGTGTAAGGAGATTCAAATTCTCCCCAATCCTATATTCACCTGTGATACACCAGCCCATTTCAGCCTGTTATATTGAGGTGTAATCTACACTGGGCCTGAGATAATACTTCAGTGTCCAGAAGTGTGTAAGGAGATTCAAATTCTCCCCAATCCTATATTCACCTGTGATACACCAGCCCATTTCAGCCTGTTATATTGAGGTGTAATCTACACTGGGCCTGAGATAATACTTCAGTGTCCAGAAGTGTGTAAGGAGATTCAAATTCTCCCCAATCCTATATACACCTGTCATACACCAGCCCATTTCAGCCTGTTATATTGAGGTGTAATCTACACTGGGCCTGAGATAATACTTCAATGTCCAGAAGTGTGTAAGGAGATTCAAATTCTCCCCAATCCTATATTCACCTGTTTTACACCAGCCCATTTCAGCCTGTTATATTGAGGTGTAATCTACACTGGGCCTGAGATAATACTTCAGTGTCCAGAAGTGTGTA
Organism: Dendrobates tinctorius; assembly: GCF_039654945.1. Lineage (NCBI taxonomy): Eukaryota > Metazoa > Chordata > Amphibia > Anura > Dendrobatidae > Dendrobates > Dendrobates tinctorius. Next base: position 26,083,440 of record NW_027361825.1, on the reverse strand, counting down.
AGGAGATTCAAGCTCTCCCCAATCCTATATACACCTGTCATACACCAGCCCATTTCAGCCTGTTATATTGAGGTGTAATCTCCACTGGGCCTGAGATAATACTTCAGTGTTCTGAAGTGTGTAAGGAGATTCAAATTCTCCCCAATACTATATTCATCTGTTATACACCAGCCCATTTCAGCCTGTTATATTGAGGTGTAATCTACACTGGGCCTGAGATATTAGTTCAGTGTCCTCAAGTCTGTAGGAAGATTCAAATTCTCCCCAATCCTATATACACCTTGTACCTTGTTTTACAGTACCATATAGCTGGTGGTATTTTGGGTACATTTTCCCAAAAATGAGGAAGTGTGGCGGAAGAGGCCGTGGAAGTGTGCGTGGGTTGCCAGCTGGTAATGATGGTGTTGGTGGTGGTGGTGGATCTGCTGGTAGTGGCAAAAGCACAATAGCACCTAGTGCAGGAGGTGTTGAGCCTGTGTCATCGTCTGGCTCCATAAGGCCTTGAAGGCTCCCTTTTCTGGGAGTAGGTAAACCGCTTTTAAAGCCGGAGCTTCATGAACAAGTTTTGACTTACGTTGCTGACTCAGCCTCCAGCTCTATCGCCTCCTCTTCTGAAGTTTTAACCCCTTCCTGACATCAGACGTACTATCCCATCCATGGAACCCGGGCCCCTATGCCCATGGACGAGATAGTACGTCTAGCGCGATCAGCGGCGCCCACGTGGTGAGCGCCGCTGATCGCAGCCGGGTGTCAGCTAATTATCACAGCTGACATCCGGCACTATGTGTCAGGGGCGGTCACGGACCGCCCCCGACACGTTATCCCCTTGCACACCGCGATCAAACATGATCGCGGTGTACCGGGGGTTAAAGGGAAGCATCGGCAGGGAGGGGGCTCCCTCCGTGCTTCCCTGAGCCCGCCACGGCAGCGCAATGTGCAGCACTGCTGCGGGAGACTCCTTCCCTGCAGGCCCCCGAATCCAAGATGGCGACGGGAGCCTTCGGGGGCCTACAGGGAGCTGGCTTCCTCAGTGCCTGCAAAGCGCAGGCATGAGGAAGTCTGCAGCAGTGCCTGTGACAGATCGCTGATCTGTCACAGTGATCTGTGATGTGACAGATCAGCGATCTGTCATAGGACAGTGATGTCCCACCTGGGACTATGTAATAAAGTTAAAAAAAAAAAAAAAAAAGTGTTAAAATAATTTTAAAAAAATCGCCAAATAAATTAGAAAAAAAAAAAAATATTCCCCCAATAAATCCATTTTTTGGAAGTAAAAAAAAAAAAAAAAAAAATTACACATATTAGGTATCGCCACGTCCGTAACGACCTGCCCTATAAAACTGTCCCATTAGTTAACCCCTTTAGCGAACCCCTTAAAAAATAAAAATAAAAAACGAAGCAAAAATTAATGATTTATTATCATACCGCCAAACAAAAAGTGCAATAACACGCGATCAAAAAGACACATATAAATATCCATGATACTGCTGAAAACGTCATCTTGTCCCTCAAAAAATGAGCCACCACACAGCATCATCAGCAAAAAAATAAAAAAGTTATAGCTCGCAGAATAAAGCAATGCAAAAATAATTATTTTTTATATAAAATAGGTTTCATTGCATAAAACCGACAAAACATAAAAAACGACCTAAATGAGGTATCGCTGTAACCGTACTGACCCGAAGAATAAAACCGCTTTATCAATTTTACTGCATGCGGAACGGTGTAAACGCACCCCCCCAAAAGAAATTCATGAAACGCTGTTTTTTTTCATTCTGCGTCCCAAAAATCGGAATAAAAAGCAATCAAAAAATGTCACGTGTCCGAAAATGGTACCAATAAAAGCGTCAACTCGGCCCACAAAAAATAAGACCTCACATAACTCGGTGGGTCAAAATACGGAAAAATTATAGCTCTCAATATGTGGTAATGCAAAAACTATTTTTGCAATAAAAAGCGTCTTTTAGCGTATGACAGCTGCCAAATATAAAAAATGCCATAAATAGTAAATCAACCCACCCACGATCACCCCCTTAGTAAGGGAAAAATAATAAAATTAAAAGAAAATGTATTTATTTCCATTTTCCCATTAGGGTTAGGGTTAGGGCTAGGGTTAGGGCCAGGGCTAGGGTTAGGGTTAGGGCTAGGGTTAGGGCTGAGATTAGGGTTAGGGGTGTGTTGGCGTTAGGGTTGGAGTTAGAATTGGGGGTTTCCACTGTTTGGGCACATCAGGTGCTCTCCAAATGCAACATGGCGTCTGATCTCAATTCCAGCCAATTCTGAGTTGAAAAAGTCAAATGGTGCTCCTTCCCTTCCAAGCTCTGCCATGCGCCCAAACAGTGTTTTACCCCCATATGTAGGGTATCAGCCTACTCAGGACAAATTGCAAAACAACTTTTGGGGTCCAATTTCTCCTGTTACTGTTAGGAAAATAAAAAATTGGGGGCAAAAATATCATTTTTGTGGAAAAAAAATGATTTTTTTATTTTCACGCCCGGGCGTTATAAACTTCTGTGAAGCACTTGGGGGTTCAAAGTGCTCACCACACATCTACATAAGTTCCGTGGGGGGTCTAGTGTCCAAAATGGGGTCACTTGTGGGGAGTTTCAATAGTTTAGGTAGATCAGGGCTCTCCAAACACACATGACACCCGCAGACCATTCCATCAAAGTCTGCATTCCAAAACGTCACTACTTCCCTTCCGAGCCCCGACGTGTGCCCATACAATAGTTTTCTCCCACATATAGGGTATCAGTGTACTCAGGACAAATTGGACAACAAATTTTGGGGTCCAAATTCTCCTGTTACCCTTGGGAAAATAAAAAAATTGGGGACTAATTGATCATGTTTTTGGAAAAAATACGATTTTTTTATTTTCATGCCCGGGCATTATAAACTTCTGTGAAGCCCTTTGGGGATCAAAGTGCTCACCACACATCTAGACAAGTTCCTTAGGGGGTCTAGTTTTCAAAATGGGGTCATTTGTGGGGGGTTTCCACTGTTTAGGTACATTAGGGGCTCTCCAAAGGCAACATGACACCCGCAGACCATTCCATCAAAGTCTGCATTCCAAAACGTCACTACTTCACTTCCGAGCCCCGACATTTGCCCATACAGTAGTTTTCTCCCACATATGGGGTATCAGCATACTCAGGACAAATTGGACAACAACTTTTGGCATCTAATTTCTCCTGATACCCTTGGGAAAATTAAAAAATTGGTGACTAAAAGATCATGTTTGTGGAAATAATACGAATTTTTTATTTTCACGCCCGGGCATAATAAACTTCTGTGAAGCACTGGAGGGGTCAAAGTGCTCACCACACATCTAGATAAGTTCCTTGGGGGGTCTAGTTTCCAAAATGTGTAATTTGTGGGGGGTTTCCACTGTTTTGGTACATCAGGGGCTTTCCAAACGCGACATGGTGTCAGATCTCAATTCCAGCCAAAAACGTCAAATGGCGCTGCTTCCCTTCCGAGCTCTGCCATGCGCCCAAATAGTGGTTTACCCCCACATGTGGGGTATCAGCGTACTCAGGACAAATTGCACAATAACTTTTAGGGTCCTGTTACCCTTGGGAAAATGAGAATTGAGGGTGAAAAGATCATTTTTGTGGAAAAAATATGATTTTTTAATTGTACGGCTGTATGTTATAAACTTCTGTGAAGCCCTTGGGGGTTCAAAGTTCTCACCACATATCTAGATAAGCTCCTTGGGGGGTCTAGTTTCCAAAATGGGGTCATTTGTGGGGTGTTTCCACTGTTTTGGTACATCAGGGGTTTTCCAATCGCGACATGGAGTCCGATCTCAATTCCAGCCAAAAACGTCAAATGGCGCTGCTTCCCTTCCGAGCTCTGCCATGCGCCCAAATAGTGGTTTACCCCCACATGTAGGGTATCAGCGTACTCAGGACAAATTGCACAATAACTTTTAGGGTCCTGTTACCCTTGGGAAAATAAAAATTGGGGGTGAAAAGATCATTTTTGTGGATAAAATATGATTTTTTAATTGTACCGCTGTACGTTATAAACTTCTGTGAAGCCCTTGTGGGTTCAAAGTTCTCACCACATATCTAGATAAGTTCCTTGGGGGGTCTAGTATCCAAAATGGGGTCACTTGTGGGGGGTTTCCACTGTTTAGGTACATCAGGGGCTCTACAAACGTGACATGGTGTCCGATCTGAATTCCAGCCAATTTTGCATTGAAAAAGTCAAACGGCGCTCCTTCCCTTCTGAGCTCTGCCATGCGCCGAAACAGTGGTTCCCCCCACATATCAGGTATCATCGTACTCAGGACAAATTGAACAATAACTTTTGCAGTCCAATTTCTCCTGTTACCCTTGGTAAAATAAAAAAAATTGAACCTGAAGTATTTTTTTTGTGAAAAAAAGTTAGATGTTCATTTTTTTTAAATATTCAAAAAATTCCTGTGACGCACCTAAAGGATTAATAAACTTCTTGAATGTGGTTTTGAGCACCTTAAGGGGTGCAGTTTTTAGAATGGTGTCACTTTTGGGTATTTTCTATCATATAGACCCCTCAAAGTGGCTTCAAATGTGATGTGGTCCGTAAAAATAAAATGGTGCTGCAAAAATGAGAAATCGCTGGTCAATTTTTAACCCTTATAACTTCCTAACAAAAAAAATTTTGGTTCCAAAATTGTGCTGATGTAAAGTAAACATGTGGGAAATGTTACTTATCAAGTTTTTTGTGTGCCGTATCTCTGTGATTTAAGGGCATAAAAATTCAAATTGCCAAACTAATCTCGTTAGAGATGATGCCCTACCGGTTGGTTGAAAGCGCAGCTTTCTGCGAACTCATGGCCTATGCAGTACCATGCTATGACCTACCCAGTCGGCACTTCTTTTCTCGCAAAGCCATCCCAGCCCTCCACCTTCATGTGAAAGACTGCATTGTCCATGCACTCAAGCAATCAGTGAGTGGAACGGTGCACCTCACCACAGATGCATGGTCCAGTAGGCATGGCCAGGGCCGTTACGTGTCCATCACTGCGCACTGTGTTAATGTGGTGGATGCGGGGGCCACAGGGGACAGCGGTGGTGGGACAGTGCTGCCTAGCCCACAGTAAAGGAAACAGTTGGCTGTAGGCGTTCGACCCTCCTCCTCCTCCTCCAGAAGCAAAAGTTTGCCCACAGAACGCAGTCACACAAGCACTCCATCCGCAGCTGCCAGTGTTGCACACGAGGTGTCTCACTATCGAACAGCTAGTGGAAAGCGTCAGCAGGCTGTGTTCAAGATGATGTGTTAGGGCAACACCGCGGAGGTACAGACTGACTACTTTCAGCGACAAACAGAGTCATGGCTGGGCAGTCTACATCTTGAGGCAGGCAAGGTAGTTAGTGATAACGGCCGGAATTTTGTGGCAGCCATAGCCCTTTCAAAACTCAGACACATACCTTGCTTGGCTCACACCTTGAACCTGGTGGTGCAGTGCTTCCTCAATAATTATCCGGAGTTAACAGGCCTGCTCCATAAGGTTCGAAGACTGTGCTCGCACATCCGCCGGTCGCCCGTACACTCCAGTCGTATGCAGAAGCTGCAGCGATTGCTCCACCTTCCCAAGCACCGCCTAATTATCGACGTTGCAACAAGGTGGAACTCCACCCTGCACATGGTTGAGTGTTATGAATGAGTCACCGGAGGAGGAAAAAGCAAAAATACAAGCTAAGTCCAGAAAACCGGAGAGGTTGGTAGCTAGCAGATTGCAGACGCCTGATCCTATTCACAACAACTAACAGTAGTCGTGGAGTGTTCATACGGTGGTCCTAGACACCTCCTCACAGCCAGAGAACTAAATAAGCCTAAATAAAGAAAAGGGGAAATCTAAACTGCCCCAGAGCAGACCCCAAAGCAATAGACAGCCCCTAACATGTATTGATGGTGAAAACAGATGAAAACACAAACACAGACAGAAAGACAGGCAGAGCAAACGATGGAGCCCAACTAACTAGATAGGAAAGAGCAGAAAAGATGCTGGCTGCAATCCGCAAAAACCCTACCAAAAATGTCCCAACATGTCTGATAGGAAAAACGGCCCTGAAGTCACTAGACTTCAAAATCCCTATATCAGCACTCCGATATATTCTGAAGACAGAGCAAAAGAGAATTAACCTATCAGGGACAAAAATTGAAATTCAGCAAAGCCCCAGCCGGGGCTGGCTGAACACAAAACCAAGCAAATCAGACAAAATCTCATGGAACAATAACAGAGCAAAAACTTAGCTTTAGAAGACAGGAACTGAACTGGAGGTCAGAGCTCAGAGCAGAGAAATCGCCAGCAACCCTACAGGGCGTCGGCTGCCTTATATCCACTCAGAGATTCCGGATGTCCAATCGCAATCCACCTGTTCAGGTGACAGGTTTCTCCCATCCAAATCAGTTTCACCACCTCCTTTCACCAGCAGAGGGAGTTCATCGGACATCAAAGGTGAACGAGAAAATGAGCTCATAACAGTTGAGAGGCTGTGCGAACAGAGGCAGGCTGTAATGCATTTGTGGGAGGATACACGGGCAGGCACTTTGAGGGCAGACATGGAGTTGTCAGGTGTGCAGTGGTCGAAGCTGAAAGACCTCTGTAAAGTCCTTCAGTGTTTTGAGGAATGCACACGGCTGGTAAGTGCAGACGACGCCATCATAATCATGAGCATCCCACTTATGCGTCTGCTCATGCAAACTTTGACGCACATTAAGGAGCAGGCGTCTGCAGCCAAGGATGATGAGGAAGAGGAGGAGGGAAGCCTTGATGACAGTCAGCCATTGTCTGCTCCGGGACCTCTCCTGGATGAGGTGGAGGAAGAAGAGGAAGAGTGTTATGAGCTCATTTTCTGCTCCACCAGTTGAGAGTTCTCCTTCCGTTCTCCCTCTGGTGGTGACAGGAGGTAGTGAGGTTGGTTTAATTGATAGTGATCTGCCACCTGGTGAGGAAGATAACGATTGGCTCTCTGGAGTATCAGACTGGATATAAGACAGCCGATGCCCTATCCTGGTGCTGGTGATTCAGTCTGCTTCTCAGGTCTTGGACTCAGCTCTGTTCCAGTCTTCTCAAGTTAAGTTTGTTTTTGCTAATGTTCACACTTGCTCTTGTTGGTCAATTCAGTTTTTTGTGTGGTCAGCCAGCCCAGCTGGGCTGTGCTGAATTTCCACTCTAATTTATCTGTATTTGCCAAATTGCCTTTTTTTGTCCCTTATTAGATTGGCCTCTTTTTGCTCTGTCTCAGAATATTTCAGAGTGCTGATATAGTGGGAGAAGTCAAGTGACTTCAGGGTTAATTTTGCTATCAGTTGTTTTGGACATTTTGGTAGGGTTTTTGGCAGACTGCAGACAGCGTCTTTCCTTTCCTGTCCTTTCTAGTTAGTTTGGCCCCATCGTTTGCTCAGCCTATTTTCCTGCCTTTGTTTGTGTTTCCATCTTGTTTCACCGTCAATACATGTGGGGGGCTGTCTTTCCTTTGGGGTCTGCTCTGAGGCAGTTAGTTTTCCTCTTTTCCTGCTTTAGGCTTATTTAGCTCTCCGGTTGTGACAAGGCGTCTAGGACCACCGTAGGAACGCTCCACGACTGCTGCTAGTTGCTTGTTAGGATCAGGGGTCTGCAGTCTGCATAGTTACCAACCGCTTTGGTTTTCTGAGACTTAGCTTGTGTTGTTTTTTATTTCCTCCTCGGTGACCCGTTCATAACAGAAGAGGAGGAGGAGGAGGATGATGGGGATGATTATTTAGGGGAGGAGGATGCTTCTCATGGGGCAAGACAAAATGTTGGCGTGGCAAGGTCTGGTACAGGGTTTGTGCGTGACTGGAGGGATGTGGATTTGCCGGAAAGTGCTCCTCCACCCAGCACTCGCAGTGCATCATTGACACCGGGAACATTGGCCCACATGTGAGATTATGCCTTGCAGATCCTAAAAAGGGACCTCCGCATTGCCAAAATGATGAACGATGACGACTACTGGTTGTCCAGCATCCTGGATCCACGCTATAAAGGCAAATTCCAAAACATCATGCCACAGGGAACCTTAACCTAACATTGGCTAACAAACAAGCAACTCTGGTAAACCGGTTGTTGAGGCATTCCCAGCACACAGCAGCGGTGATGGTTCTCACACGAGCCGTAGGGGCCGGGGGCAACTTGGAAGAGGTGTTCGTGGTGCACACATGAGAAGTGGCGTTGGAGACAGGGGTTTCATGACCATGTTGTGGACTGATTTTTCAAGTCCCGCTCACACGACTGGTAATACTGCATTGATTGAAAGTGACAGGAGACAGCAGTTGTCAACTATGGTTACAAACGACTTCTCGTCCCATATCGATGTTCTCCCTCACAGGTCATTCCCTTTTGACTATTGGGCCGCTAAACTGGACACCTGGCCTGAATTGGCACAATATGCCTTACAGGAGCTCGCTTGCCCAGCTGCTAGTGTGCTATCAGAAAGAGTCTTCAGTGCTGCTGGCTCAATCCTGACAGAAAAAAGGACCCGTCTGTCAACCCAAAATGTTGATAATCTAACCTTCATTAAAATGAACCATGCATTGGTTTCCAAGGATTTTGTCCCACCTTCCCCTGATGACACATAGTTTGCCAGAAAAATGGCTTGCTTTGGTCCTCCTCTTCCTCGGACTTGCCCAATTTCGCCATTTGCAGGAGCTGAATGTCCAACATCAACATATGCCATTTTGTAAACCTCCCTAACTGGGCTGCCTCCCCCCCATGGCTGGGGTCACCACCTAGCGCACGCAACCTTGCGAGTGCCATTGCCCTGGACAGGTGGGTGGCCCGACTCTTGGGCGCCGGCACTGGCACAGGGTCCCTCATAGTGCAATCAAGTGTCTCTGATGGTGGGGGTGCACACCCGCCATCAGACACACCGGCGTACTATGAGGGGCCCAGTGCCAGTACCGATGCCCACGAGTGGGCCCCCCTTGCTTGGGCAGGGCCCCAGCATTTGCAATGTTTACCTCTCCCTGCTCCTCTGCTGTGTAGTCTGGCCTGTCAAATCCTTCACTGGGACTGCCACTACAAATTTGGAGAACTGATAGATGATGGTTAAGATGTAACTATGCCCTGTCCTGCTGGCCGGGCTCTAGCTTCAGATGATCAATGGCTTCCATTTCTTATGGACGTCGACTCACAATGAGATGCATTGGTGGTTTATCATCAGCTTTGACTGTCTTCCTACTCATAGACGTGTGACATTCCTGCGCACATTTTTAAATGTGCCCTCTCATACCAATCCAATAGAATCGCCTACGGCCTGTTGCTTCTGTCTTTTGCACTCCAAAGTTACGTGACAGATCATGATAGGCAGTGAGCACCATGTCTACATTTCTCCCTGTGATCAAAATTTGATGGAGATGAGTAACGGTGATGGGATCAACGGTACTGTGATACAGCAACCCTTTCTTCACAAAGAACTGTGTTCGCTGTCTCCACACACAAAGTAATTGAGGGTCAGCATCGCCTCTGAGAATTCTCCCGGGAGTTTTTCCCGTGATTACTAATTCCTACATTTCTGCAATCACTAGACTTTATGTCTGTACTTTTATGCATCTAGGTTGCCCTCCCAGGGCCGTGGAGTACTCGGTACCGGGCCGGTGTCGGCGGGACGTGTCACAGCAGCGGGGACCCGGTCCGTGGCCCTGGGCGCCCAAATCAGTGGGGGGTTTGTAATGTAGTTTAATGGAATAGTTCGTGACGCCACCTGTGGTGTTCGGCAAGGGAGATGTTAGGCCGACGCTGCAGGCAGATCCTCTGGGGCTGGTGGTGTGTTGCAGCCGAGATGGTGAAGCTCCCCACAGGTGAAGCTGTAGCCCAAGGGCAGTGTAGGTGTAATGGATGAGGAGAGGCGCAGGCGGTGTGGAAGCTGGTACCCAGATGTAGCGGTGCTGAGTGTGTTGGCGCAAGAATGAATAGAGGACACCGGGGCTTGTAGTTCCAAAGCTTTACTCACAGTCTGTAGTACACACAGACAGGTGCCTGCCTCCGGCCGTGTCCTCCGGGTCAGAGACTCAGTCAACCTCCAGGCAAGATGGAATGCTCCCCTCCAACATTCTGCCAACATGTACCTTCCTGAACGTCTCCTCTATAGCGCCTTTAAGTGTGAAGATCTCCTAGTACTGAGTTACATTGGAGTTCCTCCTGACAGATGTTCCCAAGAACTCTACTTGTACGGCAGACAGCTGTAGCCTGCTTCGGGGACTCCCTACTCCTGAGTCCCGGCTCACTATCCAAGTTGCTGTTGTGCCCCAAGTCTTAGATGGGAGTAGTGCATTTACAGCCGACTACTCCACCGGTGTCTGCTGCAGAACCATAAGTGTTCATACAACCTCAGGGACCGAGCCCCGGCCTTGCGCTTAGAACTTCTAGGCAGGGTTCTCTCCTAACCCACATCCTCTGTGTTCTCTGTTGCTCCTTCGTTCCGTACTAATCTCTCTTTCTTATGGAAGCTTAGGTTACAGTTCAATGTCCTTCTCCTTCTCTCCTTTCCCGTGCCAGCTGACTCAGGTCACTGAGGCAGCTGCAGTACTCATTCCTCCATCCCTTCTTACAGGGATCCCCACTCCTATCCGAGTGGCTTCCTTCTCTCCAACCTCCTGTCAGACTCTCCTGACTCAGACTGACTTGTAATTCTAAACCTTCCCGCTCTTGTATGTATTCTCAACTCCACCCACCTCCCAGCATGTTTAGTGTTCAAGCAGGGAACCACCAAAGGTGCTCTGCTACCCTCTGAGCAAGGAGCTGCAATGTGGTTTTGCTGAACCACTCTGTTGTATGGGGTGTGAGTGTTGGAGCATGGAAAGGAGTTCCCACCTTACCTGGATGGTGGGGCACTACACCTTAGGAGAAGGTGCAGTACCTCTGTGGCGACTGAGCCTCAGGGGCGCCACATACCCCCCTGTTAAACACAGCACATCCGCGGGCTGCAAGGCAAAAAAGTTGACAATACAGGAACATACAAAATTTTGTAATGCTGAACAAACATTTCCTATATTAAACTTCCCAATGTGAGAGGCACTCATTCTTGAACGTTGCAAACAATTCTTATTTAGCTATCTAAAATCTTAAATTCAAAAGTGCAATTTTTAATACTATACATAATTCAAAGTGCTATTGTCTGTTACTCAATATCACTTCAATACTCTTCATTAACACATTTCTTTCCATCTTTTCTACTTTTCACTGTCTCTTCTAGACTTAGGACGCCAACCGCAAATACCTGGTCCGTCACCTATAATTTTCAATTCTGTATTCTTTATTCAAATCTCTCACTTCATTATTAAAACATGCTTAATTGTATATAAAAACCATTTACCAGTTACCAATACTCTATAAGACACATCATTCTCAAATTCTTCACATTAAAACGTTCAATAATTCTTGTAAGTGCTGGACACCGCTCCCAGCCGGGATTTCTTGCAGTGTCCTTTGAGGTAGACTCTATCTTCAAAAAGTGTCTTATGTAGAACCAAGACAGGGCACCTAAAGAGGCGCAACTATTTACAATCACAGTTTTGGATCATACAGCGTCCATGATCTCCACAGTTCCAAATGTAGAAACGCTGCCAATCAAAACAGGGCAACTCTAGAAAACCAAAACTAAACCATGATAGGAAAACAAAAAGGCACAACGGTGCTAAATACCCTCCTGGGTAACGAGAGTTATTAAATCTTTACTAATGATGATCCTCTCCTGGGGTTCTGGAAGCTGATGGGGAACCGCTACCAGATGTGATACTTTGGGTATCTTCATCCTGTTGCTGGTTGCTTGCTATAGGGCACTGAAGCTGTGGTAAAGGGAACCCATGATGCATCTCAATGCCCATCAACTGTTCCTCATCAATAGGTGGTTCCACTGCTCTGGTACAAGGCCTAGCACCGAGTGATGCCGCAGCTTGTTGATGCTGATAGGCGACTATATGGGGACCCGGCAGCGAAGGGATCCCGAGGTCACTATCCCAAAGCAACCTAGACTCCTCCGATCCTCGAAGATGTCGAATCGTGCGCGCCTGTTCCAGCTGTACCCTTCTCAGTAGGGACCTCCTCCACCTCCCCATCTCCGACAGACTAGTGCCCCCAGCCAAATCTTCCAACTGCCCCATTTCGAGTTGTCGCAAACCCGCCTCTGACAACGTGAATTCGGAGGGCAACCCATTAGGAGGGCCGGGGTATATACCTGGTGTCTCCCGGCGGTGCGGCCTCTGCTCCGGTGCAGGCGTAATGGCAGTGGGCGCTGCCCAGTGGGACACCGGGGACGGCGGTGGGGCTAATGGCGGCTCCGGATTCGCGGGGGTCTATGGCAGGACCTGCGCAGCCGCGTCAGGTCCGGACGGGGGCTTCTCCTCCTCCACTTCAGCTCCCTGGGCTGTGTACAACTCCTCCGGTAGTAGCGGCAGGGAGGGAACAAGGTACGCTGCCGGTGGCATGGCAGCGGTTGCAGGCTCCACAGGGTCTGCCTGGAAGGGGTCCGGTGCAGAAGCGGCGAGTACCGGTGTCGCGGGTACCGCAGGTGTAGGCCCCTTCTGGGCGCGCTGCTGATTCAATGTCCATAGCGCTTCCTGCCTCAGTTGCAGGCGGCGTATCAGCTGGGCAATTTCATCTTCCAACTGCTGGCGGTTCATCTCCACTACGGGGTCAGAGCCTTCAGCCATGGCGCCGGGAAGATCCAATTCAACCTCCACACGCTCCGCAGGCCTCCTCCCATCTCTCTCCAAAATGGCGTTCTCACGTTCTTCTTCCTGCCTCGGGCCCCTTTCCCGCCACCAGCTTCTGCCCCTCCTTCTTGGGGCGGCATCTTCTTCCAGCACCTCCATACCAAGCCAGTATACGAACCCCTCAGGGGTGGGCCATATCGCTGTCACATAGTAATTTAGGCAGGGGAGGCCCAAGACTGTTCGCGGTCTTTTCCTAGGACCTCCCATATCTTCACGCCCTTCTTCTCCGCGCCAGCGGCCATTTTTGATGTTCATGTTACAGTCTATTAAATTGGGTCTTCTGCACATTCTCAAAAGTTTCAAGTCCAACAAATATTAGGCACACAGAACCCGATGGCATCGGGTCTCGTCATCATGTTCGTGACGCCAAGTTGGGTCACCCTCCCAGGGCCGTGGGGTACTCGGTACCAGACCGGCGTCGGTGGGACGTGTCACAGCAGCGGGGACCCGGTCCGTGGCCCTGGGCGCCCACATCAGTGGGGGGTTTGTAATGTAGTTTAATGGAATAGTTCGTGACGCCACCTGTGGTGTTCGGCAAGGGAGATGTTAGGCCGATGCTGCAGGCAGATCCTCTGGGGCTGGTGGTGTGTTGCAGCCGAGATGGTGAAGCTCCCCACAGGTGAAGCTGTAGCCCCAGGGCAGTGTAGGTGTAATGGATGAGGAGAGGCGCAGGCGGTGTGGAAGCTGGTACCCAGATGTAGCGGTGCTGAGTGTGTTGGCGCAAGAATGAATGGAGGACACCGTGGCTTGTAGTTCCAAAGCTTTACTCACAGTCTGTAGCACACACAGGTGCCTGCCTCCGGGCCGTGTCCTCCGGGTCAGAGACTCAGTCAACCTCCAGCAAGATGGAATGCTCCCCTCCAACACTCCGCCAACATGTACCTTCCTGAACGTCTCCTCTATAGCGCCTTTAAGTGTGAAGATCTCCTAGTACTGAGTTACACTGGAGTTCCTCCTGACAGATGTTCCCAAGAACTCTACTTGTACGGCAGACAGCTGTAGCCTGCTTCAGGGACTCCCTACTCCTGAGTCCCGGCTCACTATCCAAGTTGCTGTTGTGCCCCAAGTCTTAGATGGGAGTAGTGCATTTACAGCCGACTACTCCACCGGCGTCTGCTGCAGAACCATAAGTGTTCATACAACCTCGGGGACCGGGCCCTGGCCTTGCGCTTAGACCTTCTAGGCAGGGTTCTCTCCTAACCCACGTCCTCTGTGTTTTCTGTTGCCCCTTCGTTCCCTACTAATCTCTCTTTCTTATGGAAGCTTAGGTTACAGTTCAATGTCCTTCTCTTTCTCTCCTTTCCCGTGCCAGCTGGCTCAGGTCACTGAGGCAGCTGCAGCACTCCTTCTTCCATCCTTTCTTCCAGGGATCCCCACTTCTATCCGAGTGGCTTCTTCTCTCCAACCTCCTGTCATACTCTCCTGACTCAGACTGACTTGTAATTCTAAACTTTCCCACTCTTGTATGTATTCTCAACTCCACCCACCTTCCAGCACGTTTAGTGTTCCAAGCAGGGAACCACCAAAGGTGCTCTGCTACCCTCTGAGCAAGGAGCCGCAATGTGGTTTTGCTGAACTACTCTGTTGTGTGGGGTGTGAGTGTTGGAGCGTGGAAAGGAGTTCCCACCTTACCTGGATGGTGAGGCACTACACCTTAGGAGAAGGTGCAGTACGTCTGTGGCGACTGAGCCTCAGGGGCTCCACACATCTCATTTCCTATTGCGGAGAGTCTGGACTGTCTTACTGAGACAGAAATATATATGAAGATTTAAAAATACCACCAAAAGTGTATACTGGTGTACGCTTCAAATACATTTCCTTTTTTCTACTTTTTAGGTTGTTGTCTAATCCATACTGAGAACACGGAGATATTAAATGTTTAAACTATTCTATATATACCTGCTATCCAGTGATACTGTACCCTTTCTCTACTTTGTACAATCTGGTCAAATCCATACTGGGCCTGAGACCGTCTGAGTCTGCCTCCTGATCTATAGACATAGATTTTTAATGTGTGAACTATGCTATATATACCTTTAACCCGGTGATACTGTACCCATTCTCAACTTTCTGCAATCTTGTTGAATCCATACTGTGCCTGAGACCATCTGAGTCTGCCTCCTGATTACAGATGAGTGGTGTTTGAGTGGAACTGTTAGCCAAGTTCAAATTCTAGCTGTTTTGGGCAGTGTTAGATCCGTTCATCGAACTTCAACACTTTGATTAAAATTTGGATGTTTGAGTTTCCATTCGAGAAACTTTCATTAAACAAAAGCGTAACTTTATTTTCACATTAATAATGGTTTTCAAAGATAATAGACAGCTTCACGGCATAGTAGCGGTGTCTGGTAGCCAGCGGTGTAGTACACCTGTGAAGGAGCTACACTGTGTGTGCTTCTAATAATTTTTTAGCGCATATTGTCATGAAAATCCTTTTGGGCCTACTAACTGCGTCTGCTACTCAGAGGAGCCCACCCGTGAACCAAGCTATGCCGCCTGTTTATTAAAGAAACAGTTTTTGACTGCATTTACAACTCTTAATACTTTGAGCCTAGAAACTGTGTATGCTACTCAGCAGAGTTGGCCACCCGTGAACCAAGCTATGCCGCCTGTTTATTAAAGAACCAGTTTTTTACTGCATTTACACCACTTAATACTTTGGGCCTAGTAACTGTGTATGTCCTCAGCAGAGTTGGCCACCCGTGAACCAAGCTATGCCGCCTGTTTATTAAAGAACCAGTTTTTGACTGCATTTACAATGCTTAATACTTTGAGCCTAGTAACTGTGTATGCTACTCAGCAGAGTTTGCCACCCGTGAACCAAGCTATGCCGCCAGTTTATTAAAGAACCAGTTTTTGACTGCATTTACACTGCTTAATACTTTGAGCCTAGTAACTGTGTATGCTACTCAGCAGAGTTGGCCACCCGTGAACCAAGCTATGCCGCCTGTTTAGGTAAGAACTGTGTGCTACTCAGCAGAAGAGCAGCCCAGCTGTTAAGCAAGCTACAGCACCTGCTTTTTGGACACTTAATTTTTTCCTTTTTTCTGGAATTCCGGTTGACCTGCACTTACTGGGAAATCCTCGTTCGCGGGGAAGAATTGAAATCCCAGATCCCCATCCCCAACGCTGTTCAGCGGGTTATCTGCACCTGTAAGTGACACACGCTGGTCCTTTCAGTGTAGCACGCATGCAGCCACGGACATGTAAGGGCATGACAGACCTGTTATTGGCCGATCTCGCGTGCCAGAGCCTCGCGTGTCCCTCTAGTAAGCTGGACACGGACCGCGGGGGCATGGCAGAGTCTCGTTCGTTAACGGAATTAAGCTTGCAATGTGTGCATCTTTTCTGTGGCTGGATGGTTGAGGTTGCCCGTGTTGAGTCCAATTAAGCCACAGGCTCCTCTCCTGGTGGTGCTCTTCTGGACATTCCTTTAAGGTTCAGCTTTGCAACCATACTGGCCCCGGAAACCAAACAGTTTGCCTTCATGGACGCTGTTTGGAGGGTCGTGACTCGTGGGAATAACGCCGCCCGATCGCTTTACCTGCTAGAGAGATCCTTTGTTGCTCACAAGCATGACATCACACTCCCTAGGAGGAAGGTAATGCCACTGTGGTGAACGTACTCCTTGGGGCGCCACAAGTGCACAGATGCCCAGCCAATGCTAGATGATCCTGCTGGCACATTGACCCAGACCACTACATTCCCCTCACACTCTACACAGCCAGAATCTGACCCTGATGAAGCTCAGGTTCCCCTTCCCACATACAATACCACCTTACACGGTGACAAAGAGGAAGGTGCAGATGAAAGTGCAGGTTCCTTGAGCAGGTGGGGGGGGCATACTCATGGGCACAGGGCCCCTCATAGTACGCAAAAGTGTCTCTGCCTGTGCCAGTGCCGTCACCAACGAGTGGGCCCCCCCTGCTTGGTAAGGATCGCAGCACTTACAAAGATGAAATACTTACCTCTCCTTGCTCCTCCGCGTTGACGTCTTCCGCGTTTCCTGACAGTGACATTCTGGTCAAAGAGCGCGATGACATCACGTCTGTACGCCCTCTGCCTAAACAGTCCAAGTGCAGAGAAGGGGAAGACGAGGAGTCCAGACTAGTACAGGGATTCCCTAGCGAGGAGACTTATTTAATTGTTTTAAAGGTTGGGAGCAATTTTTGGGTAGCACCATACTCTGGAGAATGATATCTGGGGCCCACCATACACTGGAGCATTCCAAAGGTGGACATCAGTCACTGGAGCTGCATTTACAGGGCCCATTATACAGTGGAGCATTAGAAATGGGGCCCATTATATACGGAGCATTATTTGGGCCCATAAGACAGTGAAGCTTCATCCATGGGGACCAACATATACTATAGAATTATGTGGAGCTCATCATATACTGTATCGAACATTATATGGGGCCAATGATTCTGTATGGAGAAATATATGGGCCTCATTACTCTGTATGGCGCACTATGCGGTGGCCATAATACTGTATGGAGGAATATACTGTCTGTTTTTGGAGCTATTGGAGAATTTAAAATGGATATCAGTCACGTGATATAAGAACTGAAGTATTTTTCATTGTACTGTACCGCTATTTCTCTGCCGTGTCAAAGGATCATGAATTGTGTCACGTGTTAAAGGAGCCCAGTGACACTCTTTGGCCCTGGGTTCACGAAAATCTGGAGCGAGCACTACCCCCTCCCCCACAACTTTAGCCAAATAACCCCCAGTTTTCAATGCCTAACTATTATTATAAAGTAAATTAAGGTTGACAAGCTTAAGTTATTAGAATTGATGTTTTTGGCATTAAAATGGGCACTGTAGGTGTGTTTCCTGTCCTCCACTCACTGCTGACTTTTCTTCCCCATTGACTTACATTGGGTTTCGTGTTTCAGTTGGCCTTCGACTTTTCACAAAAATTGGCCGATTTCGTTCGACCCGACTTTTGCGAAAGTCGGGTTTCATGAAACCCGACTCGACCCTAAAAAAGGCAAAGTCGCTCATCTCTAGAGGTGAGCAAAATTGATTCAATGTAAATGTGTTGAATTTTTAAGAATTCATTGTTCTCTGCGAATTTGAACAATTTTTGATTAACTACAAGCATATCGCCTAAAACTATCACCACCATTTTACACATTACAGACAGGGTTGCCAACTTGACATTTTATTTTTTTCTTGACAGCTTAGAAAAAAATCAGACAATATTTTTTACGGACAAATTGGGAAACCATAATAAATCATTATGTAATCCATGTCTACTGCACATAATTCTGATATGAGACATCATCTGCATTCACTGTAAACTGTAAAATGATGATAATCACAGTCAAAATCATTTGTAGAAGTTTCTTCAGATCCAAAGTAATCATGTGTAAAGCTCTGCACAAGTCTTTCCTCAGTGTATGCTCCCCTGCGCACCCGCCAACAACTGGATGCAGGCACCCAGATGTCTCACTTAACGCTCGACCTAAACACCTGCACCGCGCTGCTTTACCCAGCACCCGTCTCTCTGTGCACCCAACGGTATCCGGGAGTTCTCACTGACCCCATCCTGTTTCTCTGCTCTGCGCTTCAACTCACTCCGCAGCGCGCAACGGGTCCCTGCTCTCTCACTCCTTTGGCGGGAACCTTCTGCCTTTTCCCGCTGTAAACCCAGCGGTCTTCCATCGCTCCTTTCCGTGTCCTTTTTCCTTCCCCCCTGCAACGCTGGTTGTGTCCTCTGCAGTTCCGGACCCAGCGTCTCAGAGGTACCCACAGCCCGGTCCTCTTCCTTACACCCCCGTTCTCCTTTAACTCGCCATCCCATGGATGAGAACTCCTTCACCAGGTGTTCTCATTCTTCCACTCCTTGAATGCTTCTCTGCCAGATGAATTGATCCTGTGCATAACGAGTGGGAGGCACTCTAGCTGTTGTCCGCACCGATCGGCGTAATCCAGGTTGACTGATAGGAGGCGAGGGGATATTTTGGTCCGAGGAGCCTGTCGGTTCTGTCGCTTCAAACAGAGGCACCTCAGCGCTCACTTCCCTGGGGGCAGTACACAGTGAATTATTAATGTCTGGGGGCAAGATTGGCATCTCTTCTTCATCAAAATCGTTGAAGTAGGTGCATCGGTGATGTTCGGTGGTTCTTTTGCTTCTTCAGGACCCTGGGACAAATAGGGCCGCAACATGCCATGATGAACTATTCAGGTAGGTGCATCTTCCTCCCGTTTAGGTTGGACTTCATACACCTGTTCGTCAGAACCGACTCGGCGGGTCACTCGATGCGGGGTCTTCTCCCATCGATGTTCCAGTTTTCATCGGAGCCACTTGTTCCAGATCAACACCTGATCTCCTGCTCTCAGAGCTGTCCCTCGAGTAGGCATCTTTTCATGGTGCTGGAGTTCTCAGAATTTCACCTGCACCAGCTGGTGAAGAGTCTATAGTTGATGTCGGTGTCCCCGAACCCAGGAAGACAACCCCGTCCACTGGCAGTCTTCTTCTGGGTCTAACTCTAGCTCAGTGATCTCTCGTCCCTTTTGCCCAAACAGCAAGGTATACGGGGTGTATCCGTTTGTACTGTGCACTCGATTGTTGTACACCAACAACAGTCCAGCCACGAACTCAGGTCACCGTATCTTCCGATCTTCCTCCAATGTTCGGAGCATCTGAATCAACGTCCGATTAAAGCGTTTACAAGCTCCATTACTCTGAAGATGAGCGGGCATAGTTCTTGACATCTCAATCTGTACAAACGATGTAACTCTTCCATCACTCGACCTTGAAAGCAAGCGCCTTGGTCAGAATGGATCCTTTTCAGGCAACCATACACCCGGATGAAGTCTCGGCAAATGGCCTGTGCAGCAGACTCAGCAGTCTGGTACCGGGTTGGAGTTACTACAGCAAACTTGGTGAAGTGGTCGGTCATCACCAGACAATGTTCATACCCTAGATGTGCCAGGGCCACAGCTAAGTAGTCAATCATCAATATCTCCAGACATCTTTGACAGGCCTCCTCTACTGCAGTCCTCAATTGGGGGTGATACACCAGCTTCTGTAGCCACTGCAACATCTTCCCCTGTTGTGAATATCCTGGCTCAGACTTCTGAGCCGAAGCTCCCCCTGCTTCTCCGGTTACTGGAGGTAGTGGAGCTGGCCAGATTGACAGAAGTCTGCCACCTGATGATGATGATGATGATGATGACGATTGGAGATCTGGGGTTGCTGATTGAGGTATTTACGTCTGCAGACTTCCTTCAATCCCTAATGGTGATTGCTTTCCTGTGCATTCTGAGGTCTGATGTCTCCTGCCCAGATTTTGTATTGTTCAGCTAAGTGGTTATTTGCTAATCCTTTGCATCTGATCTGTTTTTGTCTCTCTCTGCTTCTTGTGCGGGTTCAGCTTGCTCCTCTGGGGGCTGTACTGGACCACCGTTCCATATGTTACAGCCTGTGTCAGTTTGTTCAGTCCCCTGTTATATTGGTCTCTATTTCTTTGCTCCCAATTCATACAGGAGTGCTGATACAGTGGGGGCGAAGACGTGTGACTTCAGTGTTTTTTGTACATCAGATGTGTTGGATCTTTCAGGGTTTTTTGCGTGATTGCAGACAGTGTCTTTCCTTTCCTATCCTATCTAGTCAGTTTGGGCCCCATCATTCGCTCAGTCTATTTTTCTGCCTGCGTTTGTTTCATCTTGTCTCACTGTCAATATATGTTTGGGGGCAATCTTTTCCTTTTGGGGTCTGCTCCGGGGCAGTTTAGATTTGACATTTCTTGCTTTAGGCTTAGTTAGCTCTCCGGCTGTGCCGAGACGTCTAGGGCAACGTAGGTATGCTCCACGGCTACTGCTAGTTGTGTGGATAGGATCAGGGGTCTGCAATCCGCTTAAGTTACCAACCTCTCTGGTTTTCTGGTGGCTTAGCCTGTTCCTGCCATCCTCCTCGGTGACCCATTCATAACAGAATCACCAGCCTTACTGTAGACTCTAGGGTACTCCAAAGAAGGAAAGAGTTGTAAAAAAAAAAAAAAAGGGTCAGAATTTTTTTTTTGGGATATTTTTTCCCCTTTTTCTCTGGGGCCATAGGAGGATTTTTTGTCTAAATGGAGACTAAGCAATTGTCCGATCGTGTTGAGCAGCTCGCTGCTGTAGTGCGAGGAATTTCTGCCTATCTCGCTCAATCATCTGCTGTTTAACCAAAAATCCCTACTCCTGATGTGTTTTCTGGGGATCGGTCTAAACTTTTGAATTTTAAGAATTTGTAAACTATTTTTTGCTTTGAAACCTAACTCATCGGGGAGCTCTGTGCAGCAGATTAAAATTGTCATCTCCCTGCTGCGCGGCGATCCCCAGGATTGGGCTTTTTCTTTGACACCCGGAGATCCTATTCTGGCTAATGTGGATGCGTTTTTTCAAGCCCTGGGGTTGTTGTATGATGAACCTAGTGCTATTGATCAAGTTGAGAAAACCTTATTGGCATTGAACCAGGGTCAGGATTCTGCAGAGTTATATTGACAAAAATTTCGAAAGTGGGTGGTCCTTACTAAATGGAATGATGATGCCCTAGTAGCTCTCTTTCGGGTCTGGCAAAGACTGTAAAAGATGTTATGTTGGGATTTCCTGTCCCCTTTGGTCTTGACGACTCTATGTCATTGGCCATTCAAATTGATCGGCATTTAAGTGAATGTAAAACTACACAAGAGGCGGTGCTGCCTTTCGAATGAACTTCTGAACCCATGCAATGCGATAGGATTTTGTCTAGGGCACAACATCAGGAGTTTAGAAGGCGTAATAAGTTGTGTTTTTTTTGTGGGGACGCCTCTCATACTATTTCCGTCTGCCCTAAACGAGAAAAGCATTTTGCTCACACAATTGCGGTGGGCAGTGTACAGCCTCAGTTCCTTTTGGTGATTACCTTGATCTGCTCCTTGTCTACATTTTCCGCTAAGGCTTTTGTTGATTCAGGAACAGCTTTAAATCTGAAGGATTTTGACTTTGCCAAACGTTGTGGTTTTCCCATGATACCCCTGCGGACTCCTATCCCTTTGAGGGGTATTGATGCTACTCCTTTGGCAGATAATAAACCCCAGTTTTGGAAACAGGTGATAATGCGGGTGACCCTGGACCACCAAGAGAATTGTAAATTTTTGGTGTTGCACAATTTGCATGATACTATTGTTCTGGGTTTTCCTTGGTTGCAAACCCATAATCCTGTTTTGGACTGGAAATCTGTGTCTGTGGTGAGTTGGGGTTGTCAGTGTGTTCTTAGTGACACTCCTGTTTTCTCCATCTCTCCCCAGTCTCATGATATTCCTGACTACTTGGCTGATTTTTCTGATGTATTTAGTGAGAGTAGGTCTGCGTCTTTGCCTCCTCATAGGAGTTATGACTGTGCAATTGAGTTAATGCCCGGGTGTAAATTTCCCAAGGGTCGGCTTTTCAACTTATCGGTACCTGAACATGATGCTATGCGATCTTATATCAAGGAGTTGTTGGAGAAGGGTCATATCAGACCATACTCTTCACCTTTAGGTGCTGGTTTTTATTTTGTGGCCAAGAAAGATGGCTCATTAAGGCCATGTATTGACTATCGTTCCCCTAACAAAATCACTGTTAAATATCAGTACCCGTTACCCCTGATTTCTGATTTATTTTCCAGAGTTAAAAGTGCCTGTTGGTTTACCAAACTTGACCTCAGGGGGCGTATAATCTTATTCGCATCAAGCACGGGGATGAATGGAAGACGGCGTTTAATACCCCGGAGGGACATTTTGAGTACTTGGTGATGCCTTTTAGGCTCACTAATGCCCATTCCGTCTTCCAATCTTTTATGAATTATATTTTCCGGGACTTTGTGGATAAGTTTTTGATCATTTATCTGGATGATATTTTGATCTTTTCCAGTGATTGGGATTCTCATGTGGAACATGTCCGGACTGTGTTCCGGATTTTGAGGGAAAATACTCTGTATGTTAAGGGATCGAAGTGTATCTTTGGTGTACAGAGGATTTCGGTTTTGGAATTCATTTTGTCCCCATCTGCTATTGAAATGGACCCAGCCAAGGTACAGGACATTTATGATTGGGCTTTGAAGGCTCTCCAGAAGTTTTTGGGGTTTGCTAATTTCTACCGTAAATTTATAAGTAATTTTTCTGGTATTGTTAAACCACTGACTGATATGACCAAAAAGAGCGCCGATGTGGTGAATTGGTCTCCAGAGGCAGTCTCGGCATTTCAGGAGCTTAAGCGGAGATTCACTTCTGCTCCGGTTCTACGGCAACCTGATGTCTCACTGCCATTTCAGGTGGAGATACTGTAGATACTTCTGAGATTGGTGCAGG
This sequence comes from Dendrobates tinctorius, assembly GCF_039654945.1. Lineage (NCBI taxonomy): Eukaryota > Metazoa > Chordata > Amphibia > Anura > Dendrobatidae > Dendrobates > Dendrobates tinctorius. Next base: position 26,060,395 of record NW_027361825.1, on the reverse strand, counting down.
AGCTGTTTTGTCCCAAAGAGATCCGATAACTTCTAAGATGAATCCCTGTGCCTTCTTTTCTCGAAAATTTTCCCCATCTGAACGTAACTATGACATGGAGAATCGGGAATTGTTGGCCATTAAATGGGCATTTGAAGAGTGAAGACATTGGTTGGAGGGAGCTAGACATCAAGTTGTGGTCCTCACCGACCACAAGAATTTGATTTATCTTGAATCAGCTAAACGCTTGAATCCTAGACAGGCTAGGTGGGCCTTGTTTTTCACGTGTTTTAATTTTGTGGTCTCCTTTCTTCGGGGCACTAAGAATGTTAAGGCAGACGCCCTTTCCAGGAGTTTCTTTGCGGATTCTCTTGATGTGACCAAGCCTACTACCATTCTAAATGAGGGTGTAGTTCTTTCCGCCATCTCTCCTGATGTGAGATGTGCCCTGGAGGAATTTCAGGAGGATAAACCTGAACGATGCCCTATAGGAAAATTGTATGTCCATGACCAGTGGAAGAAAAGAGTAATGTCTGAAATTCACTGCTCCGCGTTGGCTGGTCATCCAGGTATCTTTGGTACCAGAAATTTGATGAGTCGGTCTTTTTGGTTGCCTGCCTTATCTCATGATGTCAGGAATTTTGTGCAGTCCTGTGGGACTTGTTCTCGGTCCAAACCCTGTTCTCGTGCTAGTGGTTTGTTGATGCCCCTGCCAGTGTCCAGGAGGCCGTGGACCCATATCTCAATGGATTTTATCTCTGATCTCCCTGTCTCTCAGAGAATGACTGTTATTTGGGCGATCTGTAAATAGATTTTCTAAGATGGTCCATCTTGTACCACTCCCAAAGTTGCCATCTACTTCTGAGTTGGTACCCGTGATTTTACAACAAGTGGTTCGTCTGCACGGGATTCCTGAGAAAATTATGTCGGACAGAGGAGTTCAGTTTGTTTCCAGATTTTGGAGAGCTTTTCTTCCAAACTGGGAATTCAGTTGTCTTTCTCGTCTGCATTTCATCCTCAGACCAATGGGCAGACTGAGAGAACAAACCAGACTTTGGAGTCCTATTTGAGATGTTTCATATCTGCTGATTAGGATGATTGGGTCTCATTTTTGCCATTGGCTGAATTCGCATTAAACAATAGGGCTAGTTCTGCCACTTTGATGTCTCCTTTCTTTTGTAACTTTGGGTTTCATCCTCGATTTTCTTCAGGGCAAGTGGAGGCTTCTGCCTGCCCAGGTGTGGATTCTGTGGTAGAGAGAATGCAGCAGATTTGGGACCAAGTAGTGGATAAGTTGTCCCACTCTCAGGAAAAAGCCCAACGGTTTTCCAACCGGCATAGGACCATTGGTCCCCGGTTTAAAGTGGGTGATATGGTTTGTTTGTCCTCAGAAAATATTCCCATGAAGGTTGCAGCTCCAAAATTCAATCCAAGGTTTATTGGACCTTATAAGATTTTGGAAATCCTTAACCCCGTTTCTTTCCATTTGGCTCTTCTTGTTACGTTTAAGATTCATAACATTTTTCATAAATCTTTGTTGAAAAGGTTTGTGGAGCCAATAGTTCCCATGGCGGCGCCCCCTGACCCTGTACTGGTTGAGGGTAATTTGGAGTATGAGGTAGAAAAGATATTGAATTCTCGTCTGGCTATACGGAGACTCCAGTACTTGGTCAAGTGGAAGGGTTATGGCCAGGAGGATAATTCTTGGGTCTCTGCTGCTGACATCCATGCCAAGAGATTGATTTGTGCCTTTCACCGGGCCCATTCTGATTGGCCTGGTGGCTTGGATGAGGGTTCGGTGACCCCTCCTCAAAGGGGGGTACTGTTGTAAATTCCCTGGCTCAGACTTCTGAGCCGAAGCTCCCCCTGCTCCCTCCGGTAGTTACTGGAGGTAGTGGAGCTGGCCAGATTGACAGAAGTCTGCCACCTGATGATGATGTTGACGATTGGAGATCTGGGATTGCTGATTGGGGTATTTAAATCTGCAGACTTCCTTTAATCCCTGCTGGTGATTGCTTTCCTGTGCATTCTGAGGCCGATGTCTCCTGCACTGATCCTGTATTGTTCAGCTAAGTGGTTATTTGCTAATCCTTTGCATCTGATCTGTTTTTGTCTCTCTCTGCTTGTTGTGCAGGTTCAGCTTGTTCCTCTGGGGGCTGTGCTGGACCACCGTTCCATATGTTGCAGCCTGTGTCAGTTTGTTCAGTCCCCTGTTATATTGGTCTCTTTTGCTTTGCTCCCAGTTCATACCGGAGTGCTGATATAGTGGGGGCGAAGTCGTGTGACTTCAGTGTTTTTTGTACATCAGACGTGTTGGATTTTTCAGGGTTTTTTGCGTGATTGCAGACAGTGTCTTTCCTTTCCTATCCTATCTAGTCAGTTTGGGCCCCATCATTTGCTCAGTCTATTTTTCTGCCTGCATTTGTGTTTCACCTTTTCTCACCGTCAATATATGTTTGGGGGCTATCTATTCCTTTTGGGGTCTGCTCCGGGGCAGTTTAGATTTCACCTTTCTTGCTTTAGGCTTAGTTAGCTCTCTGGCTGTGCCGAGGTGTCTAGGGCATCGTAGGTATGCTCCATGGCTACTGCTAGTTGTGTGGATAGGATCAGGGGGCAATCCGCTTAGTTACCAACCTCTCTGGTTTTCTGGTGGCTTAGCCTGTTCCTGCCATCCTCCTCGGTGATCCATTCATAACATTCCCCAAACCGAAGTGAGCCCCTCTCTCATGGGCCTCCATAGAAACCACATGGATCAACTTTTCTGGGAGCACTACTTGTCAAGTAACCCCCAATTCTCGTAATAGTTGTAATCTTCTGTATAGCAATCCATCTTCCAACTGGAGCCTCTCCCACTGTCTCAGAATCTGCAAAGTAAGCTTCTGAAATTGTGGTCACTTGCGATCTGAATTCAATTAAGCAATGAACTGCTCACCCATTCACTTCAGCCCAGATGGTATTGCTCGTAGAGATTAAACCTCCGGGACTCCCGTCTCTCCTCCCTGGTCTTTCAGGCTCCGGGCTGCATCCCCCAGCCACAGAGCCCACTAGTTTAATGGCTGCCGTGGTAGAGACCATCCCTATTTCTCGCAACCTCAAGCATAGTGTCCAGTGTTCCCACACTTGATACAAGTCAGATTTCATTCTACAAAGGGCTGTCTCATTCCCTGACGAGGCTCGATGAACAAGCGGGACTCTGATTCTCTTCTCGCTCTCAACGCATTTTGGGCCAAAGCGGTCACTCTTCTAAGGCTGGTCCACTCTTCTCGCATTTTCTGTATTTCCTTCTGGATTTCCCTGGCCCACTCCGGTTCAGTCGTGGGCAGGGTGGGTACCTCATTGCTCCGGACCATCCCTGTCAAGGTCACCATCCCCTGTTCCTGCTCTCTCACGCGCACTTCCACTCCTATTTCTATGAAAGTCATACATGATTTAGTGCACAGGCGCTCTCGCAAAGCTTGTTTAAGTGGCGCGTCCCTGAGGCCCACCTCAAACTGATCCCTCAGTATTACGTCAGGGGGTCCCACTTCTATAGCCCCCACATCATCCCATTTAGCGATATGCGCATTCACTTCCTGCAGTGCATTAATGTAACATAGTAACATAGCAAGGCCAAAAAAAGACATTTGTCCAGATCCAGTTCAGTCTATATTCCGTCAGAATAAGTCCCCAGATATACGTCCTTCTAAGGAATATAATAACTGTAAGATACAATATTGTTACACTCCAGGAAGACATCCAGACCTCCATTGAACCCCTCGACTGGGTTCGCCATCACCACCTCCTCAGGCAAGGAATTCCAGATTCTCACTGCCCTAACAGTAAATAATCCTCTTCTATGTTGGTGGAAAAACATTCTCTCTTCCAGATGCAGAGAATGCCCCCTTGTGACTGTCCCCTCCCTTGCTATAAACAGATCCTGAGAGAGATATTTGTATTGTCCCCTTATATACTTATACATGGCTATTAGATCGCTCCTCAATCACCTTTTTTCTAGACTAAATAATCCTAATTTTGCTAATCTCTCTGGGTATTGTAGTTCTCTCATCCCCTTTATTAATTTTGTTGCCCTCCTTTGTACTCACTCTAGTTCTATTATATCCTTTCTGAGCACCGATGCCCAAAACTGTACACAATACTCCACGTGTGGTCTAACCAGGTATTTGTACAGAGGCAGTATAATGCTCTCATCATGTGTATCCAGACCTCTTTTAATACACCTGATGACCCTGTTTGCCTTGGCAGCTGCCGCCTGGCACTGGTTGCTCCAGGTAAGTTTATCATTAACTAGGATCCCCAAGTCATTCTCCATGTCAGATTTACCGAGTGGTTTCCTGTTCAGTGTGTAATGGTGATATTGATTCCTTCTTCCCATGTGTATAACCTTACATTTATCATTGTTAAACCACCTTTCGGCCCAAGTTTCCAACTTATCCAGATCCATCTGTAGCAGAATACTATCTTCTTTTGTATTGACTGCTTTACATAGTTTTGTATCATCTGCAAATATCGATATTTTACTGTGTAAACCTTCTACCAGATCGTTAATAAATATGTTGAAGAGAATAGGTCCCAACACTGACCCGTGCGGTAGCCCACTGGTCACAGCGACCCAGTTAGAGAATATACCATTTATAACCACCCTCTGCTTTCTATCATTAAGCCAGTTACTTACCCATTTACACACATTTTCCCCTAGATCCAGCATTCTCATTTTGTGTACCAACCTGTTGTGTGGCACAGTATGAAACGCTTTGGAAAAATCAAGATATACCACGTCCAAAGCTCACCTTGGTCCAGCCTATAGCTTACCTCTTCATAAAAACTGATTAGATTGGTTTGACAGGAGCGATTCCTCATAAACCCATGCTGATATGAAGTTAAACAGTTATTTTCATTGAGATAATCCAGAATTACATCCCTCAGAAACCCTTCAAATATTTTACCAACAATAGAGGTTAGACTTAATGGCCTATAATTTCCAGGTTCACTTTTAGAGCCCTTTTTGAATATTGGTACCACATTTGCTATGCACCAGTCCTATGGAACAGACCTCGTCGCAATAGAGTCCCTAAATATAAGAAATAATGGCTTGTCTATTACATTACTTAGTTCTCTTAGTACTCGTGGGTGTATGCCAGCCGGACCCGGAGTTTTATCTATTTTAACCTTGTTTAGCCGGTTTCGCACTTCTTCTTGGGTTAGATTGGTGACTATTAGAGTTGAGCGAAACGGGTCGGTCAAATTCATAAGTCGCCGACTTTCGCTGAAGTTGGGTTTCATGAAACGAAACCTGACCATAGCGTGAGGTCGGCCACGAGGTCGGCGACCAGAGCGCCAAAGTCGCGTTTCAAATGATGCCTCCAGCGCCCTTTTTCAGCCAATGATGGAGGACGCACGCTGTGGGCAACGCGATGACATGGGCATCGGTCACCAACATCTTTGAGAAGGGCATGCAAGTGATTGGCTTGCTTTGTGTGGCGTCACAGGGGCAATAAAAGGGCGTGCACACCGACCACCATCTTACTTCTGCCGATATTAGAATTAGGGAGAGGTTGCAGCTGCTAATTCTGAATAAGGGAGAGCGTTAGGCAGGGAAGAAGAAGAAAAAAAACTGCTTCTGCTGGTAGCGATTTCCACTGTACAACACAACAGTTTGTGTGCAGTGACAGGGGAGGCTGTATTTTTTGTACATCTGCTCTGTTAGTTATTAGGCTGCCTTATAAGGCTCCCTGATAGCTGCATTGCTGTTTGCATTGCTTTTTTAAAAGCAAAAATACTTTTCTTCCTCTTTTCTGCACAGTTACCAAGCGTTCATTTTTCCACACTTTTGTGTGCAGCAGTCCTGCTTATTAGGCTGCCAGCTGCCATACTTGGACTGAGAGCATCATTGTCAGCCTCCTAAAATCTCTAGGGAGATTCAAATTCTCCCCAATACTAAATACACCTTGTACTTTGTCATACACCTGCCTATTTCAGCCGGCTAAATTGAGGTGTAATCTATAGTGGACCTGAGATAATAGTTCAGCCTCCTAAAATCTCTAGGGAGCTTCCAATTCTCCCCAATACTATATACACCTTGTATCTTGTCATACACCAGCCTATTTCAGCCGGCTAAATTGAGGTGTAATCTATAGTGGGCCTGAGATAATAGTTCAGCCTCCTAAAATCTCTAGAGAGATTCAAATTCTCCCCAATACTATATACACCTTGTACCTTGTCATACACCAGCCTATTTCAGCCTGTTAAATTGAGGTGTAATCTATAGTCAATCAATCAAATTCAAATCAAATCAAATTTATTATCGCCAAGTACATATTACATATATACAAGGAATTCTTTGTGGCAAAGAGGCAACATAATATATAACAACAGATATAACAAGTAACATCTAACAAGACAGATACAGTATATAGTCTACACATGACGATTTAATTGTTGAACAGAGAGTGGATAGAAGCTGTTCATATGGCGGTTGGTGCTGCATTTGGGGACTCTGAAGCGACGTCCTGAAGGGAGTAGTTGGAATGAGGAGTGTCCCGGGTGAGAGGGATCAGATGAAATTTTCAATGCGTGGGATCGAATACTCTTATCATAAAGATCCTGGATTTTAGGCAGGGGGGAACCTATAATTCTCTCTGCTGTTCTGAAAGTCCTTTGTAAGCGGAGTTTGTCATGCACAGTGGCTCCCCCATACCAGACTATCAGAGAGGAACAAATCACAGATCTGATGACAGCATTAAAGAATAAGATCAGCAGATTCTTAGACAAACCATATCTTTCCAGCTGACGCAGGAAGAACATCCTCTGTTGTGCTTTTCTTATAACAGCATCCACGTTTTTCCCCCATTTAAGATCATGAGAGATGATAACACCAAGGAATTTGGTCTCTGTGACCCTAAGAACCACTTCGTCATGGATGTAGATTGGAAGTATCTCATGTTGATCTTTCCTAAAATCCACAACCATCTCAGCAGTTTTTTTAGTGTTGAGTACAAGATTATTGGCTTTACAATAGTGGCTTTACAATAGTGGGCCTTACAATAGTGGGCCTGAGATAATAGTTCAGCCTCCTAAAATCTCTAGGGAGCTTCCAATTCTCCCCAATACTGTATACACACCTAGTGCCTGGTCATACACCTGCCTATTTCAGCCTGTTACATTGAGGTGTAATCTATAGTGGGCCTGAGATAATAGTTCAGCCTCCTAAAATCTCTAGAGAGCTTCCAATTCTCCCCAATACTATATACACACCGTGTGCCTGGTCATGCACCTGCCTATTTCAGCCTGTTAAATTGAGGTGTAATCTATAGTTGGCCTGAGATAATAGTTCAGCATCCTAAAATCTCTAGGGAGCTTCCAATTCTCCCCAATACTATATACACACCTTGTGCCTGGTCATACACCTGCCTATTTCAGCCTGTTAAATTGAGGTGTAATCTATACTGGGCCTGAGATAATAGTTCAGCCTCCAAAAATCTCTAGGGAGCTTCCAATTCTCCCCAATGCTATATACACCTTGTACCTTGTTTTACAGTACCATATAGCTGGTGGTATTTTGGGTACATTTTTCAAAAAATGAGGAAGTATAGTGGAAGAGGCTGTGGAAGTGGGCGCGGGTTGCCAGCTGGTACTGATGGTGGTGGGGGTGGTGATGCATCTGCTGGTAGTGGCAAAAGCACAATAGCACTTAAGGCAGGAGGTGTTGAGCCTGCGTCATCGTCTGGCTCCACAAGGCCTCGAAGGCTCCCTTTTCTGGGAGTAGGTAAACCGCTTTTAAAGCCCGAGCTTCAGGAACAAGTTTTGGCTTACATTGCTGACACAGCCTCCAGCTCTCTCGCCTCCTCTTCTGAAGTTTCAAAAAATAAAAGCACTGAGTCATCAGTGGAGGCTCCTGGTCAGGAACAACACCTTTCCTTGTGTCCTTCACCCCTACCAAAAGTTAAGGATGCGGCAGGCCACACTACAGATTACTCCATGGAGCTATTTTCACATACCATGCCTGGGTTATCAAGTCAAATCGTGAATTCCCCAGTCCAAGATGAATCGGACATGGAGTGCACTGATGCACAGCCACTGCTAGATTTTTCTGCTGGTACATTCACTCAGAGCACTACATTGTCCTCGCAGTGTACTGAGCCAGAATCTGACCCTGATGAAACTCAGGTGCCCCTTCCCGCATACTATACCACCTTACACAGCGACACAGAGGAAGGTGCACATGAAATTGAAGAGAAGGTGGTGGATGACCCAGTTGTTGACCCAGATTGGCATCCATTGGGGGAAGAGGGTGCCACTGCCAATAGTTCAGAAGAGGAGGAGGAGGATCGGCAGCAGGCATCGACATCGCAACAGCTCTTATCTGGCAGACCCGTAGCAGTCCAAAAACGGATTGCAAAAAACGAAAGAGTTGCAGGACAGCTTGGCCAGACGGTCAAATTAGCACAGCGTGCAAGGCCTCAAAATGTCTTCCATAGTAGGAAGAGTGCAGTGTAGCACTTTTTTGAACAAAATCCTAATGATCAGGCAAAAGTTATCTGTAAGAAGTGTGCAAAGACCTGTAGCCGAGGGAAAAATCTGAGAAATTTGAATACCAGTTGCATGCTTAGACATTTAACCACCATGCACTTGCAAGCATGGACGGACTACCAAACCTCACGTACTACATGTGCACCTGCTCCGAAAGAAGGTAGTCAGCAACGCTACATCGCTTCCCCCACTGTAAGCCCACCGGTTAGCACACCACCAGCAGCAAATGTTGAGGTGTCGTCGCAAGGCCAAAGCAGTCAGGGAATCACAATGTTATTGCTATGAAAGACTGAATCTAGGCCATCAGCAAGACCACCAACACTATCACCATCACCAACCCTCTCTCAGTCCGCCATGTCCACCGCTAGTTCCACCATATGCTGCTCTCAAGTCCAGCTCACCCTACCAGGGACTCTCAGTAGGACAAGAAAGTACTCATCCTCTCATCCGCGTACACAGTGTTTGAATGCCCACATTGCCAAACTAATCTCGTTAGAGATGATGCCCTACCGGTTGGTTGAAAGCGAAGCTTTCCTCGAGCTCATGGCCTACGCAGTACCACGCTATGACCTACCCAGTCGGCACTTCTTTTCTCGAAAAGCCATCCCAGCCCTCCACCTGCATGTGAAAGACCGCATTGTCCATGCACTCAAGCAATCAGTGAGTGGAAAGGTGCACCTCACAACAGATGCATGGTCCAGTAGGCATGGCCAGGGCCGTTACGTGTCCATCACTGCGCACTGGGTTAATGTGGTGGATGCAGGGTCCACAGGGGACAGCTGTTATGAGCTCATTTTCTCGTTCACCTTTGATGTCCGATGAACTCCCTCTGCTGGTGAAAGGAGGTGGTGAAACTGATTTGGATGGGAGAAACCTGTCACCTGAACAGGTGGATTGCGATTGGACATCCGGAATCTCTGAGTGGATATAAGGAAGCCGACGCCCTGTAGGGTTGCTGGTGATTTCTCTGCTCTGAGCTCTGGCCTCCTGTTCAGTTCCTGTCTTCTAAAGCTAAGTTTTTTCTCTGTTATTGTTCCATGAGATTTTGTCTGATTTGCTTGGTTTTGTGTTCAGCCAGCCCCGGCTGGGGCTTTGCTGAGTTTCCATTTTTGTCCCTGATCGGTTGATTCTCTTTTGCTCTGTCTTCAGAATATATCGGAGTGCTGATATAGGGATTTTGAAGTCTAGTGACTTCAGGGCCGTTTTTCCTATCAGACGTGTTGGAACATTTTTGGTAGGGTTTTTGCGGATTGCAGCCAGCATCTTTTCTGTCCTTTCCTATCTAGTTAGTTGGGCCCCATCGTTTGCTCTGCCTGTCTTTCTGTCTGTGTTTGTGTTTTCATCTGTTTTCACCGTCAATACATGTTGGGGGCTGTCTATTGCTTTGGGGTCTGCTCTGGGGCAGTTTAGATTTCCCCTTTCTTTCTTTAGGCTTATTTAGTTCTCCGGCAGTGACGAGGTGTCTAGGACCACCGTAGGAACACTCCACGGCTACTGTTAGTTGTTGTGAATAGGATCAGGGGTCTGCAATCCGCTAGCTACCAAACTCTCCGGTTTTCTGGACTTAGCTTGTATTTTTGTTTTTTCCTCCTCCAGTGACTCATTCATAACAGACAGTGGCGGTGGGACAGTGCTGCCTAGCCCACGGTATAGGAAACAGTTGGCTGTAGGCTGTTATGAATGAGTCACCGTAGGAGGCAGACACAAAAATAGAAGCTACGTCCAGAAAACCAGAGAAGTTGGCAACTATCAGATTGCAGACCCCTGAACCTATCAACACAACTAGCAGTAGCCGTGGGGGGTTACTACGATGCCCTAGACCGCTCGATCACAGCCGGAGAGCTAAATAGCCTAAAGACAGAAAAGGAAATCTAAACTGCCCCAGAGCAGACCCCAAAGTAAAAGGCAGCCCCCAACATATAATGACGGTGAAGCAAGATGAAAAAACACTCACACAGATAGAAAGATAGGCTGAGAAAATGATGGGGCCCAAGCTAACTAAACAGGACAGGAAAGGAAGGTTGCTGTCTGCAATCTGCCAAAACCCTATCAAAGACAAAAGCCAACAAGCTGATATGGAAAAAGACCCTGAAGCAGCTAGGCTTCAAAAACTAAATCAGCACTCAGGTATTTTCAGAAGACAGAGCTAAAGGAATTCAGCTCACCCCAGCAGGGAATGGCAGAGATCCAGAAAAACAAAGCAAAACAAAGTCAAAGCACAAATGCAAAAAGCAGAGCAGAAAACTTGGCTTTAGAAGAGTAGGAATTCAGACTGGTCTCCAAGGATCCTACAGAGAAATCACCCGCAGGGCAGAAGGGCGTCGGCAGCCTTATATCCAGTCAGTAACTCCACTCAGCCAGTCATCATCATTAGGCTCAGGTGCCTGATAATCAGGCTCACTACCTGTCCATACCAGAAGAGGGAGTTCATCGGGCCTCAGTGGTGAAGGGGAAAATGAACTCACAATAGTACCTCCCCCTTGAGGAGGGGTCACCGAACCCTCAACCACGCCACCAGGGCGATCAGTGTGAGCCCGATGAAAGGCACGCACCAATCTTTTGGCATGAATATCAGAGGCAGAGACCCAGGAATTATCCTCCTGACAATAACCCTTCCACTTAACCAAATACTGGAGTCTCCGTCTAGCCAGACGGGAATCCAGTACTTTCTCTACCTCATATTCCATGTTACCTTCAACCAATACAGGGTCTGGAGGTGCCACCCCCGGAACAACAGGTTCAACAAACCTCTTCAACAAAGACTTATGGAACACATTATGGATTTTAAATGTGACAGGAAGAGCCAAACGAAAAGAGACCGGATTAATAATCTCCAAAATCTTGTAAGGTCCAATAAATCTAGGCTTAAACTTAGGAGAAGCCACCTTCATAGCAATATTTTTTGATGATAACCACACCATATCACCAACCTTAAACTGGGGACCAATGGTCCTATGTCGGTTGGAAAACCGCTGGGCCTTTTCCTGGGAGAGAGATAACTTATCTACCACTTGGTCCCAGATCTGGTGCATTCTCTCCACCACAGTGTCAACACCTGGGCAGGCAGAGGGCTCCACTTGCCCTGAAGAAAATCGAGGCTGAAACCCAAAGTTTACAAAAAAAAGGTGACATCAAAGTGGCAGAACTAGCTCTATTATTTAAAGCAAATTCGGCCAAGGGCAAAAATGAAACCCAATCATCCTGATCAGCGGAAATAAAACATCTCAAATATGACTCCAAGGTCTGGTTTGTTCTCTCTGTCTGCCCATTGGTCTGAGGGTGAAAAGCAGAGGAGAAGGACAACTGAATTCCCAGCTTGGAACAGAAAGTTCTCCAAAATCTAGACACAAACTGAACTCCTCTGTCAGATAGAATGTTCTCAGGAATCCCATGCAAGCGAACCACCTGTTGAAAAAACAGGGGCACCAACTCAGAGGAAGATGGCAACTTAGGGAGTGGTACAAGATGAACCATCTTAGAGAACCTATCACAAATCACCCAAATAACAGTCATCCTTTGAGAGACGGGCATATCAGAGATGAAATCCATTGAAATATGGGTCCATGGCCTCTTGGGGACAGGCAAAGGCATCAACAACCCACTAGAGCGAGAACACGATTTAGACCGGGAGCACGTCCCACAGGACTGCACAAAATTCCTGACATCACGAGACAAGGAGGGCCACCAAAAGGACCGACTCACCAGATCTCTAGTACCAAAAATACCTGGATGACCAGCCAAAGCAGAGCAATGAACTTCAGACATCACTCTCTTCTTCCACTGGTCAGGAACATACAACTTTCCACTGGGACAACGCTCAGGTTTGTCCTCCTGGAACTCTTCCAGAGCACGTCTCAAATCGGGCGAGATGGCAGAAAGAACTACCCCTTCGCCTAAGATGGTAGCAGGCTTGGTCACCACAGGAGAATCAGCAAAGAAGCTCCTAGAGAGGGCGTCAGCCTTGACATTCTTAGTTCCAGGAAGAAAAGAAACCACAAAATCAAAACGTGTAAAAAACAAGGCCCACCTAGCCTGTCTAGGGTTCAAGCGCTTAGCCGACTCTAGGTAAATCAAATTCTTGTGGTCAGTGAGGACCACGACTTGATGCTTAGCTCCCTCCAACCAATGTCTCCACTCCCCAAATGCCCATTTCATGGCCAACAGTTCCCGATTCCTCACATCATAGTTACGTTCAGATGGAGAGAACTTTCGGGAAAAGAAAGCACAGGGATTCATTTTAGCTGTTACAGGATCCTTTTGGGACAAAACAGCTCCTGCACCAATCTCAGAAGCATCCACCTCTACCTGGAACGGAAGTGAGACATCAGGTTGCCGCAAAACCGGGGCGGAGGTGAATCTTCGCTTCAGCTCCTGAAAGGAAGAAACAGCCTCCGGAGACCAATTTAACACATCAGCACCCTTCTTAGTCAAATCAGTCAATGGCTTGGCAATACTAGAAAATTTTGCTATAAATTTCCAATAAAAATTAGCAAAACCCAAAAACTTCTGGAGGGCCTTCAAAGAAGTGGGCTGAACCCAATCGTAAATGGCCTGTACCTTGGCCGGGTCCATTTCAATAGTTGACGGAGACAAAATAAATCCCAAAAAAGAAATCCTCTGTACTCCAAAAAGGCATTTAGATCCCTTGACATACAGGGAATTCTCCCTCAAGATCCGGAACACAGTCCGAATATGTTCCACATGAGAATCCCAATCCTTGGAGAAGATCAAAATATCATCCAGATAGATAATCAAAAATGTATTGACAAAATCTCGGAAAATATCGTTCATGAAGCACTGGAAGACAGAAGGGGCATTAGTAAGCCCAAAAGGCATCACCAGGTACTCAAAATGTCCCTCTGGAGTATTAAACGCCGTCTTCCATTCATCCCCATGCTTAATGCGAATAAGATTATACGCCCCCGTGAGGTCAAGCTTGGTAAACCAGCAAGCACCTTTAACTCTAGAGAATAGATCCGAAATCAGGGGTAACGGATACTGATATTTAACAGTAATTTTGTTGAGGGCACGATAATCAATACAAGGTCTTAATGATCCATCCTTTTTGGCTACAAAAAAAAAAACGGCACCTAAGGGTGACGAGGATGGTCTAATATGACCCTTCTCCAACGCCTCCTTAATATAGGATCGCATAGCCTCGTGCTTGGGTACAGATAAATTGAAGAGCCAACCCTTGGGAAATTTACACCCCGGGCTCAGTTCAATTGCACAGTCATAACTCCTATGAGGAGGCAGAGACGCAGACTCATTCTCACTAAATACATCATAAAAGTCCGCCAAATAATCAGGAACATCATGCGACTGAGGAGAGGTGGAAAACACCGGAGCCTCACTAAAGGCACACTGACAACCCCAACTCACCACAGACACAGATTTCCAATCCAAAACTGGATTATGAATTTGTAACCAGGGAAACCCCAGAACAATGATATCATGCAGATTATGCAACACCAAAAATCTGCAATTTTCTTGATGGTCTGGGGCGACCCGCATTACCACCTGGGTCCAAAACTGAGGTTTATTTTTAGCCAAAGGAGTAGCATCAATCCCCCTCAAAGGGATAGGCGTTTGCAGAGGTGTCATCGGAAATCCACAACGTTTAGCAAAATCCAAGTCCATTAAGTTTAGGGCTGCTCCCGAATCCACAAAAGCCTTGGCGGAAAATGTGGACAGGGAGCAGATCAGAGTAATAGCCAGAAGAAACTTAGGTTGAACACCACCAACAGAAAACGTGTGTGCAAAGCGTTTCTCTCGTTTAGGACAGACAGAAATAATATGCGAGGCATCTCCACAGAAAAAACACAACTTATTACGCCTTCTGAACTCCTGACGCTGCTCTCTGGACAAAACTCTATCACATTGCATAGGTTCAGACATTTGTTCAACAGGTGGCAACACCTCTCGTGCAGTTTTGCGTTCGCGCAAACGCCGATCAACCTGAATGGCTAATGACATAGAATCGTCAAGACCAGAGGGAACAGGAAATCCCACCATAGTATCTTTTACGGCTTCTGACAAACCCTTCCGAAAGAGAGCAGCCAAGGCACTATCATTCCAGGTAGTAAGTACCGCCCACTTTCGGAATTTTTGACAGTACAATTCTGCAGAATCTTGACCCTGGTTCAATGCCAGCAGGGTCTTTTCAGCCTGATCAATGGCATTAGGTTCATCATACAACAACCCCAAGGCTTGAAAAAATGCGTTCACATTAGTCAGAATAGGATCATCTGGTTTCAAAGAAAACGCCCAATCCTGGGGATCGCCACGCAGCAAAGAGATGACAATTTTAACCTGCTGCGCGGAGCTCCCTGACGAGTTAGGCTTCAAAGCAAAAAATAATTTACAATTATTTTTGAAATTCAAAAATTTAGACCGATCCCCAAAAAATACATCAGGTGTAGGAATCTTTGGTTCAGCAGCATGTGAATGAGCAAGGTAGGCGGAAATTCCCCGCACTTCCGCAGCGAGCTGCTCCACACGATCAGACAATTGCTTTATCTCCATTGAGAGAAAAAAAATTCCCCCTACGGCCTCAGAGATATAGAGGAAAAAATACACACACTTTTTTTTTTTTTTTTTGCAATTCTTTCCTGCTATTGAGTACCCTAGGATCTGCGGTATGGCGGGTGATTCTGTTATGAATGAGTCACCGTAGGAGGCAGACACAAAAATAGAAGCTACATCCAGAAAACCAGAGAAGTTGGCAACTATCAGATTGCAGACCCCTGAACCTATCAACACAACTAGCAGTAGCCGTGGGGGGTTACTACGATGCCCTAGACCCCTCGATCACAGCCGGAGAGCTAAATAGCCTAAAGACAGAAAAGGAAATCTAAACTGCCCCAGAGCAGACCCCAAAGTAAAAGGCAGCCCCCAACATATAATGACGGTGAAGCAAGATGAAAAAACACTCACACAGATAGAAAGATAGGCTGAGAAAACGATGGGGCCCAAGCTAACTAAACAGGACAGGAAAGGAAGGTTGCTGTCTGCAATCTGCCAAAACCCTATCAAAGACAAAAGCCAACAAGCTGATATGGAAAAAGACCCTGAAGCAGCTAGACTTCAAAAACTAAATCAGCACTCAGGTATTTTCAGAAGACAGAGCTAAAGGAATTCAGCTCACCCCAGCAGGGAATGGCAGAGATCCAGAAAAACAAAGCAAAACAAAGTCAAAGCACAAATGCAAAAAGCAGATCAGAAAACTTGGCTTTAGAAGAGCAGGAATTCAGACTGGTCTCCAAGGATCCCACAGAGAAATCACCCGCAGGGCAGAAGGGCGTCGGCAGCCTTATATCCAGTCAGTAACTCCACTCAACCAGTCATCATCATTAGGCTCAGGTGCCTGATAATCAGGCTCACTACCTTTCCTTACCAGAAGAGGGAGTTCATCGGGCCTCAGTGGTGAAGGGGAAAATGAACTCACAACAGTAGGCATTCGACCCTCCTCCTCCTTCCTCCAGAAGCGAAAACTCATCCACAGAGCGCAGTCGCACGAGCACTCCATCCGCAGCTGCCAGTGTTGCACACGAGATGTCCCACTATTGAACAGCTAGTGGTAAGCGTCAGCAGGCTGTGTTGAAGATGATGTGTTTGGGCGACAACAGACACACCGCGGAGGTACTGGCCGACTACTTGCAGCGACAGAGTCATGGCTGGGCAGTCTACATCTTGAGGCAGGCAAGGTAGTTAGTGGAATTTTGTGGCAGCCATAGCCCTTTCAAAAATCAGACACATACCTTGCCTGGCTCACGCCTTGAACCTGGTGGTGCAGTGCTTCCTCAATAATTATCCGGAGTTAACAGCCCTGCTCCATAAGGTCCAAAGACTGTGCTCGCACATCCGCCGGTCGCCCGTACACTCCAGTCGTATGCAGAAGCTGCAGCGATTGCTCCACCTTCCCAAGCACCACCTAATTATCGAAGTGCAACAAGGTGGAACGCCACCCTGCACATGGTTCAGAGGCTGTGCGAACAGAGGCAGGCTGTAATGCATTTGTGGGAGGATACATGGGCAGGCAGTTTGAGGGCAGACATGGAGTTGTCTGGTCTGCAGTGGTCAAAGCTGAAAGACCTCTGTAAAGTCCTTCAGTGTTTTGAGGAATGCACACGGCTGGTAAGCGCAGATGACGCCATCATAAGCATGAGCATCCCACTTATGTGTCTGGTCATGCAAACTTTGATGCACATTAAGGAGCAGGCGTCAGCAGCCGAGGAGGAAGAGGAGGAGGGAAGCCTTGATGACAGTCAGCCACTGTCTGCTCAGGGTACTCTCCTGGACAAGGTGGAGGAAGAAGAGGAGGAGGAGGAGGATGATGGGGATGATTATTTAAGGGAGGAGGATGCTTCTCAGGGGGCAAGAGAAAATGTTTGCGTGGCAAGGTCAGGTACAGGGTTTGTGCGTGACTGGAGGGATGTTGATTTGCCAGAAAGTGCTCCTCCACCCAGCACTCGCAGTGCATCATTGACACCTGGAACATTGGCCCACATGTGAGATTATGCCTTGCAGATCCTAAAAAGGGACCCCCACATTGCCAAAATGATGAACGATGACGACTACTGGTTGGCCAGCATCCTGGATCCACGCTATAAAGGCAAATTCCAAAACATCATGCCACAGCAGAAAATAGAGCTAATATTGGCTAACAAACAAGCAACTCTGGTAAACCGTTTGTTTGAGGCATTCCCAGCACACAGCGGCGGTGATGGTTCTCACACGAGCCGTAGGGGCCAAGGGCAGCTTGGAAGAGGTGTTCGTGGTGCACACATCAGAAGTGGCGTTGGAGACAGGGGTTTCATGACCATGTTCTGGACTGATTTTTCAAGTACCGCTCACATGACTGGTAATACTGCATCGATTGAAAGTGACAGGAGAAAGCACTTGTCAACTATGGTTACAAACTACTTCTCCTCCCATATCGATGTTCTCCCTCACAGGTCATTCCCCTTTGACTATTGGGCCTGTAAACTGGACACCTGGCCTGAATTGGCACAATATGCCTTACAGGAGCTCGCTTGCCCTGCTGCTAGTGTGCTATCCGAAAGAGTCTTCAGTGCTGCTGGATCAATCCAGACAGAAAAAAGGACCCGTCTGTCGACCCAAAATGTTGATGATCTAACCTTCATTAAAATGAACCATGCATGGGTTTCAAAGGATTTCTTCCCCTGCTGACACGTAGGTTGCCAGAAAAATGGCTCGCTTTTGTCCTCCTCTTCCTCGGACTTTTCCAATTCATCCATTTTCAGCTGCTGAATGTCCAACATCAACATATGCCATTTTGTAAACCTCCCTAACTGGGCTGCCTCCCCCCAGGGCCGGGGTCACCACTTGGCGCACGCACCCATGCGAGTGCCGTTGCCCTGGACAGGTGGGTGGGCCCACTTTTGGGCGACGGCACTGGCACAGGGTCCCTCATAGTACAATCAAGTGTCTCTGACGGTGGGGGTGCACACCCGCCGTCAGACACACCGGCGTCCTATGAGGGGCCCTGTGCCAGTACCGCCGCCCACGAGTGGGCCCCCCTGCTTGCTCAGGGCCCCAGCACTTACAATACTTACCTCTCCCTGCTCCACCGCTGTGTAGTCTGGGCTGTTAAATCCTTCACTGGGACTGCCAATACAAATTTGGTGAACTGATAGATGATGGTTAAGACGTAGCTATGCCCTGTCCTGCTGGGCTCTATCTTCAGATGATCAATGGCTTCCATTTGTTATGGACGTCGCCTCACCATGAGACGCAGTGGTGGTTTATCATCAGCTTTCACGGTTTTTCTACTCACAGACGTGTGACATTCCTGCCCACATTTTTAAACGTGTCCTTTCATGCCAATCAAATAGAATCGCCTATGGCTTGTGGCTTCTGTCTTTTGCACTCCAAAGTTACCTGACAGATCATGATAGGCAGTGAGGACAATGTCTACATCTCTCCCTGTGATCACAATTTGATGGAGATGAGTAACGGTGATGGGATCCACGGTACTGCGATACAGCAAACCTTTCTTCACAAGAACTGTTTTCGCTGTCTCCACACACAAAGTAATTGAGGGTCAGCATCGCCTCTGAGAATTCTCCCGGGAGTTTTTCCCGTGATTAGTAATTCCAAAATTTCTGCAATCACTCGACTTTCCGTCTGCACTTGTATCCATCTCGTTTCCTCTTGCGTAGAGTCTGGACTGTCTTACTGAGACTGGAATATATATGAAGATTGAAAAATACCCCAACAGTGTATACTGGTGCATGCTTCGAATACATTACGCTTTTTCTACTTTTTAGATTCTTGTCTAATCCATACTGAGGCTGTGAGTGTCTTTGTCGGACTCCGGAAATATACACAGAGATTTTTAATGTTTAAACTATGCTATATATACCTGGTATACAGTGATGCTGTACCCTTTCTCAACTTTCTACAATCTTGTCGAATCCATACTGGGCCTGAGACCGTCTGAGTCTGCCTCCTTATATATAGACATAGATTTTTCATGTGTAAACTATGCTACATATATACCTGTTATCCGGTGATACTGTACCCTTTTTTAACTTTATACAATCTTGTCGAATCCATACTGGGCCTGAGACCGTCTGATTAGAGATGAGCGGTTTTCGAGTCGACCTGTTCGCCAAGTTCAAATTCGAGCTGTTTTGGGCGGTGTTCGAGTCGGTCGTCGAACTCAAACACTTTGCTTAAAATTCGGCTGTTCGAGGTTCCATTCGAAAACGGTTCGTTCACCAAAAGCTTAACTTTATTTTCACATTAATAATGGTTTTCAATGTTAATAGACAGTTTCATGGCATAGTAGTGGTGTCTGGTAGCCAGCGGTGTAGTACATCTGTCAAGGAGCTACACCGTGTGTGTTTCTAATAATTTTTTACCGCATCTTGTCCAGAAAATCATTTTGGGTCTTGTAGCACTGTCTGCTACTCAGCAGAGGAGCCCACCCATGAATCTAGCTATGCCGCCTGTTTATGAAAGAACCAGTTTTTGACTGCATTTAGCCCAGTTAATACTTTGGGCCTAGTAACTGTGTCTGCTACTCAGCAGAGGAGCCCACCCGTGAACCAAGCTGTGCCGCCTGTTTATGTAAGAATCATTTTTTAACTCCATTTAGCCCAGTGAATACTTTGGGCCTAGTACCTGTGTCTACTGCTCAGCAGAGGAGCCCACTCATGAACATAGCTATGCCGCCTGTTTATGTAAGCATAGGGATGGGCGAATCTACTCGTTAGGACTCGTTACTCTGCGAGTAGTAGGGGACTCGCAGGAGTCGGTACTCTGCGAGTTTCCAAGCGATTACTCGCACAGTAACGAGTCCAATGCAAATGAATGGCAATCCTAGTTTTTGCAGAGTTTCTTAGAGATTTTGTGTCAGCAGCTGGACACAAAATCGCTAAGAAACTAGGATTGCTTGTATTAAACTGTGAAAAAACTAGCTAGGAGTTCTCTCTCTCTGTTTTGCAGCGATTCCTGTGCTGGGGGATTCCTGTGCTGGGGAGGAGGAGAATGGGGATGCGAGTTTTGCAGCGATTCCTGTGCTGGAGGGGAGAGAGAGAGAGAACTCCTAGCTAGTTTTGTGTGTCCTAGCTGGACACAAAATCGCTAAGAAACTAGGATTGCTTGTATTAAACTGTGAAAAAACTAGCTAGGAGTTCGTTCTCTCTCTCTCTCTCTCTCTCCTCGCATCCCCATTCTCCTCTTCCCCAGCACAGGAATCGCTGCAAAACAGAGAGAGAGAACTCCTAGCTAGTTTTTTAACAGTTTAATACAAGCAATCCTAGTTTCTTAGCGATTTTGTGTCCAGCTGCTGACACAAAATCGCTAAGAAACTCTGCAAAAAAAAAAATCTGCATCCCCCATTCTCCTCCTCCCCAGCACAGGAATCGTTGCAAAACTCGCATCCCCATTCATTAACATTGGACTCGCTAGACTTGCAACGAATAGCGAGTTTCCAAGTCAGACTCGTTACAGCCTAGCGATTCCGAATATTTCAGGATTCGCCCATCCCTATGTAAGCACTGTCTGCTACTCAGCAGAGTTGCCCACCTGTGAACCAAGCTATGCCACCTGTTTATGTAAGAACTGCGTGCTACTCAGCAGAGGAGCCCAGCTGTTAAGCAAGCTACAGCACCTGTGGTTTGGACACTTAATTTTTTCACATTCTTTCTGGAATGCTGGTTAGGCCTAATTCCGGAATTCCGGTTGACCTGCACTTACTGGGAAATCCTCGTTCGCGGGGAAGAATTGGAATCCCAGATCCCCATCACTAACGGTGTTCAGTGGGTTATCCGCACCTGTAAGCGACACACGCTGGACCTTTCAGTGTAGCGCGCATGCAGCCCCGGACATGTAACGGCATGACAGACCTGTTATTGCACGATCTCGCGTGCCAGAGCCTCACATGTCCCTCTAGTAAGCTGGACGCAGACCGCGGGGGCATGCCGGAGTCTCGTTCGTTAACGGAATTAAGCTGACAAATCGCTAGCACAACTAAAAACGGCCATGTACTACCACCCACAGAATCGACAAAGCTTGCAATCTGTCCATCTTTTCCGTGGCTGGCATGGTTGAGCTTGCCCGTGTGGAGTCCAATTAAGCCGCAGGCTCCATTCCTGGTGGTGCCCTTCTGGACATTCCTTTAAGGTTCAGCTTTGCAACCATACTGCCCCTGGAAACCAAACACTTTACCTTCATGGACGCTGTTCGGAGGGTCGTGGGAATAACGCCGCCCGATCGGCAGTTAGCATAATTTATGGTGGGAAGTACGACAGTATATGATTGTCTTTGATTTTAGAATTTTAGATTTTTTTTTTTTATTTTAGATTTTTAGTCCATCCTTTCTTGACTTCATAAGGGCATGACATGCTTATATCTGTGTCTCCTCCTCCTTTTACTCCTCCACCTCTTTTCTATATGTAGTTGCCCTTTTCCATATGTTATTTTTGTCTTCTGAGCATTTTGTCTGCTTTGGGACACCTTTTAAGGTGTTTTGTAATTGTTTTCTATGTGTTTGAATGTGTTTGTGTTTGCCTGCCATTGTTTTCAATGGGGCTTGATGGTGTTCGTCGAACGTTCGACGAACATTCGATGAACTTGCCTCCTGTTAGACGAACCGAACCGAACTCGAACACTAGCGGGGTGGTTCAACACTACTCCTGATATATAGATGTACATTTTTAATGTTTAAACTAAGCTATATATACCTGGTATCTGGTGATACTGTACCCTTTCTGCCAGGAAGTCCTCTTCCACCCACCACTCTAAGTGTATCATTGACACCTGGAACATTGACCCACATGTGTGATTATTTCTTGCTGATCTTTTTATATTGTGGTGTGATCCATCCTGAGCGTGTGAGAGTCTGTGGGTTACTCCTGCAATTTAAATGTAGATTTAAATATTACCCCAACACTGTATACAGCTCTACGCTTGTGATACATTACCCATTTACTGCTTTTTATATTCTGGTCTAATCCAAACTGACCAAGTGAGAGTCTGTTTCTGACTGTGGAAATAAATACTGAGATTGACAATGACCCCTACACTGTGTATAGCTGTACACTTCAGATCCATTACCGTTTTATGGATTTTTATATTGTGTCCATACTGAGCCTGAGAGCGTCTGTGTCTGCCTCCTGAAATATATATACGGAGATTTAGAATGTTTAAACTATACTATATATACCTGGTGTCTGATGATACTGTACCCTTTTTCTACTTTTTATATTCTTGTCTAATCCATACTGAGCCTGTGAGCGTCTCTGTGTGACTCATGAAATATATAGGGAGATTGACAATTATCCTTTGACTGTATAGAGCTGTACGCTTCAGATACAGTACCATATATCTGATGTTATTTTGGGTACATTTTCTCCAAAATTTGGAAGTATAGTGGAAGAGGCTGCGGACGTGGGCGCGGGGGGGGCCAGCTGGTACTGATGGTGGTGGTGCATCTGCTGGTAGTGGCAAAAGCACAATAGCAGCTAAGGCAAGAGGTGTTGAGCCTGCATCATGGTCTGGCTCTGGAATGCCTGGAAGGCTACCTTTTCTGGGAGTAGGTTAACCGCTTTTAAAGCCGGAGCATCAGGAACTGGTTTTGGCTTACATTGCCAAAACAGACTCCAGCAAATATGCCCTCCTCTTCTGAAGTTTCAAAAAATGCAAGCACTGAGTCGTCAACTGCTGGCTCCTGGTCAGGAAGAACCAGTTTCCTTGTGTCCTTCACTCCTACCAAAAGTGAATGATGCAGCAGGCCACACTTCACATTAGTCCATGTAGCTCTTTCCCACATACCATGCCTGGGTTATCAAGTCAAATTGTGAATTCCGCAGTCCAAGATGAATATGACATGGAGTGTGGGTGGCCAGCCAGGGCAGTGGGGTTAGTCAGTACCGGGCCGGTGTCTCAGAGGGATGTGTCACGGTGGTGGTGACCCGGTCCGTGGGCCTGGGTTCATGCAAAGGGGTGAATAACATTTATAGGTGAATGATACGTGACGCCACCTGTGGTTTCTGATCAGATTGACCAGCACTGCAGTGTCGCTTCTCTGGGACAGATGTTGTGGTGCAGCTAAGATGTAGGAGCCCTGCACAGGTAGGACCGTAGTCGCAGGGCAGATGAAAGAGTTGGTAGATGGTGTGCAGTGCAGGATGTAGCAGAGCCGTGCGCCAGGCGCAGGAGAAAGATGACAGACACAGTCGTACAGTTCCTTTACCTGTACTTAGTAAGTGCCGTACAGGACCCAGAGTACAGATGGAGAAGGAGTTGGTCAGCCTGGAAGCAAATTAGGAATTCTCTATCTGCAGATAGGTAGTGTGGCCTCCGTTCTAGCGCTTATCTGAGGTACTCGCAGTAGTGAGTTCACTGAAGTTCCCCCTGTTGACTCTCTTTTGAAACTTTCTCGTATGGCAGGCAGCCATAGCCTTTTCCTTCTGGCTCACACAAGTCACTGCTGGGGCCTCCGAGCTTTAGTTGGGAACAGAGCATTTACAGCTGCTACTTCCTCCAGTTTCTGCTGCAGGACCGTCAGTGTCCCTACAAACTCGGAGACCGGAATCCGGACCATGCACTCCAGCTAGGAGTGAGCCTTAACTCTGCTCACTCATCCTCCAGCTCCCCTTCTCACATCTACACACTTCCCCTTCCCTTCACAGACTGCCCTAACTTCCCTCCTCCCGACCACAGAGAGCAGCTCCTCAGCAGTCAGGTTCAGAGCTCTCCCTGCTGGCCTGGAGTGGGAACTGTGTTGTGTGTTGGTTTAACTGCTAGAGAGATCCTTTGTTCCCAAGCATGACATCACACTCCCTAGGAGGAAGGTAATGCCACTGTGGCGACCGTACTCCTGGGGGCACCACAAGTGCACTGATGCCCAGCCACTGCTAGATGATTCTGCTGGTACATTGACCCAGACCACTACATTCCTCTCGCACTCTACACAGCCAGAATCTGACCCTGATGAAACTCAGGTTCCCCTTCTCGCATACTATACCACCTTACACGGTGACAAAGAGGGAGGTGCAGATGAAAGTGCAGGTTCCTTGAGCAGGTGGGGGGGCATACTCATGGGCGACGGCACTGGCACAGGGCCCCTCATTGTACGCAAAAGTGTCATCTGCCGGTGGGAGGGCTCACCTGCCGTAAGACACACCGCCATGCTATGAGGGGCCCTGTGTCAATGCCGTCGCCAACGAGTGGGCACCCCCTGCTTACTCAGGATCACAGCACTTGCAAAGTTGAAATATTTACCTCTCCCTGCTCCACCGCCGTGACGTCTTCCGCGTTTCCTGACCGTGACATTCTGGTCAGAGAGCGCAATGACATCACATCTGTACGCCCTCTGCCTAAACAGTCCAAGTGCAGAGAGATGGAAGATGGGGACAACAAGGAGTCCAGACTAGTACAGGGATTCCCTAGCGAGGAGACTTATTTAATTGTTTTAAAGGTTGGGAGCAATTTTTGGGAAGCACTATACTCTGGAGAATGATATATGGGGCCCACCATACACTGGAGCATTCCAAAGGTGGACATCAGACACTGGAGCAGCATTTACAGGGCCCATTATACAGTGGAGCATTAGAAATGGGGCCCATTATATATGGAGCATTATTTGGGCCCTTAAGACAGTGGAGCTTCATCCATGGGGACCAACATATACTGTAGCATTATGTGGAGCTCATCATATACTGTATCGAACATTATATGGGACCAATGATTCTGTATGGAGAAATATATGGGCCTCATTACTCTGTATAGGGCACTATGCGGTGGCCATAATACTGTATGGAGTAATATACTGTCCGTTTTTGGAGCTATTGGAGAATTTAAAATGGATATCAGTCATGTGATGTAAGAAGTGAAGTATTTTTCATTGTACTATACCGCTGTTTCTCTGCCGTATCAGAGGATCATGAATTGTGGCATGTGTTAAAGGAGCCCAGTGACACTCTTTGGCCCTGGGCCCACGAAAATCTGGAGCCAGCCCTACCCCCCCACAACTTTAGCCAAATAACCCCCAGGTTTCAATGCCTAACTATTATTATAAAGTAAATTAAGGTTGACAAGCTTAAGTAATAAGAATTGATGTTTTTGGCATTAAAATGGGCACTGTAGGTGTGTTTCCTGTCCTCCACTCACTGCCGACTTTTCTTCCCCATTGACTTGCATTGGGTTTCGTGTTTCAGTCGGCCTTCGACTTTTCACGATAAGCAGTCGATTTTGTTCGACCCGACTTTTGCGAAAGTCGGGTTTCATGAAACCCGACTCGACCCGAAAAAAGGCAAAGTCGCTCATCTCTAGTGACCATTAATATAGGGTTTTCTTTGTCTATCGGCATTTCACCTAACATTTCATCTTCCACCATGAATACCGTGGGGAAGAAGGTGTTTAATATATTAGCTTTTTCCCCATCATCTACAACCATTCTTTCCTCACTATTTTTTAAGGGGCCTACACTTTCACTTATGATTCTTTTGCTATTGATATAATTGAAGAACAGTTTGGGATTAGTTGTACTCTCCTTAGCAATGTGCTTCTCTGTTTCCTTTTTGGCAGCTTTAATTAGTTTTTTAGATAAAGTATTTTTCGCCTTATAGTTTTTTAGAGCTTCAATGGTGCCATCCTGCTTTAGTAGTTTAAATGCTTTCTTTTTAATGTTAATTGCCCCTCTTTCTTCTTTGTTTAGCCACAATGGGTTTTTCCTATTTCTTGTCCTTTTATTCCCACAAGGTATAAACTGCTTACAGTGCCTATTTAGGATGTTCTTAAACATTTCCCATTTATTATCTGTATTCTTATTCTTATTTCTGAGGACATTGTCTATATAGGATGTTCTTAAACATTTCCCATTTATTATCTGTATTCTTATTTCTGAGGACAATGTCCCAGTCAACCAGATTAAGGGCATCTCTAAGCTGGTCAAACTTTGCCTTCCTAAAGTTCAGTGTTTTTGTGACTCCTTGACAAGTCCCCCGAGCGAAAGACAAGCGAAACCTTACAATATTGTGGTTGCTATTTCCTAGATGCCCGATGACCTGCAGATTTGGTATTCTGTCAGGTCTATTAGTATTAGGTTTAAAAGTGCTGCTCCTCTGGTTGGATTCTGCACCAATTTTGAAAGAAAATGTTTCTTGGTTATTGGCAGAAACCTGTTGCCTTTATGGGTTTCGCAGGTCTCTGTTTCCCAGTTAATATCCATGTAAAGTCCCCCATAACAAGGACCTCATTATGGGTTGCAGCTTCATCTATCTGCCTTAGTAGTAGATTTTCCATGATTTCTGTTATATTGGGAGGTTTGTAACAGACCCTAATGAGAACTGAGCACGGTGGGGTCCTGGGCTCAAATCCCACCAAGGACAACATCTGCAAGGAGTTTGTATGTTCTCTCTGTGTTTGCGTGGGTTTCCTCTTGGCACTCCGGTTTCCTCCCACATTCCAAAGACATACTGATAGGGAATTTAGATTGTGAGCCCCATTGGGGACAGCGATGATAATGTGTGCAAACTGTAAAGTGCTGTGGAATTTCTTAGCGCTATATAAAAATAAAAGATTATTATTATTTTTCCCCCCATGTATTTTGACCCATATGGACTCGACATCCTCATTCCCTTCGCTAATATCCTCCCCCAAAGTGGACTTTAGGCAAGACTTTACATAAAGACAAACCCCTCCTCCTCTCTGATTTTTACGATCCTTTCTAAACAGACTGTTACCCTATAAATTATCTGCCCAGTCATAGCTTTCATCTAACCATGTCTCGGTTATTCCCACTATGTCATAATTACCTGTAGATATTTCTGCTTCTAGTTCTTCCATCTTGTTTGTCAGGCTTCTGGCGTTGGCGAGCATGCAGTTTAGAGGATTTTGTTTTATTTCAATCTCCTCTCTGTGGATTGTTTTAGAAATTTTCTTACCTCCCTTCAGAGTATGTTGTCTTGGGTCTACTTTGCTGCACCTCACATCTCTCATCAGTATACTGTCTGGTTTCATATTCAAGTCTGTTTTTCTTCCCGTCCCCCTTTCTTCTAGTTTAACGCCTTCCTGATGAGTGTAGCGAGTCTTCTGGCGAATGTGTTTCCTAGGTTTGAAAAAAAAACTACCTGTGCATCCAGTTCCTTTACTTTCTTCCCCAACTCTTCAAAGTCCTTGCAGATTGTCGGTAGGTCTTTCCTTGTATTATTGGTGCCAACATGTATCAGAAGAATAGGGTGGACATCCTTGGAACTGATGAGCTTTGGTATCCTATCGGTCACATCCTTGATCTTTGCACCTGGGAGGCAGCATACTTCTCTTGCGGTTATGTCCGGGCTGCAGATGGCTGCTTCTGTGCCTCTCAGTAGTAAGTCTCCCACCACTACCACTCTTCTTCGCTTCTTGGCCATACTTTTTGTTGTCACTGCTGGGTGTTGCTGTGTGGCCTTTTCTTCATTGCTTGCTGGTAGTGCCTCATCCTTGGGTGTGCCATCTTCGCCCTCCACAAGGCCTTGGTATCAGTTTGTCAGTTGTGTGTTGGTGGTGTCTCCATGGTCTTCTTGCTTCTTTTGGCCTCATGCTTCCACTTGTCTGCTTTTGGAGGTTCTCTGACACTTTCTTCACATGTTATCAGTAGAGATGCTTCTTTTGTCTAGGAAGTCTTCATTTTCTTTGAGTTTCAAAGTTGCAATGTACTAAGTCACAGACTTCCTCTCCCTCTCAACATGATGAAACAGTCACATCTGTAATTCCCCAATGATGTTGCGACCCCGCCATGCATCTCTTCCAGGATCTGCATCACTTTGTCTAGAGTATTTCATTCATGGGGAGGATGAAACATCAGGGAACACTGAGCTTCACCATCCAGGGCCATCACAGCAATCTCCGCTTGCATAGCAGGGGTCATGGGATGCATTCTCAATATGCTTTTAACCCGCTCGGCCCAGTCCCACAGCTTTATATTACTCCCCGTAAATTTTGGGAGATTGCTGAACATGACCCCCAGTGGCAAGCTAGACCTCGGGGCACTCATAATGGATTGGTCTGCTGCCTCTGCATTCAAGGACTGCATCCTGCCGACTACATCAAAATGTAAAGCAGGTAAACGGATGCAGTAACGCAAAGGCACAGAGCAAGGGTTAATAGGAGTGCGGTTTAATTAGCAATATTGAACTCCTCGCAGTGAGACAACAGGATGGGGGAAGACAGGTTAAACAGAATAAATGTGGTTCAACGCCACAGTCTCGCTATAAACTTTAACTTATCATGACTCCGCTATATTTTAGTCACCTGTAGTCCAATAGATGATGTAATGCCGGGGGGGGGGCAAACACTGCATCTTCAAGCTTTCCTGCCCAACACACAATCATGCTTCTGATGGCAGCGGGCGGTCTGCAGTTTTGCCCGGTGACCCCCTAGTCTATTGAACGGCAGAGCCAAAATGTGAATCTCCGCACAAGTCTCTCCTCAGCGTATGGTCCCCTGCGCACCCACCAACAACTGGATGCACGCACCACAATGTCTCACTTGACGCTCGTCAGTTCCGAACCTGGTGTCTCATAGACACCTTAATTTTTTCTACAGACGGGACAAAAGAGTGCTCTATTTTTACTGATGGTGCAGGAATTTTTGGATGGTTGGCAACCCAAATTACAGAAGACAGAAGCAGCCAGAAAAGGCTCAAATTACCTCAGGCATGGCATAAATGACCTGAGGGGTTGCACAAGATCAATTTTTCTACAGAGATCGAGCAGAAGCCAGTTAAATAATTATAGTAATAATAATTCACAAGTGACTAAAACTAAATTTCCCACTAATTGAGCTAGAAGCCACTCCACTACATCTTTAGAATATACACTCACTGGCCACTTTATTAGGTACACCTGTCCAACTGTGTGTTAAGACTTAATTTCTAATCAGCCAATCACATGGCGGCAACTCAGTGCATTTAGGCATGTAGACATGGTCAAGACAATCTCCTGCAGTTCAAACCGAGCATCAGTATGGGGAAGAAAGGTGATTTGAGTGCCTTTGAACGTGGCATGATTGTTGGTGCCAGAAGGGCTGGTCTGAGAATTTCAGAAACTGCTGATCTACTGGGATTTTCACGCACAACCATCTCTAGGGTTTACAGAGAATGGTCCGAAAAAGAAAAAAAATCCAGTGAGCGGCAGTTCTGTGGCCGGAAATGCCATGTTGATGCCAGAGGTCAGAGGAGAATGGGCAGACTGGTTCGAGCTGATAGAAAGGCAACAGTGACTCAAATTGCCACCTGTTACAACCAAGGTAGGCAGAAGAGCATCTCTGAACGCACAGTGCGTCGAACTTTGAGGCAGATGGGCTACAGCAGCAGAAGACCACACTGGGTACCACTCCTCTCAGCTAAGAACAGGAAACTGAGGCTACAATTTGCACAAGCTCATCGAAATTGGACAGTAGAAGATTGGAAAAACGTTGCCTGGTCTGATGAGTCTCGATTTCTGCTGCGACATTCGGATGGTAGGGTCAGAATTTGGCGTAAACAACATGAAAGCATGGATCCATCCTGCCTTGTATCAACGGTTCAGGCTGGTGGTGGTGGTGTCATGGTGTGGGGAATTTTTTCTGGGCACTCTTTGGGCCCCTTGGTACCAATTGAGCATCGTTGCAACGCCACAGCCTACCTGAGTATTGTTGCTGACCATGTCCATCCCTTTATGACCACAATGTACCCAACATCTGATGGCTACTTTCAGCAGGATAATGCGCCATGTCATAAAGCTCGAATCATCTCAGATTGGTTTCTTGAACATGACAATGAGTTTACTGTACTCAAATGGCCTCCTCAGTCACCAGATCTCAATCCAATAGAGCATCTTTGGGATGTGGTGGAACGGGAGATTCGCATCAGGGATGTGCAGCCGACAAATCTGCGCCAACTGTGTGATGCCATCATGTCAATATGGTCCAAAATCTCTGAGGAATGCTTCCAGCACCTTGTTGAATCTCTGCCACGAAGAATTGAGGCAGTTCTGAAGGCAAAAGGGGGTCCAACCCCTTACTAGCATGGTGTACCTAATAAAGTGGCCAGTGAGTGTAGCTTGTAATCACAGGTGATTGGATCAATGTTTCAACCCAGTAGATAAGGCAATGAGAACGTCTACCTTCTCATGGGAATCTTCGTCAAGAGTTTTAAAACGTGTTATTACAATATCAATCTGAATATTATGACTATATCATTTTGCTTCCAACATGTTTATTATGTTATTATAGTGTTGCCTCTTGCCAGCTTCCCTAAACTTGTCTTTTATTTGTCTTAATAATAAATGTCATTAAAAATATTACAATCTATTGTTTCCAGAATCCTAAAACCTTGTTTGCTTTTTTTTTTTTTTTTTTTTTTTTTTTTACTTAATCTGAGCTGGAACATTGCATGATGTAAGATATCAGGAAATTAATTTAATGTTTGTATTATATCTAGAACTTTGTGCTCTAATTTAGAAGCATTAGAGAAATTGTGAAGTTAAATATTTGATATATCACTAAGGATTAGGCAATTAGATTCTGTGAGTTTTACATTTTTAAGGGTATAAACACCTCCGGAGATGTTTTTGTTTTTACTTAGTTGCTAGTAGATTTTCTCACTATTAATATTCAGGAGTACACCTCTCCCCTGCCTCATGACCTCTTGCTTGTGGGTGGGTGGTGCGCTTGTGATGATCAGTTCAGGTTGACGGCATGGCTGCACCTTTAGTCTGAACTGTGCACTCTTCAATGCTACTAGCATTGACCGTTTTGCCTCTGCAGCATCAGAGTGCAGTAATGCTGAAAATAATCAGATCCATCAACCCTGCCAGCTTAAGAGCAGCGCTTTCAAGCTGTACAGCGAAGCGCTTGTAAGCACTCTGCTCTTTGTCTCGGAAGCCAGCTACCTATGGTAGACTGAAGAGGTAAGCTTGGCAACAAGCTGTAAATGGAATGAATTTTTAATAAGGTGCAAGTTGCAAAATGATTCTATTTCTTTTTTTCAACATACTTCAATTTTACCCAATTAATAAAATGAGACAACCGTTTGAAACATTCTATAGTTAACCCCTTCATGACGAAGCCTATTTTGACCTTAATGACCAGGCCATTTTTTGCAATTCTGACCAGTGTCCCTTTATGAGGTAATAACTCAGGAATGCTTCAACGGATCCTAGCAATTCTGAGATTGTTTTTTCGTGACATATTGGGCTTCATGATAGTGGTAAATTTAGGTCGATAATTTTTGCATTTATTTTTGAAAAAATGGAAATTTGGCGAAAATTTTGAAAATTTCACAATTTTCAAATTTTAAATTTTTATTCTGTTAAACCAGAGAGGTATGTGACGCAAAATAGTTACTAAATAACATTTCACACATGTCTACTTTACATCAGCACAATTTTGGAAACAACATTGTTTTTGTTAGGGAGTTATAAGGGTTAAAAGTTGACCAGCGATTTCTCATTTTTACAACAAAATTTACAAAACCATTTTTTCTAGGGACCACCTCACATTTGAAGTAACTTTGAGAGGTCTATATGGCAGAAAATACCCAAAAGTGACACCATTCTAAAAACTGCACCCCTCAAGCTACTCAAAACTACATTCGAGAAGATTATTAACCCTTCAGGTGCTTCACAGGAACTAAAGCAACGCGGAAGGAAAAAATGGACGTTTTAATTTTTCCAACAAAAAATTTCTTTTAGCATCAATTTTTTCATTTTCACGTGGGTAACAGGATAAAATGGATCATAAAATTTGTTGGGCAATTTCTCCTGAGTACATCAATACCTCATATGTGGTCATAAACTACTGTTTGGGCGCACGGCAGGGCTCAGAAGGGAAGGAGCGCCATTTGACTTTTTGAATGGAAAATATGCTGGAATATTTAGCGTTTGCCATGTCGTGTTTGGAGAGCCCCTGTGCGCATAAACATTGGAGCTCCCCCACAAGTGACCCCATTTTGGAAACTAGACCCTCCAAGGAGCTTATCTAGATGCATAATGAGCAATTTGAACCCACATGTGCTTCACAAATTGATCCGTAAAAAAAAAAGTACTTTTTTTTCACAGAAATTTTCTTTTACCTCAGTTTTTTCATTTTCACATGGGCAACAGGATAAAATGGATCCTAAAATTTGTTGGGCAATTTCTCCTGAGTGCACCGATACCTCATATGTGGTCATAAACCACTGTTTGTGCGAGCGGCAGGGCTCAGACGGGAAGAAGAGCCATTTGACTTTTTGAATGGAAAATATGCTGGAATATTTAGCGGTTGCCATGTCGCGTTTGGAGAGCCCCTGTGTGCCTAAACATTGGAGCTCCCCCACAAATGACCCCATTTTGGAAACTAGACCCTCCAAGGAACTTATCTAGATGAAAAATGAGCAATTTGAACCCCCAGGTGCTTCACAAATTGATCCGTAAAAAAAAGTACTTTTTTCACAAAAATGTTCTTTTAGCCTCAGTTGTTTCATTTTCACATGGGCAACAGGATAAAATGGATCCTAAAATTTGTTGGGCAATTTCTCCTGAGTACGCCGATACCTCATATGTGGTCATGAACCACTGTTTGGGTGCACGGCAGGGCCCAGAAGGGAAGGAGCGCCATTTGACTTTTTGAATGGAAAATTAGCTCCAATCGTTAGCGGATACCATGTCGTGTTTGGAGAGCCCCTGTGTGCCTAAACATTGGAGCTCCCCACAAGTGACCCCATTTTGGAAACTAGACCCCCTAAGAAGCTTATCTAGATGTGTGGTGAGCACTCTGAACCCCCAAGTGCTTCACAGAAGTTTAGAATGCAGAACCGTGAAAATAAAAAATATTTTTTTTCCCTCAAAAAATGATTTTTAGCCCACTATTTTTTATTTTCACAAGGGTAATAACATAAATTGGACCCCAAAAGTTGTTGTCCAGTTTGTCTTGAGTACGCTGGTACCCCATAAGTGGGGGGGAACCACTGTTTGGGCACACGTTGGGGCTCAGAAGGGAAGTTGTGACGTTTTGAAATGTTGACTTGATGGAATGGTCTGCGGGCATCATGTTACGTTTGCAGAGCCCCTGATGTACAGAAACAGTGGAAATCCCCCACAAATGACCCCATTTTGGAAACTGGACCCCCTAAGGAGCTTATCTAGATGTGTGGTGAGCACTCTGAACCCCCAAGTGCTTCACAGAAGTTTATAATGCAGAACCGTGAAAATAAAAAAAAAAATTTCCCTCAAAAAATGATTTTTAGCCCACTATTTTTTATTTTCACAAGGGTAATAAGATAAATTGGACCGCAAAAGTTGTTGTCCAGTTTGTCCTGAGTACGCTGGTACCCCATAAGTGGGGGGGACCACTGTTTGGGCACACGTTGGGGCTCGGAAGGGAAGTAGTGACGTTTTGAAATGTCGACTTGATGGAATGGTCTGCGGGCGTCATGTTATGTTTGCAAAGCCCCTGATGTACCTAAACAGTGGAAACCCCCCACAAGTGACCACATTTTGGAAACTAGACCACCCAAGGAACTAATCTAGATCCGTGGTGAGCACGTTGAACTCCCCAAGTGCTTCACAGAAGTTTATAACGCAGAGCCATGAAAATAAAAAATAATTTTTTCTCCACAAAAATTATTTTTTTAGCCCCCAATTTTTAGTTTTCCCAAGGGTAACAGGAGAAATTAGACCCCCAAAGTTCTTGTGCAATTTTTCCTGAGTACACTGATACCCCATATGTGGGGGTAAACCACTGTTTGGATACACGTCGGGGCTCGGAATGGAGGCAGCACTGTTCGACTTTTTGAACGCAAAATTGGCTGGAATAAATGGTGGCGCCATGTCGTGTTTGGAGACCCCCTGATGTGCCTAAACAGTGGAAACCCCTCAGCTCTATCTCCAATCATAACCCCAACACACCCCTAACCCTAATCCCAACCATAATCATAACCCCAACACACCCCTAACCCTAATATCAACTCTAAACCTAATCACAAACCTAACCCTAATCCCAACCCCAAACCACCCCTAACCCTAGCCCTAACCCTATTTCTAACCCTAATTGAAAAATAAAAATATTTTATTATTTGTCCTTATGGGGGGTGATAAGGGGGGCGGTGATTTACCTTTTTTTATTTTGATCACTGTGAGAGTTTATCACAGTGATCAAAATTAAAAAAAATGAATCTGCCACCGGGCGCACTGCGCATGCGCCCGCCATTTTCCAAGATGGCGGCGCCCATGGACCAGGACAGCCGGACGGCGGGACACCGGGACAGCCGGGGGGGTTAGTGAGCATCGTGGGGGAGATCGGAAAGTGGGGGGAGCAGAGGGGAGGGGGGCAGATTGTGACAGCGGCGGCCGATCGCCCCCGTCAGTCGGTGGTGGCACCCGATCGGCGCCGTCAGTCGGCAGGGGGGCTAACTTAGTGTCTCCAGCCATGTCCAATGCTATTTCAGCATCAGCTATGGCTGGATTGTAATATTTCTTCAATTTTCATTGATGAAATATTACTATCGTTCTGATTGGCTGTTTCACTTTTAACAGCCAATCAGAGCGATCGTAGTCACGTGGGGGCGAAGCCACGCCCCCTGTGGTGAAGAACAAAGCCCCTGGTATCTGCGGGTCGGGTGACCTTTCAGTGACCCCAGTCACCTGGCCCGCAGGGGGGCTTTAAAGTCATGACACCACATAGGCGTCACTGGTCAGATTGGCACCAGTTTTCATGACACGTATGTGGCGTCATTGGTCGGGAAGGGGTTAATGTGTTGGACTGTGTATTTCTGGCTTCAGCAATTCGTCAGTGGCAATTTAGTAACATAGAAGATAATGGACTATTTCCAGCAGCGATGCCACAACGAAAAGACTTGGGTCCTGCGAGTACAGGAAAAAACGTTATTGATTAAACATACAACGGATTTTGGCTCTATGGAAGGCGCCTTCAACAGTTATGATAAAACAGACATAAAGCTGTGGTTTTATACTTTCAGAAAGCGGGTGGGACAGACGTATATATCCAATTAGTGGGTATGAGTGTGGAGCAAAGGCATTAAATGAAAAACCAAGTGCTAAATAGTGATGAGCGAGTATACTCGTTGCTCGGGTGTCCTCCGAGTATTTTGGCGTGCTTGGAGATTTAGTTTGTATCCAAGTAGCTGCATGATTTGCAGCTGCTGGCCAGCCTGAATACATGTGGGGGTTGCCTATTTGTTAGGGAATTCCCACATGCATTCAGGCTGTCTAGCAGCCGCAAATTATGCAGCTGCGTCGACAAAAAGTAAATCTCCGAGCACGCCAAAATACTAGGAGGACACCCAAGCACACTCAGGAAAACCCAAGCAACAAGTATACTCGCTCATCACTAGTGCTAAACTTAGGTTTATGCTTTTCGGTATGTTTCGTGATTCCAGCAGGCAGACCCCGAGATTCGTCAGAGGTATATTTGGAGCGATATGCATTGGAATGAGCATTTAAGGATCAAGTGTTGTTGTTAATATATAAATGAGAGTTTCAAAAAGATGAAACTTTCTCTTTTGGCCAAATTTGCACATGTCTTCCATGAACCATATAAAACTGTAATGAGATCAGCAATAAAAATAATAACTCAATTGCAAATATCCAGATTTCCAAATCCATATCTCAGGTAACATTTTTCCCACCTGTTTATAGCACCAACATTTATTACAATTCACAGGATTATTAATTTTATGACACATAAATTGAGGTTATGACCAGTGGAAAAGAGGAAGTATACATGTCATAACTGTGTGTATATATAGTGGGTAACACAAGCCAGTGGGACAGAAGACAAGGAGGACACCATGTTCACCATCTTTGTTTTACTCCTTGGCATCGGCCAGATTCATGCAGCCAACTTGGTAAGTTCAACTCAAAATTTGACTATTTTTTATGAATAAATACGATATGTCAAAATTATTTTCACTCGGGTGTAGAAAACTCATTTTGAGCTGTCCTACAAGAATATTCTAAGTTAATATTATTTTTTTATAGCACCAAAATATTGGGTGACTACCCCATTCAGGTTTCTCAATTATTAACCGTAGCATGGAGTAGCCAAAAAGAATATTATATGGCTTTTAACACCTTCAGAAATATTGCTCAATAGTTAAAGACCTATACCTGAAAAAAATATAGAGAGCTCTCTAAGGATGTGAGGAGTATAGTCTACAGAACAGTAATGCAATTCATAAATTTAATGTTTGCAACATCTTGGCACCCACTGAGCTGCGGCATTTTTTGTAAGAATCTATTGCTGTCACTGCAGGTTGCACCTGTTCACACTTGCTTCATTTTGTTAACCCTGCGTTAGGTGCATCTCTGGAACACCAGAGTTTGGGTGCAATGCCCCTGACAGGCACAGGTTAGAAAATCAGCTATGACAGTGTTGTTGAACCAAACGGCAACCCAAAACCCACTTTGTTTTTTATCACAAAGTGCCCACACGGCTATTTAACTTGTGGCTGAAGCAGATATCTCAGAAGACTTGCAAAATACACACACTGCCCCTCTGCAAAATACACACACACTGCCCCTCTGCAAAATGCACACACACACACTGCTCCTCTGCAAAATACACACACACACATATTGCCCCTCTGCACAATATGCACACAGATATACACTGTCCCCCTGAATAAAAAAGCCACCTATCCCCACGCACTACCTCTTGCAAAACTGTGTCCCCTTTCACAATAATACATTTAATGTTCAGCTCCTCCTGGAGCTCTTACCAGTGACCACCTGCAAGGTCTCTGCTCCTCTGCGGCCCTGGCGTAGGCAGTAGTATGATGAGGTCAGTAACATGATGATGTCATCACACTGCTGCACATCGGATTTAGGGCTGACAGGCGCTCCTCTGCCCCAGTCCAGGCGCAGGACAGGTCAAATGTATATGTGTGTTTTAAATGCGAATACATTTGAATAAGGGAAGGGAGCAGTGTCTGTGCGGTGGTGGGCCTGGAGTGCGTATCCACAGTGAGGGCTCTGCATGCCCCATCTGGCACGTGTGCCTTAGGTTCGCCACCAATGACCTATAATATTTAGGTATCTCAATTTCAGGGGTCTAAATGTAATCAATGATATACAAAAACTTGGCACACACTAGTGGATTCTGATGCAGAAAGGTGATGGATTTTAATAAAGTACAGTACATACAAATAGACGTTTCGGTCTATGACCTTCATCAGTGTACTGTAGGCATGAAACAAAAAAATAAAAAACAGCAATAAACATAGATACAAAGAAAGTATATACAAAAACTGGGTCGCTCGAACAGAATCGATCATAAGCATATGCAGAGACATCAAAAACATTAATGCACATATGTGTAAGGTGTATATGAAAAGGGAATAGTAGTGGAAACCAAGGTCTACTGAGTAAGAGAGAAACATACCGTGAGACTGTACTGTGAGCTCAAAGATAACTGGGCATAATTCTAGAAATCCTATGGGAGAAGGGTACTATTATAGGACTTAAGGTACACTGAATGGTGGGAGTATTTAACATACCCAGATTACATACCGATAAATGAGGAGGCACAAGAGGCCGTTTCTCTGCAAAAAAAGGAATATATGGAGCTAATGAAAAGGGTCCCATATCAAAGTATAAATAAACTAAGTATCCATAAGGGCTTACCGTTGCTTATAAATGGTAGATGGACGCGGTATCCGCCGCAAGTCAATGGCACTAAGTGATTGGGGAGCATCAGGGTTTATATCCCTGAGAAAAGTGGAGGCTGAGTGAAGGAGCGCGGACCGGAAGTGCGCAACCGGAAGTGAGCCTGGCGTGCGCTCCACTAACATCATTGTGCGCTCCAGGCACTGAACTATGACAAGAAGGGGGCGTAGATAAGAGACGCCAGTATGTGTGTATGAATACTAATGAGTGGGATGGATTGAGGGGAGATACATGGTGATGACTAGGTTACCATAGTAACCGCTAGAACGTGGTTACAGGAGGTGCCAGAGAATAATGTAGAGAAAGTTCAGTGCTCTGGTGACGGTGATTTCAAGACAATTCACAATTGTTATCCAAATATAAAATTAGTGGAATGTTGGATGACAAAACTTGTGGTTATTTAACTAAACAATCTCCAATCACACCTGTCTTTTACATTCTCCCTAAAATACACAAAAACTTAAATAATCCACCAGGTAGACTGATCGTGGCCTCTACTGAGTCCATCTTCTCTCCCATCTCGAAATATTTGGAAAAAATTCTCACACCTCTCATAAAATCAACACCATCTTTCCTACTAGACACAGGAGCCTTCCTGGATATTATCCATAATCTAGGTCCAATTCCCAAGGATGCCATCCTTGTTACATTTGACGTTAAAGATTTATACACGTCTATTCCTCATAAGGAGGGTATCCAGTCAGTACGTATGTTTCTCTCTTACTCAGTAGACCTTGGTTTCCACTACTATTCCCTTTTCATATACACCTTACACATATGTGCATTAATGTTTTTGATGTCTCTGCATATGCTTATGATCGATTCTGTTCGAGCGACCCAGTTTTTGTATATACTTTCTTTGTATCTATGTTTATTGCTGTTTTTTATTTTTTTGTTTCATGCCTACAGTACACTGATGAAGGTCATAGACCGAAACGTCTATTTGTATGTACTGTACTTTATTAAAATCCATCACCTTTCTGCATCAGAATCCACTAGTGTGTGCCAAGTTTTTGTATATCACGAGTCACGGATTGGGATCCTACTTGAGCACCACCAATACCACAGGGTTGTGCCAACGGTTTTGTTCAATTAAATGTAATCAATGACCTTCATAGGGCTATATTAAACAGGAGCATTTGAAATCTGATGCAAAAAAATTAATAACCATAAAAGTAATAAACTAAAAAGTACCCAAATTTTGCAACCAACGTCAAATAGCCTCCAGTTTTCCGGACATAACTATTACTAAACATTAAAATTAGTTTCACATCCCCTGATGAAGCCTTGGGTGAAACGTGCGATGGGGCTTGTGCACCAGGACACATGTATCATGTATTTACAGTACTTATCTTTCTCACTAAATCACTTAGTACTAGTCAGAGCACTATGCTCCCTGACTATGGGTATTTTTGGTAGGGTCTTTACCTGTTTAGTGCTGTTTCTAATAAATTTTATACTGTATACAATGTACATGTCTACTGGTACCACTTTCAGGAACATTCTAACTTTCTGTGTTGCTGTATTTCCCTTCATTCACATCCAACATATACATGGTTACTAGTGACAATAACACAAAAAAAATGAAGTACAATACCAAAAAATATCTAGAAAAATTAAATATATTAGACTATAGATGAAAAAGTTTCAATACAATAATGCAAAATATTCCCTCAACACATGATGTATGCTTAGGTCGGAATCTTATCTAAAGTCAATATTTTTTGATTAGACGAACTTAATCTTTGTGCATCAAACATGTCATTATTGCACACTATCATGCCACAAAGATGCAAACATATGCATTGTACATTTTAAAGTGTTTAAAATTGATATTAAAAAATAAATTTTTAATGAGTTGAGAACTACTAGATACAGAAAATAGGCACAGTGATGGGGCAAAGTTCATCACTAGGCATGCAAATATTTTTAAAATGTTGTGGGATAAACATTTTAGGCAGAATTTATTAGGACTGGCATTGAATATGTCAGTCTTAATTCCTTAAGAAGTGCATGCTACTTCAATGAATACAGATATTACCTGTGAATTGAGAAGTTTGAAAATGAAAGTTCTGTCATGGTGGAGAGAGAAGTGAATTTCTCTAATGTGATATATTAAAAAGTTTCTTATTTTCACGTGTGCTATTCATTTATTTAATAAAAATGTATATGATGGCTACTCTTTACTCCACCACCATCTTGATTACTTTGTTTACAGCCTTAAATGTCCCTTTTTATTTCTGTTGTGAAGTTGATGAAACGTCAGACAATGGTAACATGCAGTCAATCTACTGTATAGTCAAAAATCCGATCTGCTGTTTCAAGTGCTTGTTAAAACTATTAGAAAACTACAATTAAGTACATTTGCATTATCAAAGATTATATTATAACATAATTCTCACAATAAAACACTAACTTTGTCACTTTTCAACAGGTTCAAAATTTCAAGGGTTCTGTGGATGAGTTTGGTGTCTGCCAATGCTCCGTTGTTCTCCCCGATTCTACATTCCCAGCAGATCGATTGGAATACCTGGAAATAGCCAACCAGAACCTGAGTATCACTGTCCAGAAGGAGATCATAAAGGTATAGGAAGAATTATGACCTCTACTCCCATTGAATATGAATATTGCTATAACAGATGTAGAGAACTCAAGGCATTTATTCTAAAACATCATGTCCACTTTTACAAATCCATAATACTTTGCTTTAAGGGTTTTTTGTAAATGAAACACTTTTCTATATGCTCTACAAGAGTACATGGTCAGTTCAGAGTACAGAATTTCCCCAATGTGGGCATCTCTTGTCAGACTGGAGAGCCTCTAACAAAAATATACTTTCCTAGTGGCAGACCTAGTCCACCCATGTATTTTATAGCTGTTCATTTGATTGTATGGCCCTCCATATCTTCTGTAGCCAAAGCAACATCAGTCAACTGACCACTAGCTTAGCAATTGCCATAATAAAACAACCACTTTAACCAAATATAACATTAATATTACATTGAAGTTATAAAGTCATTGGCACTAGATTCTAAACAAGGCATAAAAATATACAGAGACACTTATTTATATTATTTATATTATTTTTCAGCTCATGAACTTAGTGCACCTTAAACCTGGTCCTACATTTGTCTCCATTAACAATGCTTTTGATTGTCCTTTTTTTTACACATAAAATGTTTCAAAATGAGGATTCAGCTATTGAATTGGTAAATTTACTACCTAGGGGGTTGCAGAAGTAGGTATACAGTTTAAAGAGTAGTTGAATTATAGTCATGTTATCAACTGTGCATGGTTTTCTTGACTATTCATATAATTCTTGGATAACTTCCCAAGAAAAAAAGTCTAGATCTGGTGACTGTTATGGCCATCCAATCTGTCCCTGTCTACCTATCCTCTTATAATGATAAAAAAATAACACCAATAGACACTGTATGCTTATATTGTATATCCACCCCCTGTATTATTTCACAAAGTTCTTCTGCCACCAATGAACAAACTTCTTATAACATCCTACTACCCCACAGATCCACCACTATGAAAGTACACTGATTATCTACAAGGAAAGGCTAATTAATCTGACCAAACGTGTGGAGTTGATAGAGATGGGAGGTTTCTCGTACACCGAGCTGGACTTTGAGTTGGTGAAATTGGAGATTAGAGAACTGGAGGCTTTGATACTGCAACTGAAGACTTCTATGAATGGTACAAATGTTCTGGTCGAAGCTCTCTACTTAGAGGTAAGAGAGATGTGGATAGTAAAAAAGACACAAATAAAAGCTCTTTGGTCCCAACTTAAAATATGTACTAGGATCACTATCTACTATACCATATGCCATGGTCTCTCTATGTCAGAAACCACTTCTCCAGTGGGTTTCCCAATGCAGGAATCAAGGATGCTAGAGAAGAAAAGATCAGCGAAAGGCATCTACATTGGTGAAATATCCTTAACAGAATTGAGATAGTAGGATGTTTATCAAAAGAATGACTAGCTTCTTCAAGCCAAGAAGACCCAAGAGTTACCCACAAATCCATCTGCTTCAGTGACATTCAAAGCTTAGGTTTTCCGTGTCTGCACCAGTCCACAATGCAGTTTAGATGACTGTCCCTTTAGTAATTAAGCAAACTACTTTACTAGAACTAAATGACTATATGAATTTCATAAATAAGCTGAGATTGAAAGCCCCTAAAATAATGTCATTTTGATTGGAAGAGCCTGTAGAGGGTAGAGCAGATGTTGGAATACACTCATATTAAACATATTGCATCTGCCCAACCAGGTGAATGTCCTAGTCTGACATTTTTGTCAGGCTTAAGTTGAAATCCAGTCTTAATATTTTTTTGTAAGTCCTTTTGGGAACTAGTTCAATATTTAGTAGCTTTAACAGTCCATTTAGAAAGGGAAATAATATTCTGAAATTTGAAAAGACAGAATATTGTTATGATAGTAGGGAAGTATATTATATGGTTGTTAATAATGAAAGCAAGCCTGCAGCAACAAAGTTTGCAACCATATGTTGTACTACCTTCTCGTAACCCAGACATGTAAAGGTACTGTCACACTAAGCGATATCGCTAGCAATATCGCTATAACTTGTGACGTTATAGCGATATTGCTAGCGATATTGCTGTGTCTGATACTTACCTACAACCCGCTCCCCCGCTGCTTATCGCTGATCGCGCGAGAACGTCCTTGACTGTTTCTTGTCGTCAGCTTCCTGCGGCGCTTCCTGTGGAGAGACGAGCGACGCGTGGAGCCGGGCGGGAGGACGCAGGATCGCCTCGTCTGACAGGTAAGTAGCGACCCCCGTCCCCAGCGATGTTGCTGGTGACATCTGCCTGTGTGGCAGATCACTAGCGACCACTTAGCGATGTACCAGCGATCCTGACAGCATCATATCGCTGGTCGGGATCGCTGGTACATCGCTAAGTGTGACAGTACCTTAAGATTGCCAATAGACAGTCACTTAACCTTCTCTGCTTTGAAAGCTAATTTCATTGGGTAGTCTATTCTACATAGCTACAGATCATGTCTGTGATCAGGACACAACAAAAGATATTTTTTTTAATTAGAAAGTATGATGATATGATTTTTGCACACTGTTTTATATCTGTGAGTTTAAAATTCAATATTGAGCAGATTGGGAAATTATAGTTAAATAAATTTTTTGTATATCTCTTTACAATGGACCCCATGAGACACCAAGGTGACCACATGTTCTTTGCATATGTTTCAGTGTAATGTGTTATCTGTTGCAGATACGTAACATCTCCATCATGGTGAACCAGCTGGAAGTCTATGACAAGAACAATGTTCTAGTGATTAGAAGGGAAATTGCAGCCTTACAAAAACGGCTGGAGGATTGTGAGAAGAACCAGACTAGACCAAATCCACCTCCTCCAGTGGACTATGGTGAGTCTTCAAAAAAACATTACTTGTCCACCCTATTTATGCTCCTGTCATTCTATGAGAGTACCGTAGCTAGGTCCGTCTGGTAGCTGCTTTTTTCCAGCAGACTATTGGCCAACATTAGTCTGAGTATGAAGAACTTAACTGTCATTTCTAGAAAAATTATAGAAGAATGTTTGTGTCTGTTTGTGTGTGTGCCTTTGTTCTACCCCTCCGCTCACTATCCATATACCTAATTTGGATGTGTCTGTGCACAATGAGTCATCCACAGCCCAACCATCTGTCTGTGCACAAGATGGATCAAATTCACGTAGAGAAGCGAATCGCATACGGATGCGTAACCTGCATCTTAATGAAACAGAAGACGAACGAAATTGTCGAAGAACTGCTGATGCAGCCCGACAGAGGGCGGCCAGAGCAAGAGAAACGAATGAAGTAACTGAATCACGTAGAACATCCAATGCTGCACTACAACGAGCAACACGCAATGCACAAAGTGATACACAAATTTCACAAAGACGAGAACAAGATGCCCAAAATGCAAGAGCCACTTGATGACGGCAAGTTACATTTGCCGTTAGAGGGCTTCTTAATCAAATTGATGAGACACGTATTGAAGAGCACTATGCTGGCAAACTGACATTTCGATGTCCATTCTACCAATATAAAAATTTCAAAGACGAAATGGCACAGGACAAAACATTCCCTTCCTGCTGCAAGAGAGGGCACATCCAACTACATCCCATTCTTATTGATGATTAATTAGTCAAGTTGATGAAAGGAGAACATCAGCACTCCAATAACTTTATGGCTAATATAAGGCAATACAATTGCTCTCTTGCTTTGGCATTAATGGAAGCACAAGTAGTGCCACCTCCTGGGCATGGTCCATTACTGTTTTCGAATTCATGGACAAATTTACCACAGAACTGCCCCATTGCATCCCGCTGTGAGAAGTACTCCCAAGTATGCCCAGATTTATATCTTGGACAGTGAAGAAGCATTAAGTACAAGAAGTCAAGCAAATAAAAAGTGCCTCCCAGCACTGCTGTCATTTCTTGAAGAGAAAATGAAAGCAATCAACCCACTCACAAGAGCCTTCACAATGATGAGGGAATTTGAAAGAGAGGAAGAGAGGATTGCTGAATTAGAAAATCGCGATTCACTCGAAATAACAATGTCAAATATAAATGACTACAATGATGACCACCGATCCACCAAACCACTGCACGACCAGCTCTATCTTCACCTACTGTATTTACACCCATCCCTTGTAGATTATGTTCCCTCACGGGAAGGATCCTCTTTCTTTCTGTACTAGTTGGTGACTCGTTTTGTTCAATATTATTGTACTTGTCTTTGTTA
Source organism: Dendrobates tinctorius (assembly GCF_039654945.1). Taxonomy (NCBI): domain Eukaryota; kingdom Metazoa; phylum Chordata; class Amphibia; order Anura; family Dendrobatidae; genus Dendrobates; species Dendrobates tinctorius. Next base: position 26,015,956 of record NW_027361825.1, on the reverse strand, counting down.
TCCCTTTTCACATGTAAAACGCCATGGAATAAATGGCATTAATAAAAAATAAGAATAATTTTAATTATTTTTTCAGAAATGAAGAGCACATATAAACAAAAGTTACTTTGAATATATCTTATTAGAGAAATATGCTTCTTCTGCTGAACAGATTATTTACTGTCAAAAACAGTTTATATGCAAGCTCTACATAGGTGGAAGGGCATGCCCTCAGTGTAACTTCCTTCGATGACTCCAAGGAACCCAAGTCTGACACCGTACTGCCGCATGATGTGAAACAATTTTTACTGTTTTCCATGAGTTGTACCGAGTTTAGAAGTTATCTCCTATTTATACACTACGGAAAACTTCCTGATTACTGGACCTCTACCGAACCAGGGCTTTGAAGATTCCCATGTGAATGAAGCAATGGTAGATCATGCATACTGCAGCTCAATTGATTCTCTAAGGCGCTGAGGGAGATACAGTAGCTGAGCACTGAGTTTGGTAGTTTTTCGTCACTCCCATTAAGAATGGAGCAGGGCTGCTAGGGGTCAAACTCCCAGCAATCAGGAAGTTATCCCCTACTATCCTATTGAAAGGGAGGGGATAATCTCTAAACTTAATACAACCTACGCCCTTTAAATATGACCATCCTATAATGAAAGCATTGTAAACTGAGAAAGCTCTATTGAAAAAATTAACCAAAAATTTGTTCGAAAGCACCGAAAATGCCATGCCAAAAAAATAATGAAAATTAAAGTAAAAACGAAGACAAATAAGACAAAGGTCATTAAATTTAAATGTCAAGAAGAGCTGTGGAAGTCTGTACATTCATTTCCATCTAAAGGACAGCAGCTTCTTCCTGGTCTCATATACTGTAGTAGACAGTGTGTCAGACAAAAATTAATAAGTAACCTTAAAAGAAGTGGCTTGTCCTGGTACAGATAAAGAGCTACACAGAACATGCAGTACTGTATTATAAAGAAGAGCCACATACAGCCATCAGTAGTCTTTAGAGAGCTTGTTGCCCTACCAAACTGAGAGAAGAAAAGCCTTAGTTAGGTGACAAAAAAGTAAATGGTGACTTTAAGAACAATAGTCATAGTAGAATAGTGACTATGGAAGGCTCCTAGAGTTCCACAGTGAAGACTAGAGAACCTTCAAAATATACAATCATGTCAACCAATTCCAGCTGTCTTGCCTACAGGAAGCCAAACAAACTCAAAGATTCCCAACAAGGCCTGTAAATAGACATGTGCTGGTGAAACTTGTAAAATCTGACAAACATTGGCATTATTTGTAGGTAAAATGTCAAAAAGTCTTCAAATGTAAGTGTGCTATGTTTATAACTCCATAGCCATGGAGACCCAATGCTGTAAATGCTGCAAATTGTTCCTCAATAAAAAGTCAGAACACATCTATTATATTTCATTTTCTTATTTTTACCATACCTGCATGTAAATTAGTTGGCTTCCCGAAGGAACAAAATTATCTTGCTAGTGCCCCCAATTGGAGAAAGCTATTCTCTATGTCAAAATGACCAGTAATATATGCAAAGGACATTAAATGGCAAAACACTGACTTATAGAGTAGGTATCTAATATAGGTAGCACTAACAAAATACCGTAATCTTCTTTCCTCTGAGAGAGCTCTAATTTGCATGTTAGTTCCATGGTTCATAGCCAATAAGACTAAACATGATCGTCTTCTTAAAGAGAGCTAGATCATTGCAAAATAAAACTGTAACATAAGAGAATGTGAAAAAAACTGAAAACGTCTGAATTTTATTTGTAGTTTTTAACGAATAAGTCATTGACTGATTTGTAAATACTTTATGAATATGTTATATGTGATTTTGTTTCTTTACAAAGGCAAATGTGGCCATGGAGGAATAGCGAATATCAGCAAACCTTTTGTAGTACAACTGAACTTTTGGGGAGTCAACTACAAATCTGGAGGTTGGGGAAGTGACTCGTTTCTTGGAGCTGATCAAGGAATGCAATTTGTGGCTCCTATCCAAACAGACGGAAGGGAAATGAGGACCGTACGTTACTACGAAACCTACGATGATCTCTTGATCTACAAACATAAACAAGAAAAAACCGTTCCAACAAGTGGACAAGGAGGTGGGATGATCATGTACAACAAATCACTGTACTATAACTGCCATAACTCCCAGAATCTCTGCAAATTGAACATACAAGCCAACACTGTGGAGCGCAAGGTTCTCACTAATGCCGCCTACAACAATCGGTTTTCATACTCATCAACTGCTTGGCAGGACATAGACTTTGCAGGTGATGAGGATGGGCTCTGGGTCATTTATACAACTGAAGCCGATGGAGGAAACATTCGCATTGGTAAAGTTAATGACACTACTCTTGAGTCAATGCACACATGGTCCACTACCCAGTACAAACGTGGGGCCACAAATGCTTTCATGGTGTGTGGAGTCTTATATGTCGCTAGATCCCTCAGTACAAAGAAAGAGGAGATCTTCTACATGTATGACACTAAAAACAGCAAAGAAGCCTATCTGAGCGTACAATTTGATAAAATGATGGAAAACGTGCACAGTCTCTCCTACAACCCCAACGATCACAAGCTCTACATGTACAATGATGGTTATCTCCTCACATATGATCTTATTTTTAAAGCACTTAAATGAAAAGAATCTCAAATGTATTTTTCAACTAATTGCATCAATCAATAATTAAGAGTCCTATGATATGCTGATGATTGATGTTTTAAGGGATTGCCTGAGCCTACAAAAAGTTTGGCTTTTTTTTCAGAAATGGCACCCCTCACCCCCAGAGCCATGTCTGTATTTAATTATGGCGGTTCTTAGAAAAAGCAGAGCCTATTGGTTTAATTGACATTCCATATACCCTATTGATAGATCTATTCTTTTATCTACATATGAACTTAGATTTGAAAAAATTTTGAATTTTTAGAATTTTGTATTTGATTTATATTTGTTAGTAATTGATTTAATTTCATGCAAATAAAGCTAAATTGTATTGCATTTCATATGAGCTGAAAAGAATAATAACTAAACCAAATAAACAACTGAAAAAATCTACTGATGCTTGTGAATCTTCTTATACTCAAATAAAATGGCTAACTGAAAAGATGGTAACACGGTATCAAGATATACATCTTTCCTGTACACTCAAATAAGGAATTTGTGAGCTATTTAACCACATAAGGTCACTTGATTGACTGTTTGTTAGAATATTAGAAAAAGTTATATGTTTATCTACAATTTTTTTCATATTCTCAAAGAAATTTCCAAAACATTTATTTTTTAGGTACAAATTCACTTAATCTACATAGTAAATAACATTCAACCCACATTCAAGAAAACTGTGAACTAGAGATGATTAAATCGATCGATTTTGAATCAATTTTCATTCAATTTGCTTTTCTTAGTTACCGTACTTAGTTATATGACTCATTTTTTTCTGCCTTTGGTTCGATGTGAAGCCTTGGTGACTTGATGGATTAATGACCCACCAGGGTCTTCTCCGCTGTTGTCTTGATCGCATCAAGCCATCGGATTGCTGGTCTTCCTCTTTGTCTTGTTCCTTCTATTCTTCCGACCATGATGTTCTTCTCCAGTGATTGCTCTCTTTGTATGATTTTCAGTAAGATTGAAAAAAGACAAATGTCCATCAAGTTCAACCAGTGCATGGGGAAGAAGAAAGGGAAGAGGCACGTGCACAACCACAATGCATTTTTAAGTACGCCCCAAAAGAACTAATCTTTCCCTAATGATCCTAATTGTCAATTCACTGCACCAAACATTCAGAAAGGAACTTTACACATTTACAGTGGGGGAAATAAGTATTTGATCCCTTGCTGATTTTGTAAGTTTGCCCAATGACAAAGGCATGAACAGTCTATAATTTTAAGGGTAGGTTAATTTTAACATTGAGAGATAGAATATCAAAAATAAAATCCAGAAAATCACATTGTATAAATTATATAAATGTATTTGCATTTTGCAGTGAGAAATAAGTATATAATACCTCTGGCAAACAAGACTTAATAATTGATGGCAAGCACAGCAGTCAGACGTTTTTTGTAGCTGATGATGAGGTTTGCGCACATGTCAGGAGGAATTTTGGTCCACTCCTCTTTGCAGATCATCTCTCTGCATTTTTAATTTCCTCGCGGAGGGAAGGAGGTTGTCACTCAGGATTTTACGGTACATGGCTCCATCCATTCTCCTGTTGATGCGGTGAGCATGGCACCCCCAAAACATAATGTTTTCACCTTCATGCTTGACAGTGGGGATGGTGTTCTTTCGGTCATAGCAGCATTTCTCTTCCTCCAAACACGGTGAGTTGAGTTAAAGCCAAAAACCTCAATTTTTGCCTCATCTGACCACAGCACCTTCTCCCAATCACTCACAGAATCATCCAGGTGTTCATTGGCAAACTTCAGATGGGTCTGCATATGTGCTTTCTTCAGCATGGGAACATTGCGGACACTGGAGGATTTTAAACCTTCACATTGTAATGTGTTACCAATGGTTTTCTTCGTGACTGTTGTCCCAGCTGCCTTGAGATCATTAATAAGTTCCTCCTGTGTAGCTTTAGGCTGATTTCTCACCTTCCTCATGATCCAGGATACCCCACGAGGTGAGATTTTGCATGGTGTCCCAGATCGATGTCGATTGACAGACATTTTGCATTTCTTCCATTTTCTTACTATTGCACCAACAGTTGTCTTTTGTGGCCCATTTCAGCTTTGTGCGCGTCTATGAACTTGTCCCTGACTCCCTTATAAAGCTCTTTGGTCTTGCCCATGTTGTAGAGGTTAGAGATTGACTGATTAATTTAGACTGTGGACAGGAGTCTTTTATAAAGGTGACTATGTAAGACAGCTGTCTTTAATGTAGGTAACGAGTTGATTAGAAGTGTCTAACTGGTCTGTAGGAGCCAGAACTCTTAATGGTTGGTAGAGGATCAAATACATATTTCTCACTGCAAAATGCAAATAAATGTATACATTTTATACAATGTGATTTTCAGGATTTTATTTTTGATATTCTAATTCTCAATTAATAGTTTTAATGACAAAGAAGACTTTTTTCTCCAGACACAGGGAATATCATCTTGTTTTTTTAGGTGATTTTAAATGAAAGTTTTTAATCTTACATTTTGTTTGACCAACTTAAGTACTTGTACAAATTAATCATGTCGCCCCTTGGACCTCTCCTCCCAGGACTAAATAAATGTAATTCTTTTAGTTTTTTGTTTTAACCAAGATCCTTCAGGTTCATTATCAGTTTTGTGGCTCTTCTTTGTAACTTTTCTAATTACAGGGCACCGTTCTATGAACTGGTGCCCAGAGCAGAACTACATACTGTATTCCATTTTGGGTCACATGAACACTTTGTAAAGTGCTATTGCATGTCCCTGTCCAGCAAGTTCATACCTCTTTTAATACATGATAGTATCCTGCTTAACTAATAAGTCACTGACTGACTGTCATGTCGGACGCTGTTCACACCACAGCATCCGGCAGGCAGAGGTAGTTCCACCTCCAGCCACTATAGCCTCAGTGGCGCCGGCCTGATCTTCAGGCTCTCGGGGGTTAATCCTGCTGGAGACCAGGTTGGATGGTTAGTCACGCCCACGGTCTTTAAATAGTCATGCTGGCCTATGGGCGTCGCCGATTATAGCTTGTGTTTCATACCAAGTGGTTCCGGTCTGGAGTGGAGGTGTTCAAGAGAGAGAGATTCATATCTGGTGTCGTATGATCCGTCGTTATCCTTTCTCCTTCCCATATTTGTGTTTAGTTGTGCCCTGTTCACATTACTGTTTATTCCTGTGTGTGTGCGGCGCAGTGCAGTTTAAGTTCTCCCTGTCTGTCATTATTTGTGTGGGAGCTTTGGTGGTGACTTCTCACTGGGTGGAGGGTGGAGGGTTAAGTGCAGGGCTGAGCAGGAGATAAGGAAAGGTCGGAGGCTCAGGCATTTGCACCTTCAGCAAAAACCCTGGGTTGAGGGTCAGACAGGGTTTCCCCTAGTAAAGGGACACCACAGGGGCCCCGGGTCTTTCAGCCTTAGTTGAACTTAGCCCCCGTGACATTATAATCGGCCCACATTTTTCAGGAGTCCATGGATCCATTAGATTCCATAACCCGCCAGTTGGCGGCGCTGTCCATACAGGTCTCCGAGTTGAATGGGGCAGTTCAGCAGCATGGCCTGGTAGTAGCAAAGGTGCAAACGGCATCTGCAGGTATCGGTGCAGAGCCGAAGTTTCCGCTGCCAGAACGATTTTCAGGCGATCGCAGCAAATTTGTCGTATTTCGGGAGGCCTGCAAATTATACTTCCACATGCGGCCAATATCCTCAGGTAATGAGGCCCAGCGAGTAGGGCTGGTGTTGTCATTACTGAGTGGTGACCCCCAAGCATGGGCATTTTCCTTACCACCTGACTCTGCTACATTTCATTCGGTCGATAATGTTTTTTCTGCCCTCGGGCTCATTTACGATGACCCTGACCGACTGGCTCTAGCGGAATCTAAAATCCGCGCCCTCCGCCAGGGGGAGCGCTTGGCAGAAGACTATTGTTCGGAATTTCGCCGCTGGGCTGTAGACACACAGTGGAATGACCCAGCACTGCGGAGCCAGTTTATTCATGGGGTATCAGGGAGGGTGAAACAAGCCCTCCTGATGTATGAGACTCCGGCATCATTGGAGTCTGCCATGAGTTTGGTGATACGTATTGATCGCCGTTTTCGTCAGGGGGCACAGGAGACGCTACCTCTGGGGGAAAACAGAGGTGCAGGTGTGGTTGAAGTAGATGAGTCCCCTGAACCTATGCAGATTGCTGGCGTGGCACAGGTTCGGCCTCGCGCTCCGGGAGTCCGGAAGTCCGGAGCATGTTTCTACTGTGGTAAAGGTGGTCATTATGTTAACGTTTGCCCGGTACTACCTAAGAGGGTCACACCGGCGGAAAACTGTTAAGCTCAGAGGGTATGGAGGAGACCCAACTGAGCGTATGCATATCCTCCATGATGGTATCTCAATGTATGCTCCCTGCCAAGGTTATTGTCGCCGGCAGAGAGCTACCTATATCAGTGTTTGTGGATAGCGGTTCCGCCACCAATCTCATAGATGAGGAGTTTGCACACACCGCCGGGTTTAAGATTGAAAAACTTCCTCACCCCATACAGGTGGTGACCATTAATGCTGTTCCCCTCCCTCAAGGGGAGATTACTGAGTTTGTGGCAGAGGTGAAACTCCACATTGGGGTCCTACATTCTGAGTCGGTTACATGTAGGGTCCTCCGTAATCTCCCAGCTCAAATGGTCCTGGGTTTTCCATGGCTGTCCAGGCACAACCCGGTAATTGATTGGAAAACTCAGGACATAGTACAATGGAGTGGTTTCTGCCAAGACAATTGCTTGGCCACATGTGTGTCCGCCGTGACGCCCAGCCTGCCGGAGGCTTTGCAGGATTTCGCGGATGTTTTCTCTGAGAAGGGTTGCTCAGAACTGCCTCCACATAGAGCCTATGACTGTGCTATTAGGCTAAAACCCGGGGCCAAATTACCTAAGGCCAGGATGTTTAATATTTCTGGTCCTGAGAGACAAGCTCTGAAAGACTACATCGCGGAGAGTCTGAGCAAAGGTCACATCCGGCCTTCGTCCTCGCCTGTAGCCGCGGGGTTTTTCTTCATTAAGAAGAAAGATGGGGGGTTACGCCCGTGTCTGGATTTCCGAGAGTTAAACCAGATTACTATCCGTGATCCCTACCCAATGCCGTTGATCCCGGATTTGTTCAACCAGGTAGCGGGGGCAAAATGGTTTTCCAAGCTGGACCTCAGGGGGGCGTATAACCTCATAAGGGTCCGTCAGGGGGATGAGTGGAAGACGGCGTTTAACACTCCTGAGGGTCATTTTGAGAGTCTGGTTATGCCGTTTGGGTTGACCACCGCGCCTGCCGTTTTCCAACATTTTATTAATGATGTCTTTGCTCATGTCCTGGGGAGATTTGTGATTGTATACCTGGATGATATCCTCATTTATTCTAGCGATCGGGACACTCATTTGCAGCATGTTAGGCAGGTGTTACAGTTGCTCCGGGAGAACCAGCTCTATGCTAAGCTGGAAAAATGTTTATTTTTTGTCCAGGAGTTGCCCTTTTTGGGATATATTGTGTCCGCAGCTGGTTTTAAAATGGACACCGCTAAGGTGCAAGCGGTGTTGCAATGGGAGAGGCCGGAGAGTCTGAAAGCACTCCAGCGGTTCCTGGGGTTTGCGAATTATTATAGGAAATTTATAAAACACTTTTCGACTGTCGCCAAACCGCTCACGGACATGACAAAAAAGGGTGCCGATCTGGCGAACTGGCCTGAGGTGGCTATACGTGCATTTGAGCGTCTGAAGAATAGTTTTGCTTCAGCCCCCATTCTGGTGCAACCAGACGTGTCTAAACCTTTTGTGGTAGAGGTTGATGCGTCGGAGGTGGGAGTGGGGGCAGTACTGTCTCAAGGCTCGTCCTTGAGCGAGATGCATCCATGCGCCTACTTCTCCAAGAAGTTGTCGCCGGCCGAACGGAATTATGATATCGGCAACAGGGAGTTGTTGGCCATCAAACTGGCTTTTGAGGAATGGCGACACTTCTTGGAGGGGGCGGCTCACCAGGTCACAGTTATCACCGACCATAAGAATCTGCTCTACCTGGAGTCGGCCAAGCGTCTGTCTCCTAGGCAGGCTCGCTGGGCATTGTTTTTTACTCGTTTCAATTTTCTTGTGACGTACCGTCCCGGGTCTAAAAACACCAAGGCGGATGCTTTGTCTAGGTGTTTTCCGGGGGGAGAACCTCGGGAAGAGCCGGTACCCATCCTCCAGAAAGGGGTAGTGGTCTCGGCTCTCACGACTGAGGTAGAGGCGGAGATTGCCGAGGCCCAAGAGGAGGTACCACCAGGACTTCCCGCCAACAAATCATTTGTACCCCTGCATCTTCGGCCTAAGGTGTTGAAGGAACACCACGATTCGGTACTGGCTGGTCACCCAGGGGTGAAGGGCACCTTAGAGCTGGTATCGCGTCGTTTCTGGTGGCCCAAAATCCGGCAGGACGTGGTCTCGTACGTGGCAGCTTGCATCACGTGCGCTAGGGCTAAGTCACCCCGAACCCGTCCTGCTGGCACGCTACAGCCTCTGGGGGTACCCAATAGGCCATGGACAGAAATCTCCATGGATTTTATCACTGACTTGCCAGCCTCGGCAGGGAACACGGTCATCCTGGTGGTGGTTGACCGTTTTTCAAAGATGGCGCATTTTGTGGCGTTGTCTTCTTTGCCCAATGCTAAGACGTTGGCTCAGGTATTTGTGAAGGAGGTGGTCAGACTCCACGGAATACCGTCTGACATAGTATCTGATAGGGGTACGCAATTTGTGGCGAGGTTTTGGAAAGCTTTTTGCTCAAGGTTGGGGATCAAGTTGTCACATTCATCGGCGTTTCATCCACAGTCTAATGGACAAACTGAGCGCATGAACCAAAATCTTGAACAGTATTTACGATGCTTTGTGTCCGACAACCAGGAGGAGTGGTCTACTTTCCTTCCTCTGGCCGAATTCGCATTAAATAATCACCGCCAAGAGTCATCAGGAGAGTCTCCATTCTTTTGTGTGTACGGTCAACATCCTCAGTTTTGTACCTTACGTCAGGGTGACTCCGGGGGTGTCCCGGAGGAGGATCAGCTAGGAGCCCAATTGTCATCAGTCTGGAGGCGGGTGAAACAGCGTTTGTTGAGCATGAGTGCCAGGTACAAACGGGTGGCTGACAGTAGACGCGTGCCAGGTCCGGACCTGTGTGTGGGTGAATGGGTGTGGTTAGCTACGAAGAACATAAAACTCAAAATCCCTTCTTTAAAACTGGGTCCAAGGTTTATTGGGCCTTTTAGGATTTCTGCCATCATTAACCCAGTGGCTTATCGGTTGGAACTTCCCGCAGTGTACAAGATACACAACGTGTTTCACAGGGCTTTATTGAAAAAGGTGGTAGGCTCTGTGGACACAACGCCGATGCCACCTCCAGTCATGGTGGATGGCGAGTTAGAGTTCGAGGTCGCCAAGGTAGTGGACTCTCGAGTAGTACGCCGTACTCTTCAGTATTTGGTGCACTGGCGGGGGTATGGTCCAGAGGAGAGGTCTTGGGTTCCAGCCTCAGACATACATGCGGATCGGCTGGTCAGTTCTTTTCACCGTCGTCATCCGGACAAGCCGGGTCCTATGAGTCTTGAGGGCCCTGGGGTCCCTCGTAGAAGACGGGGTACTGTCATGTCGGACGCTGTTCACACCACAGCATCCGGCAGGCAGAGGTAGTTCCACCTCCAACCACTATAGCCTCAGTGGCGCCGGCCTGATCTTCAGGCTCTCGGGGGTTAATCCTGCTGGAGACCAGGTTGGATGGTTAGTCACGCCCACGGTCTTTAAATAGTCATGCTGGCCTATGGGCGTCGCCGATTATAGCTTGTGTTTCATACCAAGTGGTTCCGGTCTGGAGTGGAGGTGTTCAAGAGAGAGAGATTCATATCTGGTGTCGTATGATCCGTCGTTATCCTTTCTCCTTCCCATATTTGTGTTTAGTTGTGCCCTGTTCACATTACTGTTTATTCCTGTGTGTGTGCGGCGCAGTGCAGTTTAAGTTCTCCCTGTCTGTCATTATTTGTGTGGGAGCTTTGGTGGTGACTTCTCACTGGGTGGAGGGTGGAGGGTTAAGTGCAGGGCTGAGCAGGAGATAAGGAAAGGTCGGAGGCTCAGGCATTTGCACCTTCAGCAAAAACCCTGGGTTGAGGGTCAGACAGGGTTTCCCCTAGTAAAGGGACACCACAGGGGCCCCGGGTCTTTCAGCCTTAGTTGAACTTAGCCCCCGTGACACTGACACTGCATGCTGTTATTTAGTCTGTGATCTACAACTGCATCCAGATCCTTCTCCAGAAGTGACTTTCTTAGTTTTACTTCCATTAGAACATTTGATTACAATATATTATTAGTGGTGAAGTGCACAACTTTACATTTCTTCACATTTTACCTCATCTGCCAAGTAGCTACTCAAACATTAAGTTTATACAAGTAGGCCTGTAGCTTATGAACATCTTCCATAGACTGCACTTTACTACATAGTTTGGTGTCATCTGCAAAAATAAGAACAGCATTATTAATCCCATCTTCTATATCATTAATAAAAAAAAGTTGAATAATAACAGACCCAACACCAAACTTTTGGATTATTACTTATAACTGGAGACCATTTAGAGTAGCAGTCATTCACCACAACTCTGTGGGTGCAGTCTTTGAATCAGTTTTTGATCCAATTACAAACCTTACTTTCTAAGCCTACAGACCTTATTTTACCCTTTAGGCTTCTAAATGGGATAGTGTCAAATACCTTTGCAAAGTCCAAAAACACTATATCCACAGTTACCTCTCTGTCCAGATTTCTACTCACCATTTTACAATAACCAGGTTAGTTTGACAACTTCTGTCCTTAGTAAAACCATGTAGGCACTATTTTAAAATAATGCTATGAAGAATGGGGGTATTTAAAGGCAGCTTACCATCCTCCTTCAGCATGTGTAGCTGTAACAAGACAACTGGCTCAGGAGGTGGTCTAGCCACCCCAGCTAGTATCCAATCTCATACATGATGACCTCCTGCGGAGCCCATGCTATGTAATTGCTGTATCCAGTCATAGTGGAATTCCATAAATACATTTAAGATAAATATGGAATTATTGTACATCCTAGCCACACACCAGTTACAGTTTCGGGATCTCTGGAATGAGTTGAACACCTTCCAGGTACTCGATCCATTATAACACCCCAGGGTGGGAAGATAGACTGGTGGTGCTTGTGCAGTAGCATCTATCAGAACACAAGGTGCCTCCAGCGCCATTTTGATAAACATTTTTTTTTCCTCCACGATAGTACGGGACTAAAGTATAAATGCATATATGCATATTTAGGCATATGTATCATTCTACAGCACAGGCGCTGCCGCCAGTGCCATTTTAATGACTGTAATTTTTTTTTAAGCCCACAATATTTTATGCATTATGTAAAACAGGAGGCAGGTCATTGAAGGATCAATGATCTGTCTCAAGCCCATATAGATGCATATGTAAGCAGAGCACCACATAAAGACCCCACTACAGGTCACCACTAGAGTTGAGCGAAACGGGTCGAACAATTTCAAAAGTCGCCGACTTTTGGCAAAGTCGGGTTTCATGAAACGAAACCCGACCCTAGGATGAGGTCGGCCACGAGGTCGGCGACTTACGCGCCAAAGTCGAGTTTCAAAAGTTTGTTTTGTGCTCTTTTTCAGCCAATCAGGATCCACGGACACTGTGGGCAACGTGATGACATAGGCAGGGGTCACCACCATCTTTCAGAACGGCATGCAAGTGATTGGCTTGCTTTGGTGGGCGTCACAGGGGGTATAAAAGGGCGTGCACGCCGACCGCCATCTTACTTCTGCCGATATCAGTATAGGGAGAGGTTGCTGCTGATTCTGTAGGGAGAGAGTTAGGCAGGGAAGAAGACAAAAAAACTGCTTCTGCTGCTAGCGATTTGGCCTGCACAACACACCAGTCACTGTGTGTGCAGTGCAAGGGGAGGCTATATAGTGGTGTATCAGTGGTGTTGGTTGTTGGGCTGCCTTCTAAGGCTTCCTGACATTCCTGCATTGCTGTTTACCCACTGCTCCGCAAACTGCTTTTTTAAAAGCAATCCCAATTTTTTTTTTTTGTCCTGCTGAGAAGAAAAAAAAACTGCTTCTGCTGCTAGCGATTTGGCCTGTACAACACACCAGTCACTGTGTGTGCAGTGCAAGGGGAGGCTATATAGTGGTGTATCAGTGGTGTTGGTTTTTGGGCTGCCTTCTAAGGCTTCCTGACATTCCTGCATTGCTGTTTACCCACTGCTCCGCAAACTGCTTTTTTAAAAGCAATCCCAATTTTTTTTTTTTGTCCTGCTGAGAAGAAAAAAAAACTGCTTCTGCTGCTAGCGATTTGGCCTGCACAACACACCAGTCACTGTGTGTGCAGTGCAAGGGGAGGCTATATTGTGGTGTATCAGTGGTGTTGGTTGTTGGGCTGCCTTCTAAGGCTTCCTGACATTCCTGCATTGCTGTTTACCCACTGCTCCGCAAACTGCTTTTTTAAAAGCAATCCAATCTCCCTTATCCTCTAGTCACTTTTGTCACAGCTGTGCCATCGAGCCTGTGACATAGCGCTCAGATATCAGTGGGCCTCACACAATCCAAAAGTGTCCACAAGTGTCTGCAGAAATTCAAAATCTCCCTTATCCTCTCGTCACTTTTGTCACAGCTGTGCCATCGAGCCTGTGACATGGCGCTCAGATATCAGTGGGCCTCACACAATCCAAAAGTGTCCACAAGTGTCTGCAGAAATTCAAAATCTCCCTTATCCTCTCGTCACTTTTGTCACAGCTGTGCCATCGAGCCTGTCACATAGCGCTCAGATATCAGTGGGCCTCACACAATCCAAAAGTGTCCACAAGTGTCTGCAGAAATTCAAAATCTCCCTTATCCTCTCGTCACTTTTGTCACAGCTGTGCCATCGAGCCTGTCACATAGCGCTCAGATATCAGTGGGCCTCACACAATCCAAAAGTGTCCACAAGTGTGTGCAGAAATTCAAAATCTCCCTTACCCTCTCGTCACTTTTGTCACAGCTGTGCCATCGAGCCTGTGACATAGCGCTCAGATATCAGTGGGCCTCACACAATCCAAAAGTGTCCACAAGTGTCTGCAGAAATTCAAAATCTCCCTTATCCTCTCGTCACTTTTGTCACAGCTGTGCCATCGAGCCTGTGACATAGCGCTCAGATATCAGTGGGCCTCACACAATCCAAAAGTGTCCACAAGTGTGTGCAGAAATTCAAAATCTCCCTTATCCTCTCGTCACTTTTGTCACAGCTGTGCCATCGAGCCTGTGACATAGCGCTCAGATATCAGTGGGCCTCACACAATCCAAAAGTGTCCACAAGTGTGTGCAGAAATTCAAAATCTCCCTTATCCTCTCGTCACTTTTGTCACAGCTGTGCCATCGAGCCTGTGACATAGCGCTCAGATATCAGTGGGCCTCACACAATCCAAAAGTGTCCAGTGTCCACAAGTGTCTGCAGAAATTCAAAATCTCCCCTGTCCTATAGACACCTTGTACCTTGTTTTACATTACTATATAGTTTGTTGGATTTTGTCTACATTTCTACCAAAAATGAGGAAGGCTGGTGGAAGAGGCCGTGGAATTGGGCGGGGGTTGGCAGCTGGTAATGATGGTGTTGGTGGTGGATCTGATGGTAGTGGCAAGAGCAAAATAGGACCGAATGCAGGAGGTGTTGAGCCTGCGTCATCGTCTGGCTACATAAGGCCTCGAACGCTTAGTTTTCTAGGAGTTGGCAAACCGCTTTTAAAGCCAGAGCATCAGGAAAAAGTTTTGTCTTACATTGCTGACTCAGCCTCCAGCTCTATCGCCTCCTCTTCTTCAGTTGTAAAAAGTAAAAGCACTGAGTCGTCATTGGAGGCTCATGTTCATGAACCACACCTTTCCTTGTGTCCTTCACCCCAACCAAGATTGAAGGATGACGCAGGCCATACTACTGATTACTCCATGGAGCTGTTTTCACATACCATGCCTGGATTATCAAGTCAAATGGTGAATTACCCAGGCCAAGATGAATCTGCCATGGAGTGCACTGATGCACAGCCGCTGATGGATGATTCTGCTGGTACATTCACTCAGAGCACTACATTGTCCTCGCAGTTTACAGAGCCAGATTCTGACCCTGATGAGACTCAGGTGCCCCTTCCCGCACACTATACCACCATACACGGTGACACAGAGGAAGGTGCACATGACATAGAAGAGGAGGTGATGGATGACCCAGTTGTTGACCCAGATTGGCATCCATTGGGGGAAGAGGGTGCTGCTTCCAATAGCTCAGATGAGGAGCATCCACAGCAGACATCGACATCGCAACAGCTTTTATCTGGCAGGCCCGGAGCACTCCAAAGACAGGTTCCAAACATCAAAAGAGTTGCTGGACAGCTTGTCCAGAGGGTCAAAAGATCACAGCGTGCTAGGCCGCAAAATGTCTGCCAAAGTAGGAAGAGTGCAGTGTGGCACTTTTTTGAACAAAATCCTCATGATCAGGCCAAGGTTATCTGTAAGAAGTGCGCAAAGACCTTTAGCCGAGGGAAAAATCTGAAAAATTTGAATACCAGTTGCATGCTTAGACATTTAACCAGCATGCACTTGCAAGCGTGGACACAACACCAAACCTCAAGTGCCACATGTGCAACTGATCACAACGAAGGTAGTCAGCAACGCTACATTGTTTCCCCCACTGTAAGCCCACCGGTTAGCACAGCAGCAAATGTTGAGGTGTCGTTGCAAGGCCACAGCAGTCAGGGAATCCCACTGTTATATCAACGAAAGACTGATTCTAGGCCATCAGAAAGAACACCAACTCCATCACCATCATCAACCCTCTCTCAGTCCGCCCTGTCCACCGCTACTTCCACCATATGCAGCTCTCAAGTCCAGCTCACCCTCCCAGACACTATGAGTAGGTCAAGAAAGTACTCAGTCTCTCATCCACGTACACTGGGTTTGAACGCCCACATTGCCAAACTAATCTCGTTTGAGATGATGCCCTTTCGGTTGGTGGAAAGCACAGCTTTCCGCGAACTCATGGCCTATGCAGTACCACGCTATGACCTACCCAGTCGCCACTTCTTCTCTCGCAAAGCCATCCCAGCCCTCCACCATCATGTGAAAGACCGCATTGTCCATGCACTCAAGCAGTCAGTGAGCGGAAAGATGCACCTCACAACTGATGCATGGTCCAGTCGGCATGGCCAGGGCCGTTACGTGTCCATCACTGCGCACTGGGTTAATGTGGTGGATGCAGGGTCCACAGGGGACAGCGGTGGTGGGACAGTGCTGCCTAGCCCACGGTATAGGAAACAGTTGGCTGTAGGCGTTCGACCCTCCTCCTCCTCCAGAAGCGAAAGCTCGTCCACAGAGCGCAGTCGTACGAGCACTCCATCTGCAGCTGCCACTGTTGCACACGATGTGTCCCCCTATCGAGCAGCTAGTGGAAAGCGTCAGCAGGCTGTGTTGCAGATGATGTGTTTGGGCGACAGACACACCGCCGAGGTGCTGGCCGAGTACTTTCAGCGACAAACTGAGTCATGGCTGGGCAGTGTACATCTTGAGGCAGGCAAGGTAGTTAGTGATAACGGCCGTAATTTTGTGGCAGCCATAGCCCTTTCAAAACTCAGCCACATACCTTGCTTGGCTCACACCTTGAACCTGGTGGTGCAGTGCTTCCTCAAAAATTATCCGGAGTTAACAGCCCTGCTCCAGAAGGTGCGAAGACTGTGCGCGCACATCCGCCGGTCGCCTGTACACTCCGTTCGTATGCAGAAGCTGCAGCGATTGCTCCACCTTCCCAACCACCGCCTCATTATCGACATTGCAACAAGGTGGAACTCCACCCTGCACATGGTGGAGCGGCTGTGCGAGCAGAGGCAGGCCATAATGCATTTGTGGGAGGATACACGGCCAGGCACTTTGAGAGCAGACATGGAGTTGACAGGTGTGTAGTGGTCGAAGCTGAAAGACCTCTGTAAAGTCCTTCAGTGTTTTGAGGAATGCACACGGCTGGTAAGCGCAGACGACGCCATCCTAAGCATGAGCATCCCACTTATGCGTCTGCTCATGCAAACTTTGACGCACCTTAAGGAGCAGGCGTCTGCAGCCAATGTTGATGAGGAGGAAGAGGAGGAGGGAATCCTTGATGACATTCAGCCATTGTCTGCTCAGGGACCTCTCCTGGACGAGGTGGAGGAAGAAGAGGAGGAGGAGGAGGATGATGGGGATGATTACTTAGGGGAGGAGGATGCATCTCGTGGGGCAAGTGAAAATGTTGGCGTAGCAAGGTCTGGTACAGGGTTTGTGCGTGACTGGAGGGATGTGGATTTGCCAGAAAGTGCTCCTCCACCCAGCACTCGCAGTGCATCATTGACACCGGGAACATTGGCCCACATGTCAGATTATGCCTTGCAGATCCTAAAAAGGGACCCACGCATTGCCAAAATGATGAACGATGACCAGCATCCTGGATCCACGCTATAAAGGCAAATTACAAAACATCATGCCACAGGAGAACCTTGACCTAATATTGGCTAATAAACAAGCAACTCTGGTAAATCGGTTGCTTGAGGCATTCCCAGCACACAGCAGCGGTGATGGTTCTCACACGAGCCGTACGGGCCGGGGGCAGCTTGGCAGAGGTGTTCGTGGTGCACACAGCAGAAGTGGCGTTGGAGACAGGGGTTTCATGACAATGTTGTGGACTGATTTTTCAAATACCGCTCACACAACTGGTAATACTGCATCGATGGAAAGTGACAGGAGACAGCAGTTGTCAACTATGGTTACAAACTACTTTTCCTCCCATATCGATGTTCTCCCACACAGGTCATTCCCCTTTGAATATTGGGCCGCTAAACTGGACACCTGGCCTGAATTGGCCCAATATGCCTTACAGGAGCTCGCTTGCCCAGCTGCAAGTGTGCTATCGGAAAGAGTCTTCAGTGCAGCTGGATCAATCCTGACAGAAAAAAGGACCCGTCTGTCAACCCAAAATGTGGATGATCTAACCTTCATTAAAATGAACCATGCATGGGTTTCCAAGGATTTTGTCCCACCTTCCCCTGATGACACATAGGGTGACAGAAAAATGGCTTGCTTTGGTCCACCTCTTCCTGGGACTTCACCTATTTCGCCTTTTGCATCAGCTGAATGTCCAACATCAACATATGCCACTTTCTAAAACTCCCTAACTGTGCTGCCTCCCCCCCATGGCCGGGGTCACCACCTAGCGCACGACACCGTGCGAGTGCCGTTGCCCTGGACAGGTGGGTAGGCCGACTCTTGGGCGCGGGCACTGGCACAGGGTCCCTCATAGTGCAATCAAGTGTCTCTGACGGTGGTGGTGCACACCCGCCGTCAGACACACCGCTGTACTATGAGGGGCCCAGTGCCAGTACCGACGCCCACGAGTGGGCCCCCCTTGCTTGGGCAGGGCCCCAGCATTTGCAATCTTTACCTCTCCCTGCTCCTCCGCTGTGTAATCTGGGCCGTCAAATCCATACTGTGCCTAACACCGTCTGAGCCTGCCTCCTGATGTATAGACATATATTTTGAATGTGTACGCTATCCATACATGTTATCTGGGGATACGGTACCCTTTCTAACCTTTGTGCAATCACGTGCAATCCATACTGGGCCTAACACCGTCTGAGCCTGCCTCCTGAGACATATATTTTGAATGTGTACGCTATCCATACATGTTATCCGGGGATACGGTACCCTTTCTAACCTTTGTGCAATCACGTGCAATCCATACTGGGCCTAACACCGTCTGAGCCTGCCTCCTGAGACATATATTTTGAATGTGTACGCTATCCATACATGTTATCCGGGGAAACGGTACCCTTTCTAACCTTTGTGCAATCACGTGCAATCCATACTGGGCCTAACACCGTCTGAGCCTGCCTCCTGATGTATAGACATATATATTTTGAATGTGTACGCTATCCATACATGTTATCTGGGGATACGGTACCCTTTCTAACCTTTGTGCAATCACGTGCAATCCATACTGGGCCTAACACCATCTGAGCCTGCCTCCTGAGACATATATTTTGAATGTGTACGCTATCCATACATGTTATCCGGGGATACGGTACCCTTTCTAACCTTTGTGCAATCACGTGCAATCCATACTGGGCCTAACACCGTCTGAGCCTGCCTCTTGAGACATATATTTTGAATGTGTACACTATCCATACATGTTATCAGGGGATACGGTACCCTTTCTAACCTTTGTGCAATCACGTGCAATCCATACTGGGCCTAACACCGTCTGAGCCTGCCTCCTGAGACATATATTTTGAATGTGTACGCTATCCATACATGTTATCTGGGGATACGGTACCCTTTCTAACCTTTGTGCAATCACGTGCAATCCATACTGGGCCTAACACCGTCTGAGCCTGCCTCCTGAGACATATATTTTGAATGTGTACGCTATCTATACATGTTATCCGGGGATACGGTACCCTTTCTAACCTTTGTGCAATCACGTGCAATCCATACTGGGCCTAACACCGTCTGAGCCTGCCTCCTGAGACATATATTTTGAATGTGTACGCTATCCATACATGTTATCTGGGGATACGGTACCCTTTCTAACCTTTGTGCAATCACGTGCAATCCATACTGGGCCTAACACCGTCTGAGCCTGCCTCCTGATGTATAGACATATATTTTGAATGTGTACGCTATCCATACATGTTATCCGGGGATACGGTACCCTTTCTAACCTTTGTGCAATCACGTGCAATCCATACTGGGCCTAACACCGTCTGAGCCTGCCTCCTGAGACATATATTTTGAATGTGTACGCTATCCATACATGTTATCCGGGGATACGGTACCCTTTCTCACCTTTGTGCAATCACGTGTAATCCATACTGGGCGTGAGAACGGCTGGCGAGCTGTTAAGCAAGCTACAGCACCTGTGGTTTGCACACGTAAGTTTTTCATTTTTTCAGGAATGACGGTTAGGCCTAATTCCGGAACTGCGGTTGACCTGCACTTACTGGGAAATCATTGTTCGCGGGTAATAATTGTAATCAGTGATCCCCATCACTAACGTTGTTCAGCGGGTTATATGCACCTGTAAGCGACAAACGCTGGCCTTTTCAGTGTAGCGCACATGCAGCCACGGACATGTAAAGGCATGACACACCAGTTATTGGCCAATCTCATGTGCCAGAGCCTCACGTGTCCCTCTAGTAAGCCGGACTCGGACCGCGGGGCATGACGGAGTCTCGTTCGTTAACGGAATTAAGCTTGCAATGTGTGCATCTGTTCTGTAGCTGGCATGGTTGAGGTTTCCCAGGTGGAGTCGAATTTAACCGTAGGCTCCACTCCTGGTGGTGCCCTTCTGGACATTCCTTTAAGGTTCAGCTTTGCAACCATACTGCCCACGTAAAACAAACACTTTGCCTTCATGAACGCTGTTTGGAGGGTCATGACTCGTGGGAATAATGCCGCCCAATCAGTTAACCTGCTAGAGAGATCCTTCGTTGCTCCCAAGCATGACATCACACTCCCTAGGAAGAAGGTAATGCCACTGTGGCGACCGTACTCCTGGGGGCGACACAAGTGCACTGATGCCCAGCCACTGCTCGATGAATCTGCTGGTACATTGACCCAGACCACTACATTCCCCTCGCACGCTACACGGCCTGAATCTGACCCTGATGAAACTCAGGTTACCCTTCCCATATACAGTTCCATCTTACACGGTGACAAAGAGGAAGCTACAGATGAAAGTGCAGGTTCGGCCCTCCCGCCATCAGACACACCACCGTACTATCAGGGGCCCTGTGCCAGTGCCGTCGCCAACGAGTGGGCCCCCCCTGCTTGCCCAGGATCACAGCACTTGCAAAGTTGAAATACTGTGCAGTGAGATGGAAGATGGGGACGACGAGGAGTCTAGACTAGTACAGGGATTCCCTAGCGAGGAGACTTATTTGATTGTTTTCAATGTTGGGACAGCAATTTTTGGGGAGCACTATACTCTGGAGAATGATAGATGGGGCTCACCATACACTGGAACATTCCAAAGGTGGACATCAGACACTGGAGCAGCATTTACAGGGCCCATTATACACTAGAGCATTAGAAATGGGGCCCATTATGTTTGGAGCATTATTTGGGCCCATAAGACAGTGGAGCTTCATCCATGGGGACCAACATATACTGTAGCATTATGTGGAGCTCATCATATACTGTTTCAAATATTATATGGGACCAATGATTCTGTATGGAGAAATAGATGGGCCTCGTCATGAGATGTAAAAAGTGAGGTATTTTTCATTGTACTATACCGCTATTTCTCTGCCGTGTCGGAGCATGATGAGTTGTGGTATGTGTTAAAGGGGCGCTCTTTCGCCCAGGGCACATGAAAACCTGCAGCCAGCCCTCCCCCCCCCACAACTTTAGCCAAATAACCTCCATTTTTCAGTGCGTAACTTGTATTATGAAGTTAATTAAGGTTGACAAGCTTAAGTAAGAAGAATTGATGCTTTTGGCATTCAAATGGGCACTGTAGGTGTGTTTCCTGTCCTCCTCTCACTGCCGACTTTTATTCACCATTGACTTACATTGGGTTTCGTGTTTCGGGACGACCCCGACTTTTCCCTATAATCGGACGATCTTGCTCGACCCGACTTTTGGAAAAGTCGGGTTTCACGAAACGAAACGCGACCCTAAAAAACCAAAAGTCGCTCAACTCTAGTCACCACGGATCACAAGAATCTCATTAACTGAAAACTACAAATACAGATTAAACAACAACCACAAAACAGATTTCATCAACCCGGGTATCATTGTAATCAGTATAACAGAGCCAACCCGACACTGTCTGTAGTTTACTGACCACAATCCTGTGGATAAGTTCACTTTAACTGCAGAACTGCAGATAAGTGCATAGTTAAACATAATATCATAGTTTAACACAAGAGCATAGTTTGGTGTTTTCCTTACTAGTTTTCCAGTGTTTTTCTGCTTTCATCTGTACTGTTTATACCCATTTAGCATGTACTCCATGGACAACGCTACCAGGTGTGCATCTTGTGAGATGTTTGCATGCCTTGAAAAGATGTTTGAAGGTGAATATATGTGCGTTCGATGACAGCATGTTACATGTTTGAAGCCCAGGAAACGAATCTAAATATGTGGCTTGCAACACTCATGAGTATTACAAACCTGGAGTCGAATTTAGAGCCCACTGAGCATGCACTGGCTTGGGCTAGGGATGTGGAGGTGGGGAAGATCAGGACCCAGAAAAAGGGAGCCGGGCAACAGTTATAACAAGACCTAGGGAGAAAAGTAGGGGTCAATGAGGATTTAAGGAGTCTGAGACATGCAAGGCAAGAAGGGAGGTGAATAGGAGTAATAAATGTGCTAATAGTATTAAATGTGTTAGGTGCCAGGATTCTCCCTCTGCACAGGAGGAAGCCCAAGCCATGTCTTCTCCTGCGGTCTCCCATTCAGTCTCGGCCACAGCGGATCCTGCTCAGCAGAGACGTCAATCTTAGGGTATTGCTTAGACCCGTGCTGCGCAATTGATTGCTGCTGCCTCTCCAGGTTCAGCTATAGCAATCAACAGGAAACAGCAGCGAGCAGTCTTTCCTTAGACTAAGTCCGGATTTCGCCCTACTGAGCATGCTTGTGAGGTGGCAACCTCTCATTGGTGGTCACCCGTCAGCTGCTCAGGTCCTCAAGCGAGCCCGGATTTCTCCACTAGCAAGTTCCTGGCAGACTGGGATCTATTCAAATAGCGGGGGTTTACACACCAATATCAGATTAACTAGGTAGCAAATTGGTATAATGAAAATTAAAACATAACTTTTAATTATCTGTTAAAATCAAAAATGAGTGCAAAACAAAGTGTATAAAGTGCCTGTTCAATCGTGCATAAAAACACAAACCGTAATAAACTGCCTCAAAAGTCCTGTAACAAGGACCCACGATATCACACGAGAGTGCAATAGTATCCTGTCGCACCCTTCTTGGAAATTCAGGTATAATAGTTATTTATACACACCTAAAACAACCAGCTACAGTTTGGGACCAATTGTGTACTGCAACCAAACTACAGCTATAGGTTCCCAGTGGCAGCAAAAAATACCTTGCATGTATGTCAGATGAACCTTCAGATATATATAGATTCATAGAAGCCACTTAGTAAGCACAATTTGCATGACACACATAGAACACAGTACAATGGGGTATGACTAACCCCCTTGAAACACTGCTAAATTTTTGTTCCTATGGTGCTCATTATCGCAGATTAACTGTACTTATCCTAAGGAATACCGGGTTCAGCATGTCATCATGCCCATTGAGGCGACCCTATCCCTTGCCTTCATCATCCAACGCGTTTCATTTTATTAAAGAATCATGAGGGGTGTACTGACTTCTGTCCTGAGGCATGGCGCGCTTAGTTCTAAATGTCTGCCTAAAATAGATTTAGGCGTCCCTCGGTCTGTTGCCGCTTCCGGTCGCCATGAACGTCACTTCCGGTTTGCGATAAGAGCCGTGATGTAAGTGCATTATCTGCCCCACTTCCTGGGCGGTTTGCAAGTCACGGCACGTAGTGTCCGATCTGCACCGCGCTGGAACACATGCCCCACTTCCTGGGTTTGTCCACAGCCACTGCGCTATGTTCATACGGACCCTGTGTAAAGACGTCATCACTGTCACACGGTCATATGACGTCTGAGTACCAATAAGAACTCCTCCATCAAACAGGACGTTATATCATTATTATCTTCCTGTAT